>NC_079436.1:53524848-53607348 GCF_903798145.1 Danio aesculapii
TGCAGAATGTTTTTATCAAGTGTGATTACAATAATTAAAATTAATTAATTTGTACAATTAGAAGCTGCTTATATTCACAGCTTTTTGCCACGCAACTGTATTTAAACACCTTATAATAGGGATTTTTGCATAATAGGTTCCCTTTAAATTCCTACTTTTACTTCTGAAGTCTATACTTGTATCCCATTCCAAACATATCCCACATCCAACAGCTGGCGCAGTGGCACATGCAGTTCTTTCATCCGGATGTTTCTAAACCTGTGGCTCATACGAACATACACGCTGTACAAACATGAATTCTCATGCTCTACTTCAATTTTTATTCTATTTATTGCCAAAAGAGAGAGTAAACTAGTTCTTCTTTCATAGCTTGCCCTGCCTCTTTAAAATCACTCTTTGTGCATGCTAATTGCTAGAGACGTAGAGAGACATTTTTGTAGTAAAAGATACATAGAAAACATAAAAACGCACCGTTTATTTTTTATTTATTTGGTTTATTTATTTTTGTACCTCGTCGGGTTGCAGTCGAGGCTTCAAGGCTACAAGCGGAGGTTGCGGTTCCTAGTTTTTTTTAAGCGTGGTATCATGCAGTAGGGATTATCACATGCTCTTCAGGGTTCGGGCTATTTTTGGGAGTATGTTTTACAAAACTGTGTTTTTTTATTCATATGATGTTACTACCTGAACTAAGCCATGTCCTCTTCCTTCATACTCCCCATATACTGCCATATATAGTCCTCCGCTAGAGCTAACGCTGCATCGAAACATACAAACCTCAAGCTCTCCATCCAAGTTTGCTTTCTTTTCCTGCATTTTTTTATTTATTTTGTTGAGAGGATAGCTTTCGTTCCAGCCAATACTTGGAATGTTTTGTACAGAAGAAAGGGTTTGATTTAGGATGTTATAGATTAATCTACTGGTATGATATTCCTATATATGTCAAGGTAACGACGGGCTCATGAAATATTTTGTCTTTGGTGGGATTATTGATAGCACAGTAAGCTTCTTTCAGGTACAACGAGGAGTCGCGCCAAAACCTCGAGCATTCTCTGTCGCAACTGATCCCTGATCAGCTCTATGCATGAGCGAAAGACCAACACACACACACACAGGAAAAAAAAAACTGGATCGGGACTGAGACGTGCTTGAGTGAGGGTTTTGCGATGGACGATTGTGTTATATCTTAGGGTTTCTTAGCACAATATACAAACAGATGTAAGCTAAATAATGAATCTATGTTTAAATGCTATGGAGGGAAGTGTGGGACACGAGCAACATCTGTACGAGGAGTTCAAGAGGAGCAAACCGTCCTTTTCTTTTTCATCTCCGCAGAAACAAAAGCGGAGCAGTTTTGTCCCATCATCTTCCCTCTTGAACTTGCTGCTTTGACAATTAAATGTGTAAAAGGTTTTAATTACGGTGTTCTATTTATTGTTTGGCTCATTAATTTATTCGATTCTTTTTATCGTTAGACTTTTCGATCATTTGCATTCGTTTATTTATATATTTATGTACGGATTTTACGTTTATCATTTCTGACATAATATGTATAAATGATGCTTATTGGGGCTTTTTCTGTCTTTCTTCTTTTTTCAATTTTACAATAAAAATTATAAACCAGCACCACTGTCGGATTATTGTGTTGATGCGGTCGCCTTGTGAACATATGCTTATTAAAAAAGAAAAGATAATGGAATCAATCATAGGTCAAAATATTGGGCCCATTAGTTCCAATTGAGCATCGTGTCAACCCCACAGCCTACCTGAGTATTGTTGTTGACCATGTCTATCCCTTTATGACCCCAGTGTACCCATCTTCTGATGACTACTTCCAGCAGGATATTGTGCCATGTCATAAAGCGTGAATCATCTCAGACTGGTTTCTTTTACATGACAATGACTTCACTGTACTCAAATGGCCTCCACAGTCACCAGAACCTAATCCAATGTACCTTTGGAATAGATTGACATTCAGTCTTGTGAGCATATATTTATCTAAAAAAAGATAATGGAATCAGTCTTGTCAAAAAAAGCACATTCTCTATATAATTGTGCATTGTGCTTAAGGTTTATCTACATGTAAATATTTAAATATTGAATTTTTCTATAAGGGTGTCAGCTAATATGAAAGTGCAAAATAAACAACATTATTAACACATTTGTAAGTTGTAGAGAGCACATTACGGTGAAATAACTGAATTCTGAAATAAGTTATAATGCTTGAAATCTGTTTTTTCTGCATATGTCATATGTTTTCTATTATCTAAACATTACAGAGTATGCTGAATAATAACATGTCAGATAAGGCTATTTCTAGATAAGGCCATTATTAATAACATTTATATACTCATTTACATCTCTCTCTCTCTCTCTCTCTCTCTCTCTCTCTCTCTCTGTCTCTCTATCTATATATATATATATAAATATACGTGTATATATATATATATATATATATATATATATATATATATATATATATATATATATATATATATATATATATATATAATACACACACACAAACACACAATGTTATGTAAGTTCATTTTTATTTATTGTATTATTAACAGATTTTAGAATTTCTCTCACCGGCCACTTTATTAGATACACCTTACTAGTTCTGGGCTGGACCCCCTTTTGCCTTCAGAACTGCCTTAATCCTTCGTGGCATAAATTCAACAAGGTACTGGAAATATTCCTCCGAAATTTTGACATTGACATGAGAGCATCACGCAGTTGCAGCAGATTTGTCGGCTGCACATCCATGATGCGACTCTCCTGTTGCAAAGTGTGCCAAGAAAATATCCCCCACACCATTACACCACCACCAGCAGCCTGAACCATTGATACAAGGCAGGATGGATCCATGCTTTCATGTTGTTGACGCCAAAGTCTGAACCTACCATCCAAATGTCGCAGCAGAAATCGAGACTCATCAGACCAGGCAACGTTTCTCCAATCTTCTATTGTACAATTTTGGTGAGCCTGTGTGAATTGTAGCCTCAGTTTCCTGTTCTTAGCTGATAGGAGTAGCACCCGGTGTGGTCTTTTGCTGCTGTAGCCCATCCGCCTCAAGGTTGGACATGTTGTGTGTTCAGAGATGCTCCTCTGCAGACCTCGGTTGTAACGAGTGCTTATTTGAGTTACTGTTGCCTTTTTATCAGCTCAAACATGTCTGGACATTCTCCTCTGAGCTCTGCCATCAACAAGGCATTTGCGCCCATAGAACTGTCGCTCACTGGATATTTTCTCTTTTTCAGACCATTCTCTGTAAACCCTAGAGATGGTTGTGCGTGAAAGTCCCAGTAGATCAGCAGTTTCTGAAATACTCAGACCAGCCCGTCTGGCACCAACAACCATGCCATGTTCAAAGTCACTTAAATCACCTTTCTTCCCCATTCTGATGCTCAGTTTGAACTGCAGCAGTTCACAGTTGCTGCCATGTGATTGGCTAATAAGAAATTTGCGTTAACAAGAAGTTGGACAGGTGTACCTAATAAAGTGGCCAGTGAGTGTACATCAACTTGTTCATTTATTACAGTTTTTAGTTTACAATTTAAATTTTAGTTAAAGAAATCATTGATACGACTGTTACAACTGTAAATGTTTGTTGCACCATCAACAACAACTAAATGTTTTTTATATAAATATGTTACAATGCATGCTTGTAATTGTAATTCATGTGCATCTTCATTGTGTGGAAGAAGAACAACATTGACATTCCCAGGATCTTTATCTTTCCACTGAAGAAAAATAAAGTAATATAGACTGGAACGACTAAAGGTGAGTGAATTATGACACAATTTCACATTTCTTAAAAAAAAAGATTAAGTTAAAGATGTCCAATGTGAAGGCTAAAAGGACAGTACACCCAAAAATGAAAATTTACTCGTTTATTTATTATTTAATACTAAGTATTTATAAACCTTTATGGGTTTCTTTATTCTGTTAAACACACAAGAAGATATTTTGAAGAATGCTGAAAACCTATTACCATTCATAGATGTATACTAGATATCGCATACGGACTGTAGGCATGCTTCAATAGCGCCGCCACATTTGTACAGTGCTCAGAGCACAAATGTCATTCAACCACACTAGTCAAGACAACGTGAAGATGCTGGACTTTAGCGTTGTGTACGGGTGTAGTAACGAGCAAACAAAGAAAACAAAGCACAAATGCAGAACATTTCATAGGTAAGATTTAGTTTTTTACGTTTTTGTATGTTATAAACTTTTGTGCTCAACAAGCAACGTTAAAACAGTCACCTACTGCATTCACCATATGGCAGAGTAGCACCAACCTGCCATAAATACTAGGCTTATGCTAGTTTTGTTGAATAAAATAAGCAAACAATGCAAAATAAATATGACAACAAGACGCTGCGGTGTCAGAAACTTGCATTAGAAACTTGCATTGTCCGCTAAGTGAACGAGTCATTCATAACGGAGCTTCATTCACAAACAAATTGCACCCTCTGTGAAGGCGGGAGAGGGCCTGTGTTTCAGGACAGGGATTAGATCAAATTAAACGGGGGGAGGATAGTACGTTTCCATACACACAAACACAAGCTTTTGGTCTGTAATGCCCGTGCAGTCACTTATCCATCAATGTAGAAAAGTAATGTAAAATAAAAAATTTTTCGTCATTTAAAAAAATATTTGCATTATGACCACCGGGAAAACTCCCGATCATAGATATATGTATGTGAGTATCTCTGGCTCTGGATGGCCACAGTCCTCCACTACATTGGTCCCGCATTCATTTCAAAGGAGCGCTACCCTGTACTAAAATGGCGGCTCTATTGATGCATTCCTTCCAATAGACAACAGGGTAATGTAAATACCATTGACTTCCATAGGAAAAATAAACAAATACTATAGATGTCAATGGTTAAAGATTTTAAGCTTCCTTCAAAATGTTTTATTTTCTGTTCAACAGAAGAAAGAACGCCCAAAAGGTTTGAAACAAGGGGTGAATATATAATTATTATTTTTTTTCATTATTGGGTGAACTGAACCGAGTAGCGATTTAGTCGGTTACACGCATGCGCGGCCATGATGGCGACGCTCGGATGTAAACACCAGCATGGATTACACGGTAAACTACACATCGTTCTGTTTATTGACGCCATAAACTGGAAAATATGTAGAGGCTGCTTTGTCATATAGAAAACGACTTAGTAAGTATAAAAAGTTTGATGAACTTTCTTTAATAGGCACTATTCTGCTTTATTTGTTATATCTGTCGTCAATCTAGCCTACTCCAAACTCCTCCGATTATAACAGTTCAAAACATTACGACATTTGAACATACCATGAAAATTTCACTTTGTTCAGCTGCATTGTTTACGTTCTTTCACTTGTCGTGAAAGCGTTTTATTTGCTAAGTAATTTTTAAGGAAGAAAAGTTTTCCTCCGGTTTGAAAGTGGCTGGCATGGTTGCCAAATCCGTGGTTTTCCCGCAGAATTTGGTTGCTTAACCACTTGTCGCAGGTTGTTTTTAGTTCCGCGGGTTAAATATTCGATGCATCGCTATAATTAGATGGTTGCAGCTAATGTTTTACTCTACCAATTGCATTCAAATAAATATTTTATGAAAATAAAAGATATTTACCGGTATCATTGTGTAAAATTAGCTAATGATAAGAAAACACTATGATGAAACAGTAAGCACCCACAGAGGATAGGAATCTGGAAGGGAGACTTCTGCCTGACTTGTTTTGCATTTGCTCACTTTTTTACTGATGCTTTTTACTGATGCTTACAAGATGCTTCTGTACTGTCAGTAAGATGACTTTTTTGTAATAACATAATTTGTAGTTATTAATATACAGTTGTTTTCAAATAAGAAACCATGTAGAATGCATACAGTGATTAAAGTAAGGTATTTTACGGATGGGAGGGGAGTTTTGATACTATTCGGAAGGTTTTGACAAGTCAGTGGACTAGTTTTGTGTTAGTTTTGACTGGCCATTTGGGCTAGTTTTGAATGGATGTTGGGCTAGTTTTGTGCAAGTTTTGACTGGCCATTTGGACCAGTTTTGTGCTAGTTTTGACTGGCCATTGGGCTCTTGTGCTAGTTTTGGCTGGTCATTGGGCTAGTCTTGTACTAATTTTGGCTAGACATTTTGGCTAGATTTGTACTAGTTTTGACTGGTCATTGGGCTAGTTTTGGCTGGTGATTGGGCTAGTCTTGTGCTAGTTTTGGCTGACCATTTTGGCTATTTTTGTCTTAGTTTTGACTGGTCATTGTGCTAGTTTTGACTGGCCATTGAGCTAGTTTTGTTCTAGATTTGACTTGCCATTTGTGATAATTTTGTGCTATTTTTGACTGGCCATTTAGGCTATTTTTGGGCTAGTTTTGACTGGCCATTTAGGCTATTTCTGACTGGCCATTTGGGCTTGTTTTGACTGACATTGGGATATTTTTGTGCAACTTTTGATGGTCATTTTGCTAGTTTTGTGCTTGTTTTTTATGCTATTTTGACTGGTCATTGGGCTAGTTTTGTTCTAGTTTTGACTGGCCATTGGGCTAGTTTTGTGCTAGTTTTGATTGCCCATTGGGCTAGTTTTGTGCTAGCGTTGACTGGTTATTGGGCTAGTTTTGTGCTACATTTGATGGTCATTCATTGGGCTAGTTTTGTGCTAGTTTTGTCTGGCCAATGGGCTAGTCTTGACTGGTCATTGGGTTAGTTTTGACTGGCCATTGGGTTAGTTTTGACTGGGCATTTAGGCTAGTTTTGTGCTAGTTTTGACTGGACATTGGGCTAGTCTTGCACTAGTTTTGACTGGACATTTGGGCTAGTTTTGTGCTAGTTTTGACTGCTCATTTAGCTAGTTTTGGGCTAGTTATGACTGGCCATCGGACTAGTTTTGTGCTAGTTTTGACTGGACGTTGGGCTAGTCTTGCACTAGTTTTGGCTGGTCATTGGGTTAGTTTTGACTGGACATTTGGGCTAGTTATGGCTGGCCATTGGACTAGTTTTGTGCTAGTTTTGACTGGACATTGGGCTAGTCTTGCACTAGTTTTGGCTGGTCATTGGGCTAGTTTTTTACTAGTTTTGATTTTGCCATTTTGGCTAGTTTTGTTCTAGTTTTGACTGGCGATTGGGCTAGTTTTGACTGGCCATTAGGTTAGTTTTGTTGCAAAAATCTGGCAACCCTGGTGGCAGGTGTGACTCGTTAAATAATTTGCCAGTTCTAATGAATAAGCTGAAGCGAAGAATGACTGAAGGCATCAGTTCATCTTTATTACCGTCAGCTAATGAGAATCAATCTCACTCACCACTCATCTGAACTCTCTCCGGGTCGCAGATTATGAATTAGGATAATCTTAATGAATTGTCTTAATGTGAGCTTTTCTTAGCAGAAGGTGAAAGTCTGACATGAGTTCGAAGTTTGAGAGCAGCGGCCTGTGAGCGACACGAGAGAAATATGAGCAGAGAGCGATAAATGGACAGAATGATTGTGTTGAAGCATGAAGGACAAGCATCTCATCTGCTGCATCCTTATAAATCCTGTATATGGAAAAACATCTGAAGTTCAGTAAGTTTGGCTCATGCTTTACTAAGTTTACTAAGTACTAAGTTTACTAAGTAAACCACCACTTGCACATTTTGTGTCATTTATTTCTTCTCTGCATTTGTTAAAATACCCAATATACACTTCTGTTTTGATTATATTCATGGTTTAATATGATACTAGAATAGTCCCTCTAAGGCAAGTAATTTCTTTGGGCATTCTGTTTCAATAGGGAAACATCAAATTCTCCAAAACTGTTTTCCACGTTTAACTGAGGTCCCGTTTACACAAATTCGTTTTAATTTTAAAATTCATAAGTTTTTCTATTGTTACTTTGTCCATTCCCACTACCCCGAGAGTTTTAAAGCACTGCTGCTGCGTGTCAGTGTGAATAGGGGAGAACAGAGACATCTGAAAACGGCGGCAGGGCTGCAGACAGTCACTTATTTGGCCTTTTCTCAATATCAAGTACAAAAAATTCAGTCTTGCTTCCTTTCCTTGTAAGTTCAGTCTTCGCAAGTTTGAAATGGAAAATAAACTCCCGAAGACACGTCGGGTAAATCTTCAAAGGGAACAGTGTACCGTATAACATCATTCGCATCACCCAGACTGTGTTGTTTCACTCTCTTAACAATAAAATGAAAACATGATATTAGGAACTGTCGATTTTTATCTTGATATTAACAACTTAACAGACACCAAAAATGTTAAGGCATCATGCAGCTACATATTTATATGACCATCATCTTCACTGTATGCATATTTATAACAAAACGGAGCCAATAACAGAACTGCCTCCTTTCATTTTCAGTGAAAAATATGAAACATACTTCTCTTTCACTGAATATCAGTTTTAATAATCAATAATGGCAATCAATAATACAATAAGTTTATACAATATAGAAAATATTTCCCAGAGATGGGTTGCGGCTTGAAAGGCATCTGCTGCGTAAAACATGTGCTGGATAATTTGGCGGTTCATTCCGCTGTGGCGACCCCAGATAATAAAGGGAGTAAGCCAAAAAGAAAATGATTGAATGAATATAGAAAATAAATGCAAGCAATCTTTCAATGTGCAGAATCAGTGTAAATGGTTACATAAATTAATATTAGTGGTGGGCCATTATCTGCATTAATGTGCTGCGTTAACACAAGACTCTTATCGCACGATAAAAAAATATCGCCGTTAATCTATTCTCAAAGTTGGGTTGGGAGCTGGGTCTATTTTACGCAAGCTATAATGACTTTCACCTTGATCTTTTAGCGCGGATGTATACCTGACCGGTGAGCCGTCTGACAAAAAAGTGCCCTTCTGAGTCAAATGAGCAGGATGCCCTTGTGGATCTTTCACTTTCTTTGAAGACACTACTGACTACGTTTACATGGATATCTGTAATCTAGTTATTTGCCTTAGACAATAATATAATTAAGGTGTTTACCTGAAGTGCTTTCACGTAAGATCATGTAAGAGTTTCCTGTAGTTTTGGGTGACTTTAACTGCAGTTCGGCAATTTCACTTTAATTCCTGAATATTTCATTCATGCCCCCGTGACAAACTGGGGTATTAGACGCAAATAAGGAGTAAGGACTGGTGGAAGAGTGTTATGGAATTTAATAACGCACCAAATGGAAAGAAAAAAATGTCTGTATTTCGCGATGTGTGTGTGTGTGTGTGTGTGTGTGTGTATGTGTGAGGTCCTTTACTGACAGCTGCGTGTGTGGATCTTGTCGGAAAATATGATGAAAAGTCCTACATGACGGTAATAGTTTGATCGCGGTGTTTACTTCAGTAATGCCACTAATATCTGCATACTCCATGTCTTAATTCCTTTTCTGTTTAGTTCAGTTATGATTTTAGTCAGATTAAGGTAATCAAAAATCGCTGTTTGGAGCTTATGTAGGCCTACAGTTCAAAATTCACGTTTAACTGAATAAACAGTTAGTAAACACAAGTACATCTTATTGAACATCATTTATTTTCATCACCAATTATCATAGTAGAACAGTTTCTCAAGCAGTTTGTGATGCATTTTGGAAACAGGAGATAAGCCCCTGGTCTAATGCGCCACCTGGCTAGAGAAACTCATTCTCAAAGACTTATATTTAGTCATTATTTGGGTAGTATAATCCCACATAATCTGTAATTCCACATAAGACATTTTAATCTATATTAATCTAGATTAATTCCAAGATTACAGTGAGATTAATGTAGATTAAAAAAATTTATATATGCCCACTTATAATTAATATACTAACTTATCTTTGTGCTCAGGCAAAACACGTTACCTGAGAACAAGTAATAGATTTAAAAGACCAAAGAGTTGTTAGATATAGACTAGATGAATTAAATATGACATTTAACAACTAATCTGAGATTAGATCCAGCGGTAGATCTTTGAACTGTCCGACGTGCGCTGCTCTCACCTGGGGAGGTTTGTGTGTGGTCACGAGATGTGCGTTTTCAGCGGTATAGTGGAGACGGAGAGCTGTTCAGAAACGATAGATGAAACGGCAGTGTGGACATGAATCGTTTTCGTTCTAAAACTTTGTTTTAAAAACACTATAGTATAACAAATCTAGCGTTATGAATGTGACATTTGCAGTAAAAACTCAAAACATAAATTCACAGAGAGAGTAACGTTAACATTATATGGAAACATCTGTTTATATTTTCCAAAAATACTAACCACAGAGTTCTAGGAGCAGAAAAATATCAATCTGTAAGCATTTTTAAAATATTTTAAATGGTGAAAATAAACATGCGTTATGTTTGTGACCAAAAAAGTCTGCAACTTTACAGTATTCAGCATACTTTGTAGAAATCCTGTGAATTAAACTGCACAACCCCCAAAAATGCTAGTCAAGAGGTGAAGAGTCAGCTCTCTATAGAACAAACATGATTGATTTTATTTGATTTTACATTTTTGTATTTATGAGGGAAAAGCTAAGGCTGCATTTACACTGCAGATCTTGATGGTCAATTCTGATTTTGTGACTGTACTCGATTTTTTTGCTGACCTGCTTACATCATATTTTAAAAGTGACTCGTATCCGATCGTCTGCATTTACACAGCACACGGCAAAGGGTCAATGACCAGGAAATAAAAGAGCGGGCGCTGACTAACAGCTGATATTTAAAGAGTGCTCTTTCCTCTATTCCTGTATGTAATCTGTTCGCAGCTTTTGACAAGCTGTTTTACTATAGTTTATGACAGAAAGGTTCTTATGTCTTCATCTTCTTTTGATATATAGGCTTTTTTTTAAACCAGTAGGCATCTTAATGTCATGTCCATGGCGTGATTTATGCACGTGATTTATGCTCTAGTTTTATTTATATTGGTTACGTGGTGGACATTGCGCTTTCTCGCTCTCGTTAACATGCTTAAATACCTGTGCTATATGACAATATAAAAGCTGTTTGAGTCCTCTTGTATGAGATTTAAGGTTTGGGACTCTGCTGAAGTCTGTTCTGAAAAGAAAGTGTCAGACTTGACGTCATTCGCTATGGTTTTTAATGACGCGCAACTCGCATTGACAGGTGAAAATCTACCTGCTTACACTGCAGACACGAGGGCACAGATCCGATTCATATCGGATAAATTTCCACATATGAACAAGGCCTGAATTTGATTTGAGTAAATTGGAATCCGTGTGATTTGTTCCTGCTTACACGTACATGGGCCATATCGAATCTGTGCCACATGGGAGAAAAAAATCGGAATTGAGTCACTTGAACAGTGCAGTGTAAATGCGGCCTTAGTTACGGATTTGACGGATGTGAAATTGCTACTTGTGTGACTTTGATAAATCAAATAAACTTGTTTGAGAACACTGACAGAGACATTTAAGAGTATTTTTAAATCACTGTAAAATACAAGCCTACACAAAAAACATAGAAAGGGTTTCTCTATTTTGGTAAAAACTTATTTTTTTTCATGGCAAGGTTGACATTTGCATGGAATTGCTAAGTAGTTTTTATAATAATAATATTAATAATTCCTTACATTTTATATAACGCTTTACACATAGGGGGGAATCTCCTCATCCACCACCACTTATAAAGTTTAGTATAGCAACGTGTATTATACTCTATACTAGTATTTATAACAATTTAACAAATAATCCAACATACTGTAGTTTTTTTCTACACCACACTATGGTGTATAAATATGCCTAGTTGTAAAAAAAAAAAATCTTAGTGTTTCGTTAATTTGCTTATTATTAAAGTTGCTCCATTACAATTATGAGATATACAGTCACCGGCCACGTTGTTAGGTACACCTGTTCAAGTATTTCAGAAACTGCTTGAAGATTGGAAAAATGTTGCCTGGCCTGATGAGTCTCAATTTCTGCTGCAACATTCGAATGGTAGGGTCAGAATTTGGCATCAACAAAATGAAAACATGGATCCATCCTGCCTTGTGTCAACGGTTCAGGCTGGTGGTGTAATGGAGCGGGGGGTATTTTCTTGGCCCACTTTGGGCCCATTAGTTCCAATTGTGCATCGTGTCAACACCACAGCCTACAGCGCATTGTTGATGACCATGTTCTATATGACCACAGTGTACCCATCTTCTGATGGCTACTTCCAGCAGGATAACGCGCCATGTCATAAAGCGTGAATCATCTCAGACTGGTTTCTTGAACATGACAATGAGTCCACTGTATTCAAATGGCCTCCACAGTCATCAGAGCTCAATCCAATAGAGCACCTTTGGGATGTGGTGGAACGAGAGATTCACATCATGGTTATGCAGCTGACAAATCTGCAGCGACTGCGTGATGCTCTCATGTCAATATGGACCAAAATCTCTGAGGAATATTTTCAGTACCATATTGAGTCTATGCCACAAAGGAGGCAGTTCTATAGGCAAAAAGGGGTCCAACCCGGTACTAGTAAGATATACCTAATAAAGTGGCCGGTTAGTGTATGCGATGTCTTTAATGATATACTTGCATCTAAAAAAAACTTTATTTTAATTTTACAGGACCTTTAAACATCACTTGAGAAATATTTGAAAAATTTTTAATAATTTCGCCGTCAGCTGCATGTTTATGCAGTGAGTATCTGTGTGTGTTATCAGATGTGTGTTTGCTCGTGTGCCAATGAAGTGTTGATTTGCTCATCGCAGTTTTTGCTGAGCTCTGCAGACTGAAGTGCTGACTCTCAGCCATCGTCCACTCCATCCTGATCGCATTTTAATCAACAAAAAAACTTTACTCTGGACGGCCATCCCGCAAACATCCACCCTATACACCATACATCTCACTAACAGCCCCATTATATCCGAATAAATCTCTCTGAATCGAAGCAGACAAGAGCAAAATCCATCCCCTCCTGCTGTATTCTCTGTAATTTGTAAAGAGGCGGTTAAAATGAGACATTGATCTCTTTATCAGGAACATAACATTAAGGTGACCTCAGATTTCTGAGTAGAAAGTAAATAATAATAGATATGCCACAGAGATTCGTCCTTAAACTAGCCGAGAGTACGTTAGCATAAAAGTTTACTTGAGCTCGGGGGATTTACGACATATTCAAGCGGATGTAAAATTAGCAGCACAAATCTCCGAGGAACATTTCGCTGCATGAATTACACCGTCTCAGTTCTGCCTAAAATATCTCTTGATGTAAATTTTTTGACATGTCCTTGAGCGGGAAATGCCGGCGGTGACGGGGGTAAAAATATAATTTCCAACCCATTGACTTGTGCTAGTCAGGTATCTTATCTTTTACCCTACAGTGCCGCTGTGTGGTTGTGTAATTCAATGCGCTTTGTCCATTGTGTTTGGCATTTATTTAGCCACAGTCAGTCCTAAAATTATTCATAACCCTGGCAAATTCGTTTTGATTTGATTTATTTATTCTCGAACAGAAATATCATACATAAAATATCTTTAACAAATGAATAAATTTCAACATGGTCGAAAATGGAGCGGGATGAAGCACAAGCTAATTATTTCCCCATGTCCATTACCACATACATCATTCGTCTATTACTTAAACTTATTTCTTCGTTTACTTCTCTCTTCTTTTTACATGAGACATATTTTATCCTTTTGGCATCTTTGACATTATATATGTTTGATTCCATTTGTACATTTACGATTTGTAACGTAGACCCACAAAAATCAATAGTACTGCAAATAGCCATTAATTAAAATTTCATCATACCTTTCTCATTTTATCCTTTTGCAATCACCTTCATCCTTATATTTCTTTTAATAATATATATTTATACAACTTTTTTAATTGATTAATGTCCTGAAATTGTTTGTGAATCTGTTCTATACTGTTCCATAGTTTCACACCACATACAGACATGCACAAACTTTTAAGTTGTCCTTGTTTTCAACCTCCTAAAATTGAGTTCTTCTCTCAGATTATATCCCCCTTGTCGTTCTTCAAAAAATTTTTGTATGCATTTCAGAAGTCATTTATTCCTAGCTTTAAATAAGTTCTGCTGTTTTAAATTTAACCAAATCATTGAACTATCTTCAATTTAAAAAATAAAGGATTTATATGCTCCAAATACACATTTTCTATCAGTCTAGTTGCTTTTTTCTGCATTCTACATAAGGATCGTGAATTAGATTTATATGTATTCCCCCAAATTTCAACACAATAACTCCTATATGGCAACATAAATGTGTTATATATTACATACATTGATTTATTGTGCTTTATACACACTTTATATTGCTTCAGTTTTTACTAATTTTGATATCACATTATTTATTTGCGGTTTCCAACTAATTGTATGGTCCAAAACCACACCAAGAAACTTAAATGCATAAACTCTTTCTATAACTTCATTATCTATATGTAAATCTATATTATGACTACTTTTTAATTATCCAAATAACATAATCTTTGTTTTAGTTATATTTAATGACAATTTGTTTGTCAAACCATACTTTCAATTTATTAATTTCTATTTTAATCAACATTCATACTTTATGTATGTATATATATATTTATAATATAAAATGAGAAGACACTATCTACATCACCTTAAAATAAAGTTTAACCAATTCAGTCTCCCAATATTTGCGTGTGTGTATGTATATGTGTATATATATATATATATATATATATGTGTGTGTGTGTGTGTGTGTGTGTATGTATGTATGTATGTATGTATATATGTGTGTATGTATGTATGTATGTATGTATATATATATGTATGTATGTATGTATGTATGTATGTATGTATGTATGTGTATATATATATATATATATATATATATATATATATATATACACACACACAAATATTGGGAGACTGAATTGGTTAAACTTTATTTTAAGGCGATGTAGATAGTGTCTTCTCATTTAACTAATGAGTAATATTAATTACATTACTTACTATACACTACTTGACAAAAGTCTTGTTGTTGATCCCAGTTGTAAGAACAACAAATAAGAACTTGACTTCTAGTTGATCATTTGGAAAAGTGGCAGAAGGTGGATTTTTTTTTTGTTGAGCTGCATCCCAATCATCACAAATACTGCAGAAGACCTACTGAAACCCGCATGGACCCAAGATTCTCATAGAAATCAGTCAAGTTTTGTGAAGGAAAAATCATGGTTTGGGGTTACATTCAGTACAGGGGCGTGTGAGAGATCTGCAGAGTGGATGGCAACATCAACAGCCTGAGGTATCAAGACATTTGTGCTGCCCATTACATTACAAACCACAGGAGAGGGCAAATTCTTCAGCAGGATAGCGCTCCTTCTCATACTTCAGCCTCCACATCAAAGTTCCTGAAAGCAAAGAAGGTCAAGCTGCTCCAGGATTGGCCAGCCCAGTCACCAGACATGAACATTATTGAGCATGTCTGGGGTAAGATGGAGGAGGCATTGAAGATGAACACAAAGAATCTTGATGAACTCTGGGAGTCCTGCAAGAACGCTTTCTTTGCCATTCCAGATGACTTTATTAATCAGTGATTTGAGTCACTGCAGAGATGTATGGATGCAGTCCTCCAAGCTCATGATGGAGTCAGACACAATATTCATTCTGTTTTCACTGCAGCATGACTTTATATTCTATACTGGACATTATTTCTGATAAGTGACAAGACTTTTGTCTAAGCAAAGTCAGACCTTACTGTCCTAATTAAATCACTCAAAATCAAGGCATGATCTTGGTAAAATAAGTGTGATGCAATCTAGAGGCCTTTCATATAAACTAGTATGTTTGGGGTAAGAATGTCGGTTAGGTTTAGAGTTACATGTAACTCTGCATAGTTACTTTACTTTAAAACAGCAACTGACCACATAAAACCATAAGTGAGAATCAAAACAGACCAAATTGAAGCCATTACAAAACATGTTTTTACATGAATAGAAACTGTGGAAGTGAGCCTACAATTATCATGTGCTATTGACTGACTGTTTATGGTAGATTGTTTCACATATCAGTTATCAGATAGACAATACAACTCACTGACCTTGATTGTTTTGGCCTTGCTTTCATGGCTGCTCATTAACCAACCAGTATGACCCATGTGAAATAATGCATTTGTAATGAATTCTAGTTCTGCTTTTAAAAACACTGAAAGTGCCACAGGTGAACCAGAAAAGCTTTCAAATGTTTAATTGTAAAGTCTTTATACGAATGGAAACCACAGTGCCAATATATCTGACTGACAATAACCAGAGGAGCGACTGTTTCATTTCACATCCTTCAGTGGCTTTGACAAACTCAGGTTTCCGCAGCGCTCATGGGAAACTTGTTTATTTCCTTATGTCTTGTTGTTCTTTGCCACAAAGTGAAGTTTAGTTATAAACTAATTTCGAGAGAATCACGTGCTTATGATTGCTAGCGGCTGGATGCCCATTGTCCAATTCTCAATGCACCAATCAGACGACTCCTAAGCTACTACACATACCCTGGGTTACGTACCACCGCTATCTTCGTTTTGAAGAATCCCCCCATCCACCCCTACTCCTCCTCCTTCCTAGATGGGTGACATGGTGGCCTAGTGCTTAGCACTGTTGCCTCACAGCAAGAAGTTTGCTGGTTCGAGTCCCAGCTGGGTCAGTTGGCGTTTCTGTGCGGAGTTTGCATTTTCTCCCCGTGCTCACGTGGGTTTCCCCCGGGTTCCCCGGTTTCCTCCCACCGTCCAAAAAACATGCAACATAAGTTAATTGACTAATTCAAACCGGCACTATAGACATGCTCCTAGTAAATGGTTATCTCTCAAGAGCAATCACTGGCTGTTCATTGGTTATTACAGCGGGGGAGCTCTCGAGATCTACCTGAGCTCCCCTCTCGCTGAACTCCCCTCTCGCCTTGCAACGGGAGGGAGCCCCGGGCTCGAGGATCTTATGAGGTCAGGGCTCTCTCCCAGGACAGTATGCCAAACAAGCTTATAATTAATCATCAGCTAAGTGTGAACTCTTGAAATACACAAAAGGGAAGGATGAGATTGTTCATTTTACTCAAAGTTTTGACAGAGCCCAGAGGTCTGATGTTGAAATGTGATTGATTCAACGTTTGATTTAAAATGAGGATCACTCTGATAGGGTTTAATTAGTTTAGCATAAAAAAAGCAAGAGTACAATGAAGCATCGCAGTGGAGTTCAAAATTGAATTAAAAAAAAAAAACTATAAGTACCAGCTCACTAAAAGCTCTAAAATTACAGTAGAAAAACTTTTGTTTGCATTAAAGGGGCAGTTCACACTAAAAAAAAAATTTCCCTTATGTTGCATGCAAAGAAAAAATATAATGGAAAACATGCTTTCATAGTATAGATATAATGAAGATATACAGGGCTCAGCATAACAGAGTGGATGAACTAAGACGTCACCTTGAAGGCTAATCAGCTGCTAGCATAAAAACTGATTCCCTCGATAAAATCCCTATAAGATTTTCCCACAGGCTTTTCGAAGATTGCAAATAATAAGCTCTGTGTTCAAACACCGTTCATTACACTTACTTGTTTTGTCAGGCCAGATAATCCTCACATGGAAATACAACTTTTAGCACTTCTGCATCTTAAATGCAAACGCAAGAACTGAAAAGCTAACATTAGGCTATAAACGGACTACAGTGCCTTCAGGGCGCTCGCTTGTGACGTTAGCACCATCCTGCTACAGACAACTTTTCAAGCTTATTTTTTAGAAATATGGTTCATAACAAAGATTTTATATTATAATCCATGCTATATATTATAAACAAATAAATACGCAAAAACACATAGACCTACGTGCCTTTTGGATAGTTTTTTTTACCGTGGGAAATACACTTTGTTTTGCTTTATGGTTGTTGTAAAAGTTTTAAAACTGTATGTATAAATGTGCTTATATAGTATTATCGTAAGACATATTGAAATGTGTCTCGCTCGCATGCACACAGCCCGCTTAATTTAGTAATAGACGACAGAAATGAGGCGTGGGGGACAAGTTCCATCATGGGCACAGAGCAACCCTCAATTTTTTTGTCACGAAGTACAGCGAAAAGCATACAGCATACCCATACAGTCACATATGCTATACATTTTGAGCAGTGTAAATATTGCAGTTATGAAAGAGTTAAATGTGTTCAAATCAATTGTTCACGTTAAAATGACAGTTAACGTGTGTATTTTTACACATTTATCCACGTAATAATAATACCTGGTAGCAGTATCTCCATAATATCGTTTAATTAAAATAAATGATCAACAAATTAATCTGTTTCGACAGTCTTTACAAGTGAAGGAATTATCTATACACAATATAAATTCCCAATGGCAATGGTCTCTGATGGCAAGAGGCAAAACTTTAAATAAAGTGGGTGGTTCTCATCTGCTAAAATGGACCTGGCCTTCTTTATGACTGTCTCCTCATACTGTTAAGATTTATGCCCAAGATCTTTTGAGATTGATGAACAATTTTTGAAAGTCTGTTTTTACTTGTCACCCTCAAATTGCCATACCAGCATACTACTGCAAAAGTTAAAAGAGACTCGATAAATGAAGAATAAAATGTCCTAAGAAGAGGCTCAACAACAGTACCGTTTATAGTAGTAGTATTAGCATTAAAAATAGAGTTGCGGCGAAAATCAATCAGCATCTCTTTAGTTTTTGAGATATTGAGTTGTAAATATGAGTCTTTGCACCAAGCAACAAAGTTGTCCAACACTGGGCCATGGCCCTCCTCATGATCATGCAGCAGACTAACAATGACAGAATCATCAGCATACTTATTTATATACCTTGATTCAAATTCACTCTGGCAGTGTAAAGTACAAACAATAATGGTGATAAAACACATCCCTGTGGAGAACCTGTTGAGCAATAAATTGAGTTAGACAGTGTGTTATTAACTCTGTTTCTCTGAGGCCTCACTGTTAAAAAATTAACCAGCCAGCATACCGTGCCCAGGTCAATGCTTGGACATTTTAAAAGCCTATACGCTCATTTCACGCGGCCGCCATTTTAAAGATCTAAAGCGAGGCTGCGGTGGGAAGAAACACGGAAGTATAGGGCCAGCACTGTAAACATTGCAGTAACATGCTGTGGACTGCAAACCTCCAGCTGTTACCGAGATTTCAAAATGCAGAAATGGTGTAAACATCACTTTAATATCATTCAGTAAGTTTAATTTAAACAATTAAAAAGCAATTTAGCATCAAACAACATCACAATCTCTGTAAGAGTAATATGCTCAAGTGTCCTCCTATAGGCTTCAGTTCATGGCAACAAGTAAACACCGTGGGGACGCTTTCCTACTTCAGCCTATGTAACCCGGTGAGTGATAAAACACTGCAGTCCTCTGTAGCACACCCTCGTGTTGTCTGTAATAGTGTTATCGCGGTACAGAAGTTTTAAAACCGTCTATTTCCCGCTAGCATTGAAACGCTACTGAATCCGTGTATCTGTGTTTACACTCAGATTACCGCTCTTCACCCAGTGCAAACACAGATACACGGAGACTGGGGCGCGAAGTAGCCGTGAAGACCAGTCGAGTCATCAAGCAGATCACTCGTCTGTGTTTGTGCTCGGTAAACAGCGGAGGGTGAACTGATGACCTTCTCGGCCAATCACAAGCATTTCTGTTGAGCACGTGAATACAATGGCAAATCAGCGCTGTTTTAAGAAAGCATCAACAGTGGCTTAAATGTTAGCGGGAAATTGACAGTTTTTGTTTTAATTCAGTATTGTGACAAGTCTAATATAGTAAAAGAATCAGTATATTAACTCGAGTTTGATAAAAGGTGTCTAAAATGTGTGTTTGGGAAAGAAAACGTTAGCTAACTAGTGCCATTTCCCTTAACTTAGCTGAAAATGAGCTCTGATATGCCTTTTTATTTTCACCATTTATACAGAACGGACCTTCGGGTCACTCGGAAGGTGGTGAAATGATAAATCTGTGTCACTGTCTCTTCGCTGATAAGATATACAGCCAAGTACACAACGTTCCAATGTAACTTCCAATGATACTTCCGGGTTTCTTCCCACCGCAGCCTCGATTTCGCTTTTAAAAATGGCGGTCGCGTGAAATCAGTCTATTGGCCAAAATATGAGGCTGCGTACATATAATGTCTCCGACATCGCTTGTAGTCCCATTTAGCAACTTGATAACAACCGTCTTTTTAAAGAAGCGTAACCGAAATAAATCAAGTGTGTGCAGTAACTTTATGTCGTAGACTAAAAACGTGAAAGTATCTTGAGTTTGTGTTAGCCACAAAGCTTATTAAAGCGATTTTACTGAAATCCCATTCAAAAAACCCATTGACTTTGGGACGAGGGAACCGAACTGCTAAAATCCTACTACTAAACTCGCCTCCGGGTTTTTGCATACAAATTGACATCATAGTTCCTCCACTCTATGGAGCACACCATTTTGAAAATGTATATTTTTATCCATTTCTCAGTGAGTATGGGTAGTATATAGTGGTTCATTTGAACAAAACAGGTTTAATAAACAGATGTATTTATTAAAATAACATTTTAGTCACAGAACATCTTTAGAAATGGAAAGATAATACATTAACAGTTTTTTTTGCAGACACATTTCTCGATACTTAGGTCACTATTGCAAAACTCTTCACACAGTGAGCACAACAGAAGTGTATGTGGGCTAAACTCAGGATCAATTCTCATTGTTTTGGCTCAAAATGCCTTCAATGACTACATCTCTCAAATTTCATCAATTCTTTTCTCACTCAGACAACACAACTGCCTAAAATCTTTGTACGTACGTACATTTAGCATGTGCTCACATACTGTATTCAAAACTGTTAAACTTCTGTTCAAAACAATAACATCATGCAAAACTGAATAAGACAGCAAAATCCAACAGCAATGTTTTATTGAAGCATATTTCAAATATAGAAATGCAGTTTAACCTGCCAGATTAGCATCACTATTGTATCTGTATCAGTGGATGGTGTGGATACAAATTCTTGTATTTTGGAATTACTTATGGCTCGTTTCCACTGACTGGTACTGTACGGTACGGTTCGGTTTGGTACGGGTCACCTTTATCAAGCTTGCGTTTCCACTAACAAGGGTACCCTTTTGGTGGGCGTGGTGTATGACAGAAAGTTTTAGTCGACGTCATTCTCGCTGGAGGAAATGTCTACAGTAAAGCTGTACAGGTCGCTCACATATCATATGAAAAGCTCTTTTCACAAAACAGACGCTTCATACACATAAATACTTGTGTAGAAATGTTCATTACTAACTTTTCTATGAACATGAGTTGATTATATCTGCAGATCAATGAGATCGAAACAGCCTACTGTAACGTCTGTAATTATATTAAATAACTAAATAAATGAACATATTTAAACACAAACAGCCCCTTACAGTCTCCGATATGTTATCAATTACAGAAGAACACACACAACAGACATTTCGTCCGTATTTAGGTTCAAAAACAACACAATATATAGCCTACAGTCAGTGTAAACCTCTCATCTGTGTCTGTAATTTTCAGCAGCACATGTAGCCTCTGTTAGAGAACAATTCCATCATTCTGAGTTCATATTAGTCCAAAAGATGATAATAACAATAATAGTTAAACATGGCATTTTGTTCATGTTTGCTGAAAAAATAATGTGCTCTTTTTTTTTTTTTTTTCCGGCTTCTCCTTTGTTTCTTCACGCTTCACTCTCGCGTTTGTCAGTGTCTGACAGGATCGGGTTTCAAAAACACGTCAATAATCAAGCGCACGTTATTATCATCGGCTCAAGAAGTTTGTTATTTCAGAAATAGACGCGCGCCTCAGACTGCCTCGTAAAAAAACTACGCGGCACAGGGTAAATCTGCTCTACTCCATGGCTTTGTGGCTGTTTATCAAGACGACGACAAGGTTTGTTTGAGCCCGGGTCGACCATGGCTCGTTATTATATGTATAAATAATTCCGCTGTAATCTCAAAAGGGTCACCTTTTGGTACCCTTTCGAAAGGGTGCTGAAAAAGTGGTACGGTACGGTTCGGTTTGGTACGCTGACAGTGGAAACGGCTATAAAAGCGTACCAAACCAAATCGAACCGTACCGTACCACTCAGTGGAAACGGGCCATTAGTGCAAAAAATTTAAATAAACGACATAAAATATTGACTAATTTTACATCATGTCTGATTCATTCCAGTAACATATATTGCAGTTATCAATATATATTGCAATTATAAACACAAGAAAACACTGTGTAATGCTACATGTTGTTGGGGTTTTTAGCTCATTGTTTTGTGGGTGACAAAGTGTGTTTGTCAGCTGTCAACCTTTGCTAGTGTTCTGGAAGAATGAGTTTATTTGAGACCTGAATCAAGTGTTTTGGTAGTTGTGGTGCGTTTTGAATGTGAAATGAACTGCTTTGCCAAGCTGAAAGTCGGTTGGGAGAATGGTGTGAAGAGTTTTGCAAAAGTGACCTAAGTATTGAGAAATGTGTCCTAGGGTCTGTGAAAAAAAACCCTGTAAATTCATGCAAAATATTGCTAAAACAAATTACAACCTACAACATTTCAATGAAATTGTACATATTTTTTTGTTCCTCTTGATTTTTCCTCTTTGAAAATTTTATTTAATTTTTTTCCCCTAACAAATACATTTAGGCTACTCATTTGTGAACCATTATCATAAGTTATTTAGTTAGCTTAGCTCCAGATTTGCCATTAAGTACTGACTAATCCAATGTATCTGCACAAATATAATATTGTAGAGCATCCTATAGAAAATATTCATTTAAATGAGTGATTTGTGGGGGTGTCCTCATATACTGTATGCTGAGCACCATAAATGGCTTTCATTAATGTTTTCTGTTCATACTATGCATGTCTGGCTGCTTTTCCCCCCAACATTTCTCAGAATATTTTGTTTTGTTCTCAACACAAGAAAGAAATTCAAGGCAAGTGTATTTACAGTATATGGCTCATTTCATACGCGATGGTAATTCAAAGTGCTTTACATAAACAAGAATAAAAGAAAGCAGAAGTATAAGAGGGAATAGAAATCGATTAAAAATGTGTTACAACGGGTTTGAGTTTAGAACCACTTAAGTGATTCGCCTAAAAAATGTCATTCTTGGGTGAACTATCCCTTTAATGCATCGGCATTAGACATGCGTGTATACCAGTATTTCTACATTTTTGTTAATGTTTTTAATTGCTTTTACAAAGTGTTTTTTAAACACAGGGTTCCCACACTTTTATGGACAGCAGATTCAAGGACTTTTTAGAGCATCATCAATTTTAAATCAAGCCCCTCTGTAATTCCAGCCTGATCTCACAAGAAAATGTAAGTATTTTACGTTTGTTAGTTTAGTGGCTAATTCGTACGAATTCGTACGAGTTCAGTCGTACGAAATTGTACGATTTTAAAAAGGAGGTGTGGCACTTAACCCCACCCCTAAACCCAACCTTCATTGTGGGATGAGCAAATCGTACTAAATTGTACGAATTAGATTGTACGAATTCATACGAATTAGCCACTAAATCAAAAAGTTACGAATTGCCGTGAGATTGTGTTGGTAATTTATAGTGCCATAACAGTCTTTGTACTTAACATTTCGCTTACATGTAATATTTACGTATGAAATGTGTGAGTAATTTTCTAAAACTGACCGTTTTAAAGTCGTTCAAAGAACTTTAATAACATTTGTTGAATTCAATACTGGTGATGTTCAAATGCGGTTATAGTAATATTGATAAAATGTGCATTTTTTTCTCAGTGTTCTTGTACTAGACTTACTGTATATTTTGCTTTTGACAGCAGCACAGCACAATTGTTGAAATGACACTGTAAACAAATGTTATTTCAAATTTTATTCAAGCATTTTCACGGACATGTGTTTGTTTTTAAAGGTGCAGTATGTAAGTTTGACATTCAGTGGCTGAACTAGCTTTCAATATTGCATTCCTGGATCAAAACAAACGCAAGCGCAGGTTGCCAGATTGAGGAACAACAAGGCTGATTTAAGTCGTGTTCTATATAAAAGCAACGGCACCGTATAGAAGAAATATTTTCCGTATTAACAGGAGTTTTTGTCCAAACCAACACCTTGAATTGATATTAGAAACGGCTTCTATTTCTCACAGTTGAACAACAGAAAACTGACAGTGATCATTTCAGGTACACCTCATGTGCTGTATTCAGTGTTAAATGCTAATAATGTGAGTTTGAACGCCATTTTACATGACATTTAGTGCCATACTACTGAAAGCAGCAGCAAATAGTTCACCTAAGATCTTGAAAATAAAATAAACCGATTGAAATTAAACTTTAGAGCTGTGAGTAAACGACACATATCAGTGATTCAGCATCTACATTTAATAATGTTAAAGAGGGTTAATATGTATTAAATAGCTTATAAACCTTACCATTTTGTGAGTGATTGCATGTTCTGTGCTTCTGAATGGCTGTTTCTGTTGTGTTTCGTCTGGTGCAAACAGCCAAATTGCTTACTGCAAATCTCATCACATATCGTGTTGTTAGGACACTAATGTTTACATTCGGAATATTTATATTATTTGCTAACTAATGATTTCATGTGGGACTCTGAATCCGCGTCTCATTTCGGAGTCTGCTACTGTCCACTAGAGATCTCATTTCGGTCACGGATGCATAATTTGAGAGCCTTCCTGCATGAATGAATGAAATAAGCGGTTTTCCAGCAAGGCAACCCGAGGTACTGAAATATAACTGGCTAAACTGGCATTGTTTTGGTTCTTTTAACCTGCCCAAAGACAGCGTTCCAGCACTGAAAACACATTTTCAATGCTGAATATCTGACTTTAGCATTGTTTTTCAAATAAACAAGAATGTTCACTTAGCATGTTTCTGAAATATCTGCAAACATATTATGGTATTTTTATGATTTTGAACAGTCTAAAACTTGCATACAGCACATTTAAGTACTTTCCAGTCTATGAATCCACATGTCTGAAATTCAAGTACTTTCAAAAAACGTGGGAACCCTGTAAACAGCTCATGTGCATGTGTGTATAGCGTTCATTCACTCATCTCTACATTTGTTCTTAGGCACTAATAAGAAACCATATTCATGATGTCTGAAATGAATTAACCCATGCATTATCCTTTCAGTCCCACCTGAGGCCTGACAGCAAATCTGTCAAAAAGGGGAAGATATCATTGATCAGGCAGGTCAAATAGTGGAACCAGGGGTAAAAAGCCACTTTCTGACGGGTCGCTCCGGCTTTGATGATGCTCAGAGCTGCTTCACTGGCAGGATAAGCCGTCATGGTGGTGTATCCTCTGTGGAGAGTTTGGAGAAACAATAGATGAGTTACAATACATAATAATACATACCAAATCGAGATTTATTTATATATATATATATATATATATATATATATATATATATATATATATATATATAAGAAGTGTGAACCTACACTAGTCTCATAGTTCGGTTCGATAACGATTATCATTTGGTTCAATTCAATATCTCGGTGCATTATGATTGGTCACGCACAACAGAAAGGGTTGCGATTGGCTCTAATGCTTTGGCGCTGTTCACTGATGATAAACGACAGCTGCGATCACAGCTGATCCATGATAGACACGGAGGAGAAAACTTGCTCTGTAGACAGGCTCGTGTCTGTATGCCAACAGGTCAGAGGTCCACAGTAAGAGAGAGAAATTGAGTTTACTTGATTTTCCCAATCGCAGTGAAATAGGGGCTTCTGCTGTAAGTGTTGTTGAAAGACTGTCCAGCAGATACACACGCAGTGAAATTGTGCACAGTTTCTGCGTTTTTAGGTAGTTGGAATGTTGTAAATACTCACGCTCGACTCCCTCGCCATAGAATGCTACCGTGACATAGCGCATATGAGATAAATAATGTCAGTATGCAAAACCGGTTATGATTATTACTGAACCGATACAGAATTGTCTGTGTCTGCATTGTGGCGCACTGAAGAAAGATTTAATTTTGACACCCCTAATATATATATATATATATATATATATATATATATATATATATATATATATATATATATATATATATATATATATATATATATATATATATATATATATATATATATAATTTATTCATTCATTCACTCAGGTCAGGTATTCATTCTTTTAGGTAGGCGTCCAGGAGGCATCCGAAACAGATACGTGAGCCACCTCAGCTGCCTTTTCTCGATGTGGTGGAGCAGCGGCTCTACTCCAAGCCCCACCCGGGTGATAGAGCTCCTCACCCTATCTATGAGCATGCGCCCTGCCACCCTGTGAAGGGAACTCATTTTGGCTGCTTGTATACAAGATCTTGTCCTTTCGGTCATGACCCAAAGCTCATGATTACAGGTGAGAGTAGGAACGTAAATAAGCTATTTTAAAGTGCTTAAAAAAGACTACTTGTACTGTGACCTTTGTCTAACAATTTTACCTAATATGTTAATAATTCATAATAAACACCATTTATGTGCAAACAAACATCTTATAAAATAGTTTTATGTAAAGATTTTTAAGCCTTTCTCTGTGTTTCAGCAAATGGAAGGACTTTTGCTGACAAGTCTTATTTTGACATAGTTTGGAACAATGCTATGAAAATGTTCAAAAATTCAACAATAGACTCTGAGCAAAAACCCATTGACTTCCATTATAATGACATTTTTGATTGCAAAACTATGACACCATATAATAATTTATTCTTGATTATTGGTTGGGAATTTAGCAATGGCAACAACAGCCATGAACATAACAAAAAGGTAGTACATTTGGACAATACACAAGGGTTAAAAACACCTAAAAATTGTCAACCTCATATCAAATTTACGAACCAATAATTCAATTGATTAAAAAAGCTACTACTAGTGATGGTAAAATGAAGGTTTCTGAACCAGTGAACTGTTCGACTCAACTGTATCGGAAAAAGGTTCCTTACTCGAAGCTTTCCAAATCAGAGCTTGACGAGGATCTCTGCTGGTTAAAGAGTGAGAAAGCACAGTGTTGCAAAAATGTCAAACGTTCACAACTGACCAACTCATTCATGTAGTCATACAACAATAGTAATATAAACAAATTACTCAATTGCTGTAGTAGTAAAACTCGTTCCAACAGGGATCGAACCAGCGATTCTTGCATGGGAAGTAGGAGGTTATGGGAGGAGTGAGGCTTTTGGGCTGCACTCACCAGTTGGCCTCCAATACACACTTTAAAAATAGTTGTAAATAATACAATTTAGTATGGTTCAAAAGCTTTTTACTATAAATTACCACTGTATTTTAGTTAAATTACTTGTTCATGGGACCGGTTCAGTGCTTTGAAACAGTAGAAATGTATGTAATCATTGCCTAATCTCTCGCTATACACTTTACTAACCCACGAGGGTGTTTAAACCTTTGAATCAAAATTAGAAGCAGTCATGTGGGTATAGGCGAAAATGAAGCTTCGGACGTCACTGATCACGTGATGATGGCTAAACGGATCAAGGTACACTGCTTCACTGCAAGATGTATAATTTTTTGATACATGCTTCAAAACCTCAGTACACAACATCAAATTACTAGCTACTTCTACTGATGTTTGGTAAACACCTGTAATATCAGAGGAAGTGGTAAAATCAGCTGGTCATCAGAGATTAGTGTATCATATTGCCTTGTTGCATCTGGGAAGCACTCATTCACACACATACACTACCGACAATTTTTAGCTTACCCAATTCACCTATAGCGCATGTCTTTTGGACTTGTGGAGGAAACCGGAGCACCTGGAGGAAACCCACATGAACACGAGGAGAACATGCAAACTCCACACAGAAATGCCAACTAACCCAGCTGAGGCTCTTCTTGCTGTGAGGCGGTTGTGCTACCCACTGCGCCACCGTGACACCCCCACTAATAATTGTTTTAAATAATTGTAGCTAGATTATAATTTTTCCCAAAATCAAGCAGCCCTACCTGATCTTCCTCAGGGCTGATTCTGTGTCGATGAGGCCGAGGATCTGGATGGACACAGACACATTGCTCTTCTGGATGGCCAATTCCTTCTGCAACGCTCCGAAGAACCCATTCATCGCAAACTTAGTAGACGAGTACGGAGTCACAAATGGAGTCGCTATCTTTCCTGAATCACAGACAAATACATGGTTAAACATTACCTTTAGTGCCACTACAACATCATTGACATCGTGAAAAACTGTGTCTGAATTTATAGTATTCATAAAACAGTACTTGGATGTCCTAACACTTTCACTTAGATTCTGAAGTGTGCATCTGATGGATACTTAACCCCTTAACTTTTTGAACATAGACATGAAAATGACAAGTGCAGCATGTAAGTGTGACACCCAGTGGTTGAACTAGGTATTGCACTCCTGCTTCAAAACACTTTCACTCGGCCCCTCTGGTGACGCCACGCAGACACTGGTTGCCAGATTTACAACACCAACAGGAGCGAGCCTGCCAGACTATCAGAGCCTACAATGTGTCCTAACTAAAAGACACGCAATTGAAGGAATATTTTCCATATTAAAATGAGTTTTTCCGAACCAACACCTGAAATTCATATTTTAGAAATAACTTCTATTTCTTAACAGGATGAACTATGACAATGATCACCTCAGGTACACCTCATGTGCTGTATTCAGTGTTAAATGCTAATAATGTGAGTTTGAATGCCATTTTACATGACATTTAGTGCCATATTACTGAAAGCAGCAGCAGATAGTTCACCTCAGATCTTGAAACTAAAATAAATGAAATTAAACTTTAGAACTGTGACTCAGTGCAAACCATAGACTGTAAAATATATGGACATAGCATCCGTGACGTCACCCATAGGTTTCTGAAGAGCGCAAAAGAAGCTACAAGTCGGCGCGGCCAACCGTCGCCATTTTGTTCGCGCGTCATCGCACCCACGGCGGGATACCAAACAAGGGCAAAGAGGCGGAGAGTGAGCGGAGCTCCAGACACCTGCTGGCACTCTGCTTAGACCTGGCAGACAGACTTTACTTTGGGAGAAACGCTTGATACTTTATTACCTGCGACTCGTTTGTGTTCTGATCACATGTGCTTGGCTGTACACTATATCAATAAAGTGTTTAGACTGTTAAAAACACTGTAGTCATACATTGAGCCACTAAACATTGTTCTTATGACGTTTTTCAGCAGGAGGAACACACGAAATACTTTCAAACACTTCAGATATAGTCTGTGTTAGTAAATGCAGGACTATTGATGAACTCCAGCATAACACTGTATGACAACGCTTCAGATGACTGTTCTAGAGCCTACAGCTAATCAATCTGTCACATTCTGGAGTGCTTTACAGCCCTAAAGAACATTATAAATGATAAATGATCTTAAATAAAACACACACATTTATAGAGATGGTGTATAAGTATATAACTTTACTCACATGGGAAACGGAGACCACATGAATGGTTTGTGCGCACAATTAAATGCACACAGCATCCCATATCATCTGATAATTGTAAGAAATAAGTCCAAAAGGCAGCTGACTGTGTAAAGCCACACAAAACAAAAGAAAAATACGATGAATATGCCGAGATCAGTGGCTAATCTGCCGGATTCAGCTGAGGTGAAGTGACGGCGACCAGCAAGACCTAGCTGTCACTCAAGTGGCCACGCCCTTAATTATGCAAACTTAATATAACCTAATATAAAGGAAATGGATGAGTTATAAAAAAAAATCACCCCCCTCACAGTTGTCATGGAGGGTAATAATAGCTATATGAACCAAAATCGTTCTTTGTAAGTTTCTGCCATTCTAACAGTGGGCTCAATTGCAATTTGCTCTATTATGGAGCCAGGACTAGCGGAATTTTGATGAATTGCAGTTTCAGTTACTTCCGTATTGGCTTCCCGAGGAAGAGCGGGAGGTTGCCGCTTGGTGCAAACCAACACATATCAGTGATTCAGCATGTACATTTAATAATGTTAAAGTGGTTTAAAATGTATTCATTAGATTATAAACTATTTTGTTGGAGTGCAGTGAGTGCACTATTCTGTGCTTCTGAATGGCTGCATTTAAATGTTTCTGTCGTGTTTCGTCTGATGCAAACAGCCAAATTGCTTATCATGGCAAATGTTATTTATCACTGTTCACATGTTGTGTTTTTAGAACACAGGGTTACGATGTAAGCTGCTCACCTAATGTTTTTGTTTGTGATATTTATATTATTTGCTAATTACTAACCACCTCAAGTGGAACTCTAAATCTGCGTCTCATTTAAGAGGGTTACTCTCCATTGGTCGCATTTTTGATCGCAGACACATACTTTGAGAGCCTTCATGAGTGAAATACTTTTCCACCAAGGCAACCCGGGTGCTGAAATATAATTGAGTTGATTTGCAGTGGGCTGGGTATAGAGATCAAAACAAAGACACAGAACGCACATTTTCAAAGGAGAATATCTGACTTCAGCATTGTTTTTCAGATAAACAAATACGTTCACTTAGCATGTTACTTCAATATCTATGGTAATTTTATGCTTTAGAAAAGTTAAAGTACTTCCATACAGCACCTTACAAATATTGCCTATATTCAACTCTTTGGTGCATAGATTTGCGCTTGGCATTTTAAAGACGACAGATGTCAGATTGGAACTAAAGTGAATAAAATTTGTAAAAGTAAAAAAAAAAAAAAAAGTTATGTGCCTTTGTTTATGAAAATAATTAAAATAAATGTATATTTTAATCTATTAAATTGCATATTTTCAGAAATCAAAGCTACAAATCTGAACAAATTATATTCCAAATTTGAAGTTGATATCTTGAAAAAAAATTATTTGGCTAATAAGGGATGAGGGCATAGGGATGTGCCCTTCTGAATACAACACAGTGCATGTTTCTGGAAATATTGTGCAATTCTTAGTGTGCTTCATGCAGGTGAGTAATAGGACGGTCAATTTTTTATTCATTCATTCATTTTCTTTTCGACTTAGTCCCTTTATTAATCTGGGGTCGCCACAGCGGAATGAACCGCCAACTTATCCAGCACAAGTTTTATGAGCACCTGGAGGAAACCCACGCAAACGCAGGGAGAACATGCAAACTTCACACAGAAACGCCAACTGACCCAGCCGAGGCTCGAACCAGCGACCTTCTTACTGTGAGGCGACACCACTACCTACTGCGTCACTGCATCGCCATTATTTTTCATTTTAAATATTTATTAAAATGATATATATTTTTTAAATTAATTCATCACATTCAAAATGCAAAAACATGTATTTAAATTTTTAGTCTGTCAAGAAGTGCGCATAACGTGGTGACCATAGTTTCCGGCTTGGGTTGTTTTTGTTTACTTATGCTTCGTTCAAGACAACTCAGAGTTTCCTGATTGAAAATAACATCTAGATAGAACGCTACAAGAAGTCGAACATCTGACATCTTACTATCACAGTCAGAATGCGGGTTAGTTTTAATGCATGTAATAATGCATAATTAATTGTAATTACTACAGTAAATCCACGCAAGGACACCCCTTGAAATACATTTTTGGCAACACTTTTAGGGGTGTGTTCATGAAACCTTTGTAATCATGACATCACATGAATGTGAATGATTATAAGCATGCCTATTACAACTGTTATTAAGTGTCATGCGAAATGCAAAAATGACATTGTTGTTATGACAACCTGACAAACAAACACATCACAACCGGTTTTTATCTTTGTCATATCAACTTGACATTACCAAGACAAAGCAACTTGTCATAAATCTGTCATAAACATGATTGTCATGAGGCATTATAATTGTGTCTTGAACATTTTTCTAATCACATTTCAGTGAAACAAACTGTATCTGTCATCACAACGTCTCATTAAAAGTGTTATTACTCTATCAAATCATTTTTAAAAGCATCAGTAATACTTAAAAACATTTTAAACGACAAATTCAGCTTGTACTGCTGTAGTTGAGGTGAAAAAAAAACAATGATGCTGTTATAATATTCATGACACATTTATAATGGCTTTTAAGAAATGGCAACATGTAAAATCATTCAAGACTCACCTGCCAGTGAGGAAACTACAATGATGGAGCCGCCGGATGTTTCCAGCACAGGTAAAGCTGCTCCCGCCATCTGCACGTAACTCACAAAATTCACCTGGAGATGGTGAGATGAGCATGAAAACAAACACAGATGCACACCAAGAGCAAAGAAACATCAGCAGAGGTTTTACCTGCATGAGTGACCTGACATGATCGGCATCTCTGTTCCACAGCCCCACGTTAGTGTTTCCAACATGATTCAACACTAGAAAATCCAGACCGCCTGCACAAGAAATACACAACATATTGACAAAACATTTGAATTGAAGAGTGCTCCTTAATAGCAGTAAAAGTCTTTAGTAGAGCGTTTTCTCTTAAAAGCTGCTAAGGAATAAAGAAAAGTCGGTAACACTTTAAAATAATGATCCATTAATTAATATATTAATTAACATGATTATTAACATGAATTATCAACATGAACAAACAATTAGTAATACATTTTTAACATGAATTATAACATGAAAAAACAATTAATACACTTTTTAACATGAATTATTAACATGAAAAAACAATTAATACACTTTTAACATGATTAACATGAATTATTAACATGAAAAAACTATTAATTAACTTTTTTAACATGATTAACATGAATTATTAACATGAAAAAACTATTAATACACTTTTTTTAACATGATTAACATGAATTATTAACATGAAAAAACTATTAATACACTTTTTTAACATGATTAACATGAATTATTAACATGAAAAAACTATTAATACACTTTTTTAACATGATTAACATGAATTATTAACATGAAAAAACAATTAATACACTTTTTAACATGATTAACATGAATTATTAACATGAAAAAACAATTAATACACTTTTTAACATGATTAACATGAATTATTAACATGAAAAAACTATTAATTAACTTTTTTAACATGATTAACATGAATTATTAACATGACAAAACTATTAATACACTTTTTTTAACATGATTAACATGAATTATTAACATGAAAAAACAATTAATACACTTTTTAACATGATTAACATGAATTATTAACATGAAAAAACTATTAATTAACTTTTTTAACATGATTAACATGAATTATTAACATGAAAAAACTATTAATTAACTTTTTTAACATGATTAACATGAATTATTAACATGAAAAAACTATTAATTAACTTTTTTAACATGATTAACATGAATTATTAACATGAAAAAACAATTAATACACTTTTTTAACATGATTAACATGAATTATTAACATGAAAAAATAATTAGTAATACATTTTTTACAGTATTCTTCATCTTTGTTCACGTTATTTAACTTAAATAATGTTAGTTCGTGTTAACTCATGCTAATGTTAACAAGCACAACTTTGTATTTGAATACTGTATTAGTTAATGTTGTACTATGATTAATAAATGCAGTACAGGATTATACAAACTTAGTTAATGTTAGTAAATACATTAAATAATAATCAAGAATTATTCTAAAGTGAGTCCAAGAGTGTGGGCAGGGTTGACCTCATTGCTATGGATGATGTCAGCATGATTACTAACTATGCACACAATGATTGGCTGATTAATTGAGCAGAGATTAATTGATGGAAACTTTGTAGAGAGAAATTGCGTTGCCATGTTTAAATAAAGGTTAAAAAATAAAAATAAAGGTCAAAATAAAAGTGCATTAAAAAGCATTCTGAAAGACATTTTAGACATTAAGTTAAGATTTTTAGTCCAGTGTTATAAGTTAGTGTATTTTCTTGGAAAATAATAAAGCAGATATATTTTAAATGGTTTTAAATAATTATTTACAGTTGAAGTCAGAATTATTAGCACCCCTGTTGTTTATTTTTTTTCCCCAATGTCTGTTTAATGGAGAGAAAAAAATGTCAACACATTTCTAAACATAATAGTTTTAATAACTCATCTCTAATAACTGATTTATTTTGTCTTTGCCATGATGACAGTAAATAATATTTGACTAGATATTTTTCAAGACACTTCTATACAGCTTAAAGTGACATTTAAAGGCTTAACTAGGTTAATTAGGTTAACTAGGCAGGTTAGGGTGATTATTTATTTTTGTATAACGATGGTTTGTTCTGTAGACTCTCGAAAAAAATTAGCTTAAAGGGGCTAATCATTTTGACCTTAAAATTGTTCATAAAAAAATTAAAACTGCTTTTATTCTAGCTGAAATAAACAAATAAGACTTTCTCCAGAAGAAAAAAATATTATCAGACATCACTATCAGACATACATCATTTGGGAAATATTAAAAAAAAGAAAAAAATAATCAAAGAGGGGCTAATAATTCTGTCTTCAAACTGTATTTAGAAATAATTTCTCCGCACCAATAGCCTTGTGGTAAATTGTGCCTACATATAGCACTGAGGTGACCCGAGTTCGATTCCTGGCTCGAGCTCTTTTGCCGATCCTTCCACTCTCTCTCTGCTCCCCAAATATTCCTGTCTCATCTCTACTGTCCTATATAATAAAGATTAAAAAAAAAAACAAATTCATTCATTTTCTTTTCAGCTTAGTCCCTTCATCAATCTGGGGTGACCACAGTGGAATGAACTGCCAACTTATCCAGCACATGTTTTATGCAGCGAATGCCCTTCCAGCTGCAACTTATCTCTGGAAAACATCCACACACACTCATTCAAACTCATACACTACGGACAATTTAGCGTATCCAATTCACCTGTTCACATGTCTTTGGACTGTGGGGGAAACCGGAGCACCAGGAGGAAACATGCAAACTCCACACAGAAACGCCAACTGACCCAGCCAAGGCTCGAACCAGCGACCTTCTTGCTGTGAGGCGACAGCACTACCTACTGCGTCGCCATAATAAATTATACTTTTATAATTTATACTTACAGAGGACTCTCTCTGTGTGTGTGTTTGTGTGTGTGTGTGTCTGTGTGTGCGTGTGTGTCTGTGTGCGTAAATGTAAAAAATATTTAAGACTGACACTAATAGTATTTTTCCTAAATTGACAAGTCAAAAGCTACTTTTTTAGCACCTGTTCATAGATTTGGCACGAAAGTTTTTCCAAAATGAATAATATCAAGTGTTCTTGATCATCAAATCAGCATATTAGAATGATTTATGAAGGATCATGTGACACTGTAAACTGGAGTGATGATGCTGTAATTCAGCTTCAAAAATAATTTACATATAGATGAAGTCAAAATTATTAGTCCCCCAAATGATGTGTAAAACATGTGCTGGATAAGTTGGCGGTTCATCCCGCTGTGGCGACCCCTGATGAATAAAGGACTAAGCCGAAGGAAAATGAATGAATGAATGAATGAACAGAGCAAGGAATTTTTCACAGTATTTCCTATAATATTTTTTCTTCTGGGGAAAGTCTAAAGAAATTAAAAACTTATTTTATTCTAGTCGAAATAAAACAAATAAGTTTAAAAAAAATTTAAAACCGTTTTAAGGTCAATATTATTACCCCCTTAAGCAATTTCTTTTCCGATTGTCTACAGCAGTGGTTCCCAAACTGGGGGTCGCGACCCCTGCGGGGGTCGCAGAATAATTTCAAGGGGTCGCGAGAGTTATTTAAAAATTGTGTAATTTTCAGTGATTATAATAAATATTTTTCAGTATTACAAGTGAAAGCTAATATTTTCAGATTTTTAAAAAGATATTACTGATTCATAAAGTATTTAGGACACATTCGGGCAGAATGCATCTTTGTACTTGGAACGCAGCGCACAGGAACAGTTTAAAACTGTTGTCATGTCAACTTGCCGCAGTAAACAAAGCCTTCAACGCTTGCCCCGCCTTCGCGCTCTTCTTATTGGCCCACTGCTCTAAGAACTGAACACGAATGATTGGTTAAAATCAGCTGTCAATCACTCAGTCAACGCCTCCTGTCTTCAGATGACAGGAGCTACAACCGCGAAAATGTAAAGCGCTGAAGACGAGAGAATGAAAACAACACTGACAGATTTTGTCTTTGAAACACCTAAAGCTACAAATATTGGCACATCTGATTACTGATCATGTGCTGAATGTTAATCCACCAGCTATACTTATTGAAGAGTGGATAAAAGACCACCATTGGCTTCAAGTCTGCTATGAAAATAACTAGCATTCACTGTAAAGTCTGTGGGATATCTTTTGGGATATCCGTCCGTGTATCTTTTGGTCACTCAATTATGTTATAAAAATGTCTTTTCTTGTGATAACGGGATTTCATTAAGACATATTTTCCTCACGCATGCATATTTATTTTTTTGCTTGTTAGTTTTGATTAGTGTTGATTTTCAAATGCAATAAATCTGTTTATAAAACTTGTAGTAACAGTGCGATAATTGGTGGGAGCCACTAAATTTTGGCTGGTGCGCCTACATTTTTAAAGTTAGAAGCACCAGTGTTACCAAGCAAAATTGTTAATTTCGAGCCCTGTAATCTATAGTAAATATAGTTAAAATATTGCGAACAGCTTAAAAAAAAAGCTATTTTTATTGTTTGTATATGCTTTGGTAGTGGGGGGTCGCGAGTTCTTGACGATCTTACAATGGGGGTCGCGGGTTTAAAAGTTTGAGAACCACTGGTCTACAGAACAAATTACTGTTAAACATTAGCCCCTTTCACACATACAGACCTTTGGAAATACCGGTAAATTCGTTCTGGTAATTTTCCGGAAAGAGAAGTTGTAACATAACCGGTAATTTGCTGGAATGCTGCGCTGTGTGAACGCAGAAGGAAGATTGCCGGAAAGAGCGCGTGCGCGTCTAGAACGTGCTGACGTGAGACGTCTGATTTAGCCAATCAGATCAATCTGACGCATTCACATCCGCTCTGTTTATAGAAATAAAAGCCTTTGAATATTTTTCCAGACACATTTAACTGCTAGAAGTTAGTCAGATAACGTTTATATGTTCATCTTAATACCAACAGTGTAAATAATTATCGATAAGATGTTTATAAAAAGCCTTTGTTTGTTTACCTTCAAGCTCTGCTTCCTTCAGTCGCTTGACGAGTCGCGTGTGCACGTAAAGCAGCCGTTGAGTGCCAGCACACACACACATATCATCTACATCTCGACATGCGAAAGTGTTGCTCTATATGTTTTCATTGAAGTTGTTCACTATACTGATCCATCCACAGAGTTTGTAATGAAGTCAAATGTTTACAAATACAGGCCCAGCCATTTAGAGGTCCTTTCTGGTTGATGTCAGAATTTACCAGTATTTTGGAATTGATGTGTGAATGGTCTTTTCCGGAAAAATTCCGTAATGCCCTCGCCTGTGTGAACACCGCTTTTTTTTAATTTACCGGTAAAGTCGTGCCGTAAATTTTCCAGATATTTACCGGTATCACTGTGTGAAAGGGGATAATGACTTGCCAATCACTAACTTGCCAAGCTTTAAATGTCAATTTAAGCTGAATTCTAGTATCTTGAAAAATATGTAGACAAATATTATTTACTGTCATCATGACAACGAAATACCGTCTAAAAGAAATCAGTCATTAGAAATGAGTTATTAAAACTATTATGTTTATATTTAAATTATTTACACTATTATGTAAATCTTTCCGTTAAATAGAAACTGGAAACAAAAATATTAGATTAGATTAGATTCAACTTTATTGTCATTACACATGTACACGTACAAGGCAACGAAATGCAGTAGGGGATATCAGGGGGGATATCAATTCTGACTTCAACTGTATAATTATAATTATTATTATTTAGAAATGTTCACATTTTTACTCTATTTTCAGTAAATGAATGTAACATTTATAAGTACTTCGCTTTCATATTTGTTGTGTGATGGAGTCATTTCTTACCTAATTTCTCCACGACGTATTTGAGGACTCTCTCGGGGTCAGAGGGGTCAGACATGTCTCCGGTCACATACATCATTTTCTTAGCACCCAGTTTCTCACAATTCTGGGCAACCTGCGCATGACAACCCCACAAAGGTTAGGTCTATTTACAGTCAACACTTGCATTTGCTAAAAGTTATTTACATGCAAAATACTTGTATTTTTGTTACCATTAAAGGGATGGTTTACCCCAAAATGAAAATTGACTTGCTATTTACTCAACCTCAAGGGTTTCCAAACATTTATTAGTTTCTTTCTTCTGTTGACAGGGTTTCTGCAGGTTTCACAAGTCAAATTTAAGATGTTTTAAGACCTTTTTAAGACTATGAAAAACAAAATTCCAGACAAATATAGGGCTAAACACTAAGGATTCTAATTAGTCACCTCTCAGCCACATATTTTAAATAATGGGTCAAAACAAGCAGACCGTACATACATTGTAAACATGTGTAATTCTTCTGTCTAACATTTTAAGAAATTCTTATTACACGTTTTATCCTGTTGTCAGTTGTAACTTTACTGCTTCTGTATGTGTGATCATGTGTTTTTTGATTTTATGTTGCCTTTTAAAATCTGGCAGGGGGCAACAGATGAAAATTAGCCCCTGTGGCTAACTCTGGCTTATTTACAGTCTCGCTGTTTATTAATGAGCATTGTCCCTGTTAAATTAATAAATTACAAATTGTTGTTCAACATAACTTAAAAAACTAAATGCTTTTACAACAGACTACAGTTATAAAATTAGTTATGAGTGGGCGAACACGGAATCTGCGCTCGCAGAATTCCGCAGATTTTTAGCCCATCATTAGGGCCAGACGGAATCTGCGGATGATTTTTGCTATTTCTGCGAACAATTTTGGTAAAAATCTGCAGATTTCTGCGGAATTATTTTGGGAGTAAAAAAATAATATCTTTTTAACTTTTATTTAATGTTTACAATGCAAATCCAATTAGATTCACTTTATTTGGTAAACAAAGCAAGTCTCTCAAATATTATCTCTACTAAAAGACAGAAAATATTACTGTACAAACTGCATTGTACATAAATCAGATGAACATTTTCATATTAGTCAATAATATTACTGTAATTAATTTTAAAACTGAATAAATATAGATTTACACACATTTACTCAAGTAAATAAACCGAATTAATGATGGGCTAAAAATCTGTGGACTTCTGTGGGAAATCTGCGGAATTCTGCGCTTGCAGATTCCATGTGGGCCTACCCATCATTAATTCTGTTAATTTACTTGTGTAAAAGTTTAAAATTTTTCAGTTTTTAAATTAATTTCAGTAATATTATTGACTAATATGAAAATACTCGTATGATTTATTTACAATACAATTTGTAATGTAATATTTTCTGTCTTTTAGCAGATATATTAAATAAAAGACTTGATTTGTTTACCAAATAATGTGGATTTAATAGGATTTGCCTTGTGAGCATTGATACTCCCAAAATCATTCCGCATAAATCCGCAGATTTTTAACAAAACTCTCTGCAGAAATATCACAAAATGTCTGCAGATTCTGTCTGGCCCTAGTTATGAGTAGTTTTGATAAACGTTTTATTGAGATGTGTTGTTGGTGACTGAATGCATGTTGGATTGATTGCTTTACATAAACAAAGGAAAATTAGGACCCATTAAAAAGACTTTTAAGGTCTAAAATTATGTTTTTGAAACTTCAGACATTTTGAGACTTTTTAAGACCCAGTGAATACCCTGTGTTGAACACAAAAAGAATATATTGTTAAAAATGTAACCTGTAACCATTAAAAATCATAGGAAAAACAAACATCATTAGTTACCAGTTTCAATATTCATTCATTCATTCATTTTCATTCAGTACCTTTATTAATCTGGGGTCGCCACAGTGGAATGAACCACCAACTTATCCGGCATATGTTTTACGCAGCGGATGCCCTTCCAGCTGCAAACCATCTCTGGGAAACATCCATACACACTCATTCACACACATACACTACGGACAATTTAGCTTACCAAATTCACCTGTTCACATGTCTTTGGACTTGTGGGGGGGACTAGAGGAACCCGGAGGAAACCCACACCAACAGGGGGAGATCATGCAAACTCAACAGAGAAACGCCAAATGACTCAGCCAAGGCTCAAACCAGCGACCTTCTTGCTGTGAGGCAACAGTGCTACCCACTGCACCACCACGTCACCCCTATTCTTCAATATACAAGTCAAAATTATTTGCCTTCCTGTGGTTTTTCTTTGTCAAATATTTCCCAAATTATGTTTAACAGAGCAAGGAATTTTTCACAGTATTTCCTGTTATATTTTTTCTTCTGAAGAACGTCTTATTTGTTTTATTTCAGCTAGAATAAAAGCAGTTTTTTTTACATCCATTTTCCTTTTCCTTCCGCTTAGTCCCTTATTTATCTGGTGTCGCCACAGTGGAATGAACAACCAACTTATCCAGCACATGTTTTACGCAGCGAATGCTCTTCCAGCCACAACCCAGTACTTGGAAACATCCATACACATTCATAAACTACGACCAATGTAGTTCATACAATTCATAGTGCATGTGTTTGGACTGTGAGGGAAACCGGAGCACCCGGAGGAAACTCACGCCAACACGGGCAGAACATGCAAACTCCACACAGAAATGCCAACTGAGCCAGCCGGGACTCGAACCAGCAACCTTCTTACTTACCACTCAGCAACCGTGCCACCCTCATTATTTAGCATAATGTTTTTAGTTTTCTTTTGGGGTCACTTTGTGTTGGGATATGGCTAATGTTTTGGTTGTTTACATAACTGTATTCCATTAGCATCCTATATGTTCAAAACTAGCAGATTACACTGTGCATTTCGCATGTCACGTAGTTACTGTTACTCAAGCATCTGCTTAATAAAATACAGATAGATTTGGGACCAAACAACGGACCTTTTTTAAAGCATCCAATCGTCTGGCAGTGATGACGATTTCAGCTCCAAACTTTGCATAATGGTAGGCCATCTGCTCCCCGATGCCTGAACTGGCTCCTGTGATCAACACTCGGGCCCCTCGAATGGACCCTATAAGAGTAAGAAAAAATTATTATTATTTATTTTTTAACATTATATTTTGCAGGTTGTCTTGAAATGAACTTCATGCCTGATCTCACAGAGTTTTGACTAAGCCAGGATTAGGCTATAGTTCATTCATTCATTTTCCTTTGGCTTATTAGGGGTCACTAGAGCAGAATGGACCACCAACTATTCCAGCATATGTTTTACACAGCGGATGCCCTTCCAGCTGCAACCCAATACTGTGAAACACCCTTACACTCACATTCACACCATACACTACGGCCAATTTAGTTCACTCAATTCACCTATAGCGCATGTGTTTGGACTGTGTGGGAAACCAGAGCACTTGGAGGAAACCCACAACAACACAGGGAGAACATGCAAACTCCACACTGAAAAGCCAACTTGCCCAGTCGGGACTCAAACCAGCGACCTTCTTGCTGTGAGGCGACAGTGCTAACCACTGAACTATGAAGGTAAATTAGTAGCAAAACTCGAGAGCTTGCAAATCAAACACACACACACACACACACACACACACACACACAATAATCAACAAACTTGTGTTTTGAATTCGAAGTTGTGGATTAATAGTTGTGTATTTTTAAAATGTCATTCACAAATACAAAATGACAGACACACGTGTGCACGGCAAATTTGAGTGCATCTTCGCTCTACAACCACTGGTCGACACTCAAGACCTCCCACATTTGCCAGTTCAACTACAAATCTCTCGCGCTGACTTTTGCTACACATCTTCAACGATCTCAGTAGCAGAACTAATGACTGAGCAGAACTCACTAGATTTACATTTACATTTAGTCATTTAGCAGACGCTTTTATCCAAAGCGACTTACAAATGAGGACAAGGAAGCAGTTTACACAACTATAAGAGCAGCAGTGAACAAGTGCTATAGACAAGTTTCAGGTGTGTAAAGTCTAAGAAGCAAAGCATTAGTAAAAAGTTGGGGTTTTTTTTCTTGAGAGAGAGAGAGAGAGAGAGAGAGAGAGAGTACAGTTAGTGGTATAGCCAGAGAGGCAGTTGCAGATTAGGAAGGAAAGTGGAGACTGCTGTTCTGATGTAGTTAGGGAGTTCATTCCACCAACTGGGCAGATTGAATGCGAGAGTTCGGGAAAGTGATTTCTTCCCTCTTTGGGATGGAACAACGAGGCGACGTTCATTCACAGAACGCAAGTTTCTGGAGGGCACATATATCTGCAGAAGTGAGAGCAGATAAGAAGGAGCACAGCTAGAGGTCACTTTGTAAGCAAACATCAGAGATTTGAATCTGATGCGGGCAGCAACTGGCAGCCAGTGCAAACGGGTGAGTAGCGGAGTGACATGTGCTCTTTTGGGTTCATCAAAGACCACTCGTGCTGCTGCGTTCTGAAGCAGCTGAAGAGGTTTGATAGAACTAGCTGGTAGCCCGGCTAGCAGAGAGTTGCAATAGTCCAGTTTGGAGAGGACAAGAGCTTGAACAATGAGTTGAGCTGTATGTTCAGATAGGAAGGGTCGGACCTTTCTGATGTTGTAGAGTGCGAATCTGCAAGATCGAGCAGTTCTAGAAATGTGGTCAGAGAAGTTCAGTTGGTCATCAATTGTTACTCCAAGGCTTTTTACCATTTTGGATGCAGTGATGGTTGCTCCATCCATCTGGATTGAAAAGTTATGGTGAAGAGTCCGGTTGGCAGAAACTTCAAGCATTTCCGTTTTCGTGAGGTTAAGCTGAAGATGATGATCTTTCATCGAGTGTGAAATGTAAATGAAATAGATGCAGAGGCGCGAGGGGCGGGGCAGGGTTAAAGCTGTTTTATTGGCCGATGCCTGACCAATGAACAATGCCAGCAGCCAGCTGCAGAAGAATAATTTATATGATTATTTTATTATTTTGGATTTATTTCAACTATTTCCTGAAAAATTTTTTGTTAAATATCATTAATTCTACGGAAATGTACATACCAGTAAAAGAGCAGCAAAGCCAGTTTATTGGCTAGAGCCAGCCAATGAGGTGGGACGTTTTTGTACGTCAGCACAGTGGCAGCTCACGTTGTTGGAGCCATCGAGCAATCAGAGGGTGAGTTATTATTTTTAATAATTATCTATATGTTCAGGGGCTACGCAGAGGCGCAGTAGGTAGATTAATCTGGGATAGATTATTAATCTGGGGTCGCCACAGCGGAATGAACCGCCAACTTATCCAGCACATGTTTTACGCAGCGGATGCCCTTCCGGCCGCGTGAGTGAGTGTGTGTGGATGTTTCCCAGAGATGGGTTGCGGCTGGAGGGGCATCCGCTGTGTAAAACAAATGCTGGATAAGTTGGCGGTTCATTCCGCTGTGGCGACCCCGGATTAATAACGGGACTAATCCGACAAGAAAATGAATGAATGAATCTTCCTTTAGAAGCCAATACTGTACTTACATGCGATTTCAGAACAAATTTAAAGTAACATTACCATGGTAAACAATATACAGTCCTTGTCATAAGTTGTCACTGATTATAAAAACAACTTGCCTTTGTCTTCATCAAAAGAAACTTTGAGTAAATTGATGAGTAAATGTTTTTCGGTGAACTATCCCTTTAAATAGTTTCAACATACATTATACAAGCAAATCATGATTCAAAAAATGACTAGAATATCTGTATAAACAATAATATAGTAGTAAAATTGTTCTCCTTACCTGGGTCAAACGTATCTCTCCACATGTAGGCCGTGAGGACAGCAATCAGCAAAACCACCCCCAAAAGCACCTTCATTTTTACCGCTTTTCCTGATCAGAAACTCGGCGTCTGAAACTCTGCGATTTCACCGAGAATTGTCCAATCTCAGCGTGTATTAAAGCAATTCTGTCTGCATATATTACACCTGCAGACACATAAAAGAGTGGTAACCAGTGACTGATTATTCATTTACATGTGCTGGAGATCATGACAGTTCACAAGGCTGAAGGTCTGTCGGTTGTTTACCTTTCAAAACAGTCGAAGGAGGAGAAACAACTGAGGCATTGTGGGTAAGAATTAACAGTGACAGTTCACACATGCACAGATTGATTGACTGACCGATTGATTACAGTTAAAGTGTTTTCTACGTAATCTCATCTTCATTGTCTTCTGTTATTCAAATAGTCATCTTTATTTCTATAGTGCTTTTACATTGCAGATTGTGTCAAAGCAGCTTATTATAGAAGTTCTAGTAAATTGAAACTGTTTTCAGAGTTATGTGCCAACTGACCCAGTCGGGGCTCGAACCAGCAACCTTCTTGCTGTGAGGTGACAGTGCTAACCACTGAGCCACCGTGTCTCCCCTTTTGTTATTATTAATAATAATAATAATAATAATAGTGATAATAATAATAAAAAACAAGCATACACAATAATTTTCCCTACTGAAAAAAAAAACAGCTTAGCTGGTTGACCAGCCTGGTTTTAGAGGGGTTTTGACCATTTCCAGGCTGGTTTCCAGCCATTTCCAGCCTGGTCTTAGCTGGAAAATGACCAGCTAAAACCAGCTTGACCACCTAGCCAGGCTGGGAGCCCAGCCAAAACCAACTATGTCCAGCTTAAACCAGGCTGGTCAAGCTAGTTTTAGCTGGATTTAGCTGGTTATTTTCCAGCCTGACCAGCTAAAACCAGGCTGGAATGGCTGGAAACCAGCCTGGAAATGGCCAAAACCCCTCTAAAACCAGGCTGGTCAACCAGCTAAAACCAGCCAAACAGCCTAGGCTGGTTTAAGCTGGATTTTTCAGCAGGGTTAAACATCAATTTTCAGAGCATACCTGAGCTGTTCACCTTTTACATATTTGATACTATTAGTAGCCCTACTGTATATTTAGTTAATATATTTAAATGCTAATTATCCAATCTACATGTTATTCAGATTATTATATGTTTTATATATTCTGTTTTGTTGTTATTCTATCATTTTGTCATTTTAACCCTGCTGAAAAATCCAGCTTAAACCAGCCTAGGCTGGTTGGCTGGTTTTAGCTGGTTGACCAGCCTGGTTTTAGAGGGGTTTTGGCCATTTCCAGGCTGGTTTCCAGCCATTTCCAGCCTGGTCTTAGCTGGTCAGGCTGGAAAATGACCAGCTAAAACCAGCTTAACCACCTTGCCAGGCTGGAAGCCCAGCCAAAACCAGCTATGTCCAACTTAAACCAGGCTGGTCAAGCTGGTTTTAGCTGGATTTAGCTGGTCATTTTCCAGCCTGACCAGCTAAGACCAGGCTGGAAATGGCTGGAAACCAGCCTGGAAATGGCCAAAACCCATCTAAAACCAGGCTGGTCAACCAGCTAAAACCAGCCAACCAGCCTAGGCTGGTTTAAGCTGGATTTTTCAGCAGGGAATTGAGTTTTTTATATATGAATGTATTTTTATTACAATTATTAGGAGGCTATGAAGCGAAGCTGTTGGAAATCAATGACCATTGACATCCATAGTAAGAAAAACATATGGATGTCAATGGTTACCAGTTCCCATCATTCTTCAATATACACTCACTGGCCATTTTATTAGGTACACCTTACTAGTATCGGGTTGGACCCCCTTTTGCCTTCAGAACTACCTTAATCCTTCGTGGCATAGATGCAAGAAGGCACTGGAAATATTCCTCAGAGATTTTGCTCCATATTGACATGATAGCATCACGCAGCTGTTGCAGATTTGTCGACTGCACATCCATGATGCGAATCTCCCGTTCCACCACATCCCAAAAGTGCTCTATTGGATTGAAGTCTGGTGACTGTGGAGGCCATTTGAGTACAGTGAACTCATTGTCATGTTCAACCAGATAGAGTGGTTGAGCTCAAGTGCGTTAAATGAAAGCAAATAAGAAGCATCATGAAGGGGGCGGGGCACTAGAGAGCATCTGATTGGTTATGATTTGATGAGAAACTGAAGTATGAGGGTGATGTAAACCGTTGATCCATTTAGGTGGAAGTGACGAACTACAAGCTTTACATGTTTATATCAGTTTTAAAATGCTAATTTTCTCAGTTTTTTGAAGACGACTAGTTTATATATGTCTTAAAAACTAACAATACTGATACTAGCATCTAAACAACTTTATTTTAATTTCACGGGACCATCAAGCCCTATTAAAAACCAGCAAAAGCATGTCTGTTCTTAAAGGGACAGTTCACCCAAACATGAAAATTTACTGTGTACTCATTCTCTAGTCATATCCTTTAGGATTTTCTTCCTTTAGGGGAATTCAATCAGATCTGTGTTTTTAAATAAACCAAATATTTAATAAAATAATTTCACATGAATGATAATACTTTTGCCCTCTACTCTCACAGTAACAAAACCCCCAAACTATTTTTTGTGTAAGAATTTATTTAGACTTTATAATAGTTCACGACATGCAATATACAAAATGTACATGTTTTAACAAGCGATCATCTCAGCATTCTCCATATATTAAAATATTTTCTATCTATGTACATATTTACAATCTCATCCAGTAAATGTGTGTTTTTTTCAGCGACACCCGCAGCTTCCGGCCACCATATCATCATACTGTTTCAGCACCACATTCTCGTCATCGTCAAAGTATAGCAGGCTGATGCTGTAGAGTTTATCCGGGACGCAGCAGGGCGTCTGGATGCCTTTGTTGAGTTTGAGGGTGTTTATGATGGATTGGACGATGGCGTGGTTCGTAGGCCTCATATTCTGGCCCAGAGGAAATATACAGGAGCCTTTGCAATGATATGCATTGTATCCTCTGGGAGACACGATCCAGCAGGACCAGCCAATCTCCTCAAAGTCCACGTAGAGTGGCAAACGCTGACAGGCCATCTTTTCTCCTTTATCATCATAATCCACAGAGCGAGAGCTTCTACGGGATGCCGGGACGCTGGGAAATGGCAGACTGGGGCCGCCAGGAGAAACATCTGAACCTGCGGAAAACAAGAGAAGAGGACGAGGTCAGAACAACCAAGAAAAGGGCTCCCGCTAGACACGGAGATCGACTGAATGGATACAAAAATGATAAAACTCAAGTGTTTAACTCTAGGGGAGATGTAAAATGGGAGGCGCAGTGGGTAGCACGTTCACCTCACAGCAAGAATGTAGCTGGTTCGAGCTTTAGCTGGGTCAGTTGTATATGTATGTTTGTGAATGAGTGTGTATGGATGTTTCCCAGTGATGGGTTGCGGCTGGAAGGGCATCCGCTGCGCAAAACATGTGCCGGATTAGTTGGCGGTTCATTCCGCTGTGGCGACCCCGGATTAATAAAGGGACTAAGCCAAAAAGAAATAGAATGAGATCTAAAATGATCATATTTTCAAATAAAGAAATTTCATATCACGATTTAAGTAATCTCATATATATCGTTATCAGGATATGAGATTAATTAAAGTTTTGTATCAATTCAGTCGATCTCCGGGATCTAATGTGAGCACTTTTAGCTTAGCTTAGCATAGATCATTGAATCAGATTAGACCATTAGCATCTCGCTCAAAAAAAGAAGTGTTTTGATCATTTAAAATCACTTTTATATCCCAGTATATTAAATTGGTTAATATTAACCACACAGAAAGGACTATTTCTGTTTGACATTTTAAAATATATGCTCAAATATGTATTCTTCATTTATGATTCACTTTATCTAGAACACTTCCCTTTATCTAGAACAGGGGTGTCCAAACTCAGTCCTGGAGGGCCGGTGTACTGCATAGTTTAGCTCCAACTTCCTTCAACACACAGTTTCTGGTATACTTAGGGTGCTTTCACACCTAGACTTTTGTTTCGGAACCTGGCGCGTTTCCCCAGTTAGCGCGGTTCGTTTGGCATATGTGAATCCGGCAATCGCACTCGCGTCCGCGCCAAAACAATCGCCTGAATGAGGTGCTTTCGGCTTGATTGAAACGAACTCTGGAGCGGATCGATTGTAGTGAGAAAACATAACGATCCAAACCAGGCTATATCATAGTGTATTATGCATATGTAAGCCATATGTACAGCTATTATTGTCATTGTCATGTCATTCCTACCGATAAATATGCGTTTCATGTTAAATACGAAAGCGAAAGCATGTTAATTATTAACGAGAGCTGTTTATCTGTTAAGAAAATTGATCGAACAGCAGTCTTGATTTATCTGTTATTTCTCTCAATAATGTAAAGCATATAATGCATAATTCTAGCAAACGACTATGTATGAGAAAGTCTTACCTCTGATTTATACTTGGTGATGATGTCTGTGGGTGTCACCATTCAAAATTAAAGTGCACATTTTCGCTTATATTGTCTTATTGCTCATCGTCATAAATTAAAATAAGGACTCTTGACAGCTGAGCGGGACTCTGAAAAATAAACTGTGAAACTCTGACCAATGTGAGGAGAGTTTACTCACACGTGACTTGTTTTAGCTAATTTGGTCCGCTTAGAAACTTTGCCGTGTGAAAGCGAACCACACTAAGTACAAAGAGCAACATTGTAACAATTTTAATCTCTGTTTCGGAACAAGAGAATCGATCCACATGTGTGAACACACTCCTAGAAAGAGCTTGATTAGCTGGTTTCGGTGTGTTTAATTGGGGTTGGAACTAAAATATGCAGAACACTGGCCCTCCAGGACCGAGTTTGGACATCCCTGATCTAGAACATCAGGGTAAATGTTTGATTAAGGGTGTAGTAATATAAAATAAATATTAATGAAACTCTTTTCTAAAAACTATTGCAGACTCAACATAAAATGTTGAGGAATAAAATGCAGAGTGTTAATATTGTACTTTTTACGATGATTTTTTTCCTGTTTCTACCCGCATCCAGATTTTGTCATCCAAATGATAAAAAAGAATTGCCGTAAACAATGTATTTTGTGACCCTCTATCATTTTCTTCATAGTATTTTCAAGATTTTTAGGGATTTTAGGTGCTGCTCTAAATTAAAAGCAAAAGTCAGCTTTATATTATCACACATGAAGACCAAATTTCATTCATTCACTCATTTTCCTTCAGCTTAGTCCCTTATCTATCAAAGGTCGCCACAGCGGAATGAATCGACAACTATTCCATCATATATTTTACGCAGCAGATGCCCCCCAGCCGCAACCCAGTACTGGGAAACACCCATACATTCTCACGTTTACACACGCACAAACTCATACACTACAATTTAGTTTATTCAATTCACCTATAGCGCATGTGTTTGGACTTGAGGGGGAAACCAGAGCGCCCGGAGGAAACCCACGCCAACATGGGGAGAGCATGCAAACTCCACAGTGGCCCAGCCAGGACTCAAACCAGCGACCTTCTTGCTGTGAGGCACCGTGTCACCCAGTACCAGTAATAACAGTTCAAATATGTGTATCTATTTGAAAAAATTGTTGATTATCTAAATAATAGACAAGCATCGAAGGTGGAGAGAAAGATCAACAAGCACCTCCGGAGGTGGCTGGGAATCCCTCCAAGGTTCGCTTCAGTAGGTCTTTATATAAGATCAGGGCTGCTCCAACTTCCTCTTTCATCCGTGGTGGAGGAATTTAAGGTAGCAAAGTGCAGAGTCATAATGACATACAGAGACTCCCAGGATGAACAAGTCAGGCAGGCAGGTATTCTTTACAAGATCAGGACACAAGTGGGCAGCTGACTCATCTATTGCACAAGCTGAAAGTATGTTGAAGCTACGTGACATCATGGGAACACCATGCACAGGAAGACAGGGTCTTGGAACTTCCCATATTTAGCAATGGGGGACGGTTGGATCCAAGGATAGAAGGGCTATGATCCAGGAGGAGGTACAGAACCTGAGGGAGGAAGGATGAAGGGCAAGGGCAGTGGAGCTAGCGTCCCAGGGAGCATGGACCAAGTCAGACCTACCCAAGAGGAAGATCACATGGGGAGATCTGTGGAGATTGGAACCTTTCCGCACCTCATTCATGTTAAGGTCGGTGTATGACACTCCCAACTCCGACAAACTTGCACAAGTGGGGCTTAAGAGAGAACTCATTGTGCAAGCCTTGTGGGGAGAGGGGTACCTTGGCACACATTCTGTCAGGGTGTAAAACATCACTTGTCTAAGGTGGCGCCATGACAAGGTGCCCATGACCCTCGCTAACACCCTAGAGCAAGAGAGACGCAAGAAACACCAACCACACCGGAGAGCAACACCAATAATCAAGTTTGTAAGAGCTGGTCAAAAGCCACCAACCACAGCAACAACAAGAACCAATCTGCTGCAAAATGCTCAATCATGGGAAATGAAGGTAAGACCTGAGGGAAAGACTGCAACCCCCCCCGGTTGTCCAGAAAACCTTGAGGCTAGATGCAGTGATGTGGTCTAAAGAGGCAAAGATCATTCTCATCGAACTTACAGTGCCATGGGAAGAGGGTTGTGAGAAAGCGTTTGAGAGGAAGAGTGGCAAATACCAGGACCTCATGCATGACTGCAAGGAGAAAGGTTGGCAGGCATGGCTCTTCCCAGTCGAGGTCGGCTGTAGAGGATTCCCTGCCCAGTCAGTATTGAGGATGCCATTGGGGTAATAGGGAAGGAGAGAAAGGTAACTGTTCACAGGAAGGGGGAGGCAGCAGAGAGAGCTTCATGCTGGTTATGGAGCAGGAGAGAGGAGCTTAGCTGGAAGCCGGGGGGAGTTGATGGCCAGTGATTTGGCCACCACTGCTGACCCACCAATGTTGAGGGTGTTGAGCTTTAGGGTTGCAACACCCAATGATCATTGGATACCGCCTGATGACATCAACTCCTCCTGGCCAAGGCTACATTCACCAAAATTAACTGAAGGAGAAGCATCTTTGGATGTATTGTATTTACACAGTTCTTCTTCAAACATTTTCCCAAGACTCCTTAAAAAGTTCAAACTCCTAAAAAGGTTTCCCCAGACTCCTTTAAAAATCAGGAATTGATTCGATAAAAAGTTAAACCACTTAAAAAAAGAGAGAAATTATTTTTTTCTGCTATAATTTACAGTAGTTACAGTAGCTGATTCGGTGCTATAACTTGAATAAAACTATAAATGAATTAAGATGTTATTTATAGGCTGCTATTTTTGTCAGTGTAGTCAGAGTAACCTCTGGACTACTCTCAAGATGTCTGAATCAGTTTTATAGATTATTGGAGACTGCAATATACACAAGAAATCACTGTACATACAGTTGAAGTCAGAATTATTAGCCCCCTTTTATTTTTTCCTCAATTTCTGTTTAACGGAGAGAAGAATTTTTTTCAACACATTTATAATCTTAATAGTTTTAATAACTCATCTCTAATAACTGATTTATTTTATCTTTGCCATGATGACAGTAGATAATATTTGACTAGATACTTTTCATTATACTAGAATTCAACATAAATTGATATTTAAAGGCTACACTTAGTTAGGCAAGTCATTGTATAATGACATTTTGTAGACAATCAAAACAAATATTGCTTAAGGGGGCTAATAATATTGACCTTAAAATTTTTTTTTTTTTAATTAAAAACTGCTTTTATTCTAGCTGAAATAAAACAAATAAACTTTCTCCAGAAGAAAAAATGTTATAGGAAATACTGTGAAAATTTCCTTGCTCTGTTAAACATAATTTGGCAAATATTTAAAAAAGAAAAAAGATTCACAGGAGGGCGAATAAATTTGATATTAAAGAGATGCGTGTATTATTTACCTTTACTGGTAACCTCCAGAGAAGCAGCCCGTCTGCCGTCATCAGTGAACAAGACCAGCATGGGTTGTTTGCTGTGATGATGATCACGACCCGATGCGAAACGCACCGTTTTCAGGTCCATCTGAAAGCCCGCGAGAGTCCTGACCGAAACCAGCAGACCCAGATTACTGCCCTCGTTGGACATCCACGAGCGCACCTTTCACAACAAACACATGTGTTAGAGATAGACGACTCGCGGTATTTACACAATAATATCCTTACTCGTTGTCTACTTTGGCAGTTAAACTACATTTAACTCTTTCTCCACCATCGTGATGTCTCATCAATTAACCCTCCTGTTGACTTATGGGGTAAAAAATGACCCGGGCACCATTTTAACAGCTGAATACAACTAAACAACTTTTTTTCATCTCTCCTTCGGCTTAGTACCTTTATTTATTAGGGGTCGCCACAGCAGAATGAACCGCCAACTATTCCAGCATATGTTTTACACAGCAGATTCCCTTCCAGCCGCAACCCAGTACTGGGAAACACCCATTCACACTCATTCTCACACACACACACTCATACACTACGGCCAATTTAGTTTGTTCAATTCACATAGCACATGTGTTTGGACTGTGGGGGAAACCAGAGCATCCGGAGGAAACCCACGGCAAACTCCACACTGAAACACCAACTGGCCCAGCTGGGACTCGAACCAGCGACCTTCTTGCTGTTAGGCCCCACCTAAATTTGTAAAAACTAATAAGTTAACATAATTCCTTCATGTTTCCACAACACAAATGGATGGTGTGGAACCCAGCATTTTGTACAGTACATTTACAAAATTTGAGTGAAGTGTGTCTTTAGTTGATGCTTACAGCTTGAGTGATGGTGAAAACCTCCCAGCCGCTGGAGTGAATGCGAACCAATCTAGATGAGAGCAGCTTCTTCCCTTGCGAGACATTTTTGTTGCTGCTGTCCAGAACCTGATAGACACTGACCTGCGCAAAAACATCACATTAATCCCAAGCCGATTAATCCAAAACACTGCAAGTGCATGTGACAGTAGAAAAATGATACACTGTAGTGTATAAGCATAGGTGTATTATATAAAAGAACAACTTACTGCCGTTGTGTCTAAATAATATGTATTAAAAAGTAACTGTAGTCTAATTATGGGTATTTTGAAAAGTAGTTTACTCTAATTACAACAAACATACACGTTTTGTAATCCAGTGATGTAACACGGATTACATGTAATCCGATACTACCTACACTGTAAAAAATAGCCGTAAATTAGCAGTTTTCAGTATTTTGTGATTCACGTTTTTATTTTTCTCCATTTATTTCTGCTTTTGTATTGCATTATGTGACCCTGATCATTCTTCCAACAACTTTTAACCTCGAAAAGCTGAAAAAAGTGACTTTTATTAACATTTGTAATAGTGTAAAGTGATATTTTGTCTGAGTTGGTGTTTTATATTACACTACTAACACCTTGTAATAAGCTGTCAGTGCATTTTCTATTATTATTTCTAGGAATGTGACCAGAAATCTGAATGTGATCGAAATTATTAGCCCCCCTGTTTATTTTTTCCCCCAATTTCTGTTTAACGGAGAGCAGATTTTCCAAACACGATACACATTTCTGAACATAATAGTTTTAATAACTCATTTCTAATAGCTGGTTTATTTTGTCTTTGCCATGATGACAGTAAAGAATATTTGACTGGATATTTTTCAAGACACTTCTATACAGCTTAAATTGACATTTAAAGGGTTAACTAGGTTAATTAGGTTAACTAGGCAGGTTAGGGAAATAAGGCAAGTTTTTGTATAACGATGGTTTGTTCTGTAGACTATTGAAAAAATATATAGCTTAAAGAGGCTAATAATTTTTTATTTTTTTAAATAATAATTATTTAGGGGATTTTCACCTTTATTATGACAGAACAGTAGAGAATTCAGACAGGAAAGCATTGGGAGCAGAGAGAGGGGAAGGATCGGCAAAGGACCTCGAGCTGGGAATCGAACTTGGGTTGTCGTGAGCACTTTGGTGCTATATGTCAGCGCGCAGTACTACTAGGCTACTGGTGCTGACAGGGGCTAATAATTTAGACCTTAAAATGGGTTTAAAAAAATTAAAAACTGCTTTTATTCTAGCCGAAATAAAACAATTAAGACTTTCTCCAGAAGAAAAAATATTATCAGACATACTGTGAAAATTTCCTTGCTCTGTTAAACATAATTTGTCAAATAGTTAAAAAAGAAAAAAAATTCAACGGGGGGCTAATAATTCTGACGTCAACTGTATATATTCTCATTATTTTTAACACATCTCTAGTTATGTGGTGGCACAGAGTTAGACCTCTTTCTTGACTTCACACAGAAACAGCAATGCGTGCAGCATGACATCACTTTGTTGCAGAGACACTATTGGTGAAATGCCGGCAAACATGGAAGCAGCTTGAAGCGGAAACCGTGAGTATATCTGCATCTGGAGGTATCATAAAGTTGATGACGACAACATTACCATAGCAAACCATGAGATATGCAAACTTGGGATTGCAAGAGGTGAAGAATTTATGTTATTTATTACTTGATTGTTCAAGCTACCTCACAGAAGTTCTCTGTTTGTTAACAGAGTTGTTAAATGTTAAAATAAGGTGGATTAAATAAAAAAGGAACATCCTGGATCTGTTTCTTCGCTCTTCTTTATTCTTTTTTTATGTATTATAGAAGTATCGGATCAGGTTTCTGTATCGGCAGATGCTCAAAATCAAATGACTTGAAATCGGACTTGAGGGCAATAAAACCGAGACATCCCTACTTATTTCTCTAGATCAGTGTTTCCCAACCCTGTTCCTGAAGGCACACCAACAGTACACATTTTCAATGTCTCCCTAATCAAACACACCTGAATCAACTTATCATAACATCAGAAGAGACTCCAACACCTGAAGTTAATGGGTCAGAAAAGGGAGACATTCAAATGTATGTACTGTTAGTGTGCCTCCAGGAACAGGGTTGGGAAACACTGCTCTAGATATTATTTATTGTACATTATATTATTCCAAACTACTAAGATGTCAATAAGAGTCACTTTGTTAAACTGTAGAGTTATATTTTCAACATCAAAAGTCGACAGAGCAGAGATCAACATCTCATAACGCAACTCACAACTGTAAATAAATAGAAAACACATACAGAAACTGTTTATTTAAAAATACTGATAATTTACAGATATTTTTTTACAGCGCAGCGCTGATTATGTGGTATTTTGTCAGTGTAAACCCAGTGCTGTACCTGACAGAAGTGATGTCTGTTTAAGACGAGTGATGTTTTTGGTCTGAGTTTGAACAGGTGAAGTTCAGCCGTCAGGATCTTCTCACTCTTGGCTACAGTGGACATGTTGAAGAGATACTCGATTCGTTCACTGTGCACTGAAGAGATAGAATGGTGAATGATGAGAAATAAATAGCACATAAAGCTGAAATTATTAGCCCTCCTGTATGTTTTTTATTTTACTTTACATATTATTTTACTGTATATTTGACTAGATATTTTTCAAGATACTAGTATTTAGCTTAAATTGACATTTAAAGGCTTACACAGGTTAAAGTTGGATAATTAGGCAAGTCATTGTATAATGATGGTTTATTCTGTAGAGTCAAAAAAATATTGCTTAAGGGAATTTTGACCTTAAAATGGATTTTAAAAAATTATAAACTGCTTTTATTCTAGCTAAAATAAAACAAATAAGACTTTATCCAGAAGATAAAATATTATAGGAAATACTGTGAAAGATTCCTTGCTCTGTTAAACATCACTTGGGAAATATTTGAAAAAGAACTAAAAAATAAATAAATAAAATCGCAGGAGGGCTAATATTTTTGACCTTAACTGTACTTTTACATTTTTACACGCAAACTATAACCATCATCACAATCTCCACATTAGTATTCATATTAATGGATGATTAATGTGGGTTTTTAATGAGCCAGTCTCAAAAAAAAATCTCATTTAATCTCCCAGTCTTGGTGCTTGCCTAAAGTTTATTTAATTTTAATTTCAAATTGCACAACTAACATGAAATATACAGCCAAGTCTGAAATTATTTATACCCCTAGCAAATTTATTGAATATATAATTTATTTTTAAACCAAAGAATTAATAAAGAAAGAAAAAAAGTGAACCCCTTTAATACGCTGTAAAAATACACTCACTTCAACCCAACATTGTCTTTATTTATTTATTTTTTTTTAAATGGCACTATTTAACCCATTGGTTTAATTTGGATTTTTTGTTGTATTATTAGGCATTATTATTATTATTATTTACACAACCCTACTTTAAAATAGTTATTTCCTTAAAACTACCCAGATTGTGAGTGTGTGTGTGGGGGGAGGGGTGCACTTTATAAAGCATTTAAATTACACTTTATAACCCAGTGGTTTTGGTTTGCCCATATTTTTAGGGTGTACACCAATTTTTTTTTAAATTGTTATCACATTAAAACAACCCAGATTTTTTGATGACATGCGGATTTGTAGTTTTAGAGTTTGATTTGAATCAACTTTTCCTATATTATTATGCGTTTTTATGAATTATCACTCTTCAAATAAATAAATTAAAATGAACAGAACATAACAGAAGTGTAAAGCCACTTTTTAAAATGGATATCGCGTTAAAACAACCCAGGCTTTTTTAGGGAGCGCCACTTTATGTAGAGCTTGACATTTTCCTTAATTATTAAGCGTTTAATCTTCATTGTCACTCCTCAAATAAATAAATAAACATGGATAGAACGGAAGTGTAGAGAAAAGATTATTGTAAGCCACTTTTTACAATTGTTATCACCTTAAAACAACCCAGGCTTTTTTGTGGGCGCACCAGTTTATATAAAAATTTGAATGACATTTTCGTATATTATTAAGCATTTAATCTTTACTGTCAGGTTTCAAATAAATACACAAACATGATTAGAACATAACGAGTGTAAAAATAAAAAATTATCTTACATAAAACAACCCGGGTTTTTTTATGGCCGCCACTTTAACTTTTTCTATTATTAAGTGTTTACTGTTTATTGTTACTCTTCAAATAAATTGCCCACATGAACAGAAGTGTAGAGAAAAAATAATCTTGCATTTTTATATTGTAAGCCATTTTTTTAATAACATTTTCCTATATTATTAAGCGTTTAATCTTTATTGACACTCTTCAAATAAACAAATAAACATTAACAGAAGTATGGAAAAAATTATCTTACATTTTTATATTGTAAGACACTTTTTTTAAATTGTTATCGCATTAAAACAACACATTTTTTTAAGGGCAAGCCACTATAAATAGTTTGAATTACATTTTTCTATATTATTAAGCGTTTAATATTTATTGTTAATCTTCAAATAAATAAATAAACATGACCAGAACAGAAGTGCAGAGAAAACATTATTGTAAGCCACTTTTTTAAAATGGCTATGGCGTTAAAACAACCCAGGCTTTTTGAGGGGCGCCATTTTATAAAGAGATTGAATGACATTTTCCTATATTATTAAAGAGTTTAATCTTTATTGAAACTCTTCAATAAACAAATAAACATTAACAGAAGTATGGAAAAGATTATTTTACATTTTTATATTATAAGACACTTTTTAAAATTGTTATCGCATTAAAACAACTGTTTTTTTAGGGCACGCCACTATAAATAGTTTGATGATATTTTCCTATATTATTAAGCGTTTAATATTTATTGTTAATCTTCAAATAAATAAATAAACATGACCAGAACAGAAGTGTAGAGAAAACATTATTGTAAGCCACTTTTTTAAAACGGTTATCGATTTAAAACAACCCAGGCTTTTTGAGGGGCGCCATGTTTGAAGAGTTTGAATGACATTTTCCTATATTTTTTATTTTTCGTTTAATTTTTATTGCCACTCTTCAAATAAATAGGCCTACATAAAAGTGAACAGAATAAAACAAAAGTGTTTAGAAAAATGATCTTACGTTTGTCGAAGAAGCTCCGGACCGTGTTTCCCTCGAGCAGAGTCGGGTCTTTGGTGACTCCGTCCACATCCGCAATGGTGTTGTACAGGTCCAGCATATACTGAGGAGGCTGTTTGTGTCCCCGACCCAAAGCAGCAGGAGGATCCTCCATCCCAAACACCTCCAAAAGCCTCCTGATCGCCTCCGACCGCACTTCTTTAGGCTCGCTTTCCACCGCTAAATGTCCTTCCAGCTCGTTAAAAAACCCGGGCCGGGCGACGGAGAGTCCCATCATTGTAGACAACATTGCAAAGAACATTGCAGACAGCATGATGATCTTTCAGGAGCTCGAGATTGACTGAGAACAGGCAGATTTGGCAGCGTTTTATATATGATGATGGTCAACAGTTGTAAAGAGCTCCTATTTAGTCGCAAATGCAAATCAACAATCAGTGAATGTAAAGCAAATCTAATGGCAGTGTTAACGAGGTGTGAACGGGACTGGTGGTCTTCGAGGAGATCCTGAGGGGAAATGGCAGTATTTATGTACAATTTAGTTAATAGATTATTATATTTTAGAATAAATAACTAAAAAAGTGGCCTTTTTATAAATTGGCGGGATTTGAAGAGTAAGCTGCCGTGCTGTAGAGTTAAAGAGGAGTTTTGGCGCGAAAAGGCGCCACAGGTGGTTAATTTCTTTCAAAATGGATCCATTAACTGAGACAAAGGAGGTTAATGTGTTACAGGAACAACAATTATTTCGACAAACACTGTGAGAAGGATCCAGCATGTGCCCTGTGTCTTCATGTTAATGCCAAACACACCTGCTCAAACAGAGCAAAATAGCAATAGCCTCATTTTAATGACTGGATCAGGCATGGATCAGCGAGTACATTAATGGGCATTTGCGAGTCTGAATCAATAGGCAGTTAATGTAAATGTAAGCGACTTTAGACTAGGTTAATTTCTCATTTATAATTGTTTGTTTTCATTAGAAGCTCAGTAGATTTTGTTATGATGCCAATGAAGCTGGCTGTCGGATTGACATCTTTCGAGGGTTAACTAGCATTTGTTTTAGTTTCTGTGATTTGATTCATCATCCAAGCTTTAAAATCAAAGTAAATACGTTGTTTACACTTTAAACACGTCTCGCCTTTGTTGCACTTTATTACACCTTCAAAGACTATAATGAGCTTTTGCAAATATGCTTCTGGATGTTTCAATTTACTTGCTTAGCATTAGCATAAATCATGAACAATTGCTATCTATCTATCTATCTATCTATCTATCTATCTATCTATCTATCTATCTATCTATCTATCTATCTATCTATCTATCTATCTATCTATCTATCTATCTATCTATCTATCTATCTACCCATCTATCTATCTATCTATCTATCTATCTATCTATCTATCTATCTATCTATCTATCTACCCATCTATCTATCTATCTATCTATCTATCTATCTATCTATCTATCTATCTATCTATCTATCTAGCCATCTATCTAGCCATCTATCTATCTATCTATCTATCTATCTATCTATCTATCTATCTATCTATCTATCTATCTATCTATCTATCTATCTATCTATCTATCTATCTATCTATCTATCTATCTATCTATCTAGCTATCTAGCCATCTATCTATCTATCTACCCATCTATCTACATAGCCATCTATCTATCTATCTATCTATCTATCTATCTATCTATCTATCTATCTATCTATCTATCTATCTATCTATCTATCTATCTATCTATCTATCTATCTATCTATCTATCTATCTATCTGCACAGCTGCACAACTAATCAAGGAGTTTGAGACTCTTTTGAACACCTCGATTAGTTGGATCAGCTGTGTTTGATTAGCGTTGGAGCAAAACTGTGCAGAGCTGCGGCCTCCAGGAATTCAGTTTGAGACCCATGGTATAGATGTTTGTTTGGGATTAGAGTATTTCATAGGCTATTTTGCATAAGCGACGCCTCTGTGTCATTTGCATTTCCTGCTAATGTCTTGATTATTGGTTGATTTGTGACGTGATTTAAAACCGAGACATGATTTGCATGCGTAACATTGCATGCTCCATTTCATGTAATCCAAAAGAGCCTTTCAGTTTTCACATAGATTTTATTTACAAAATACTTTACATTATTTAAATATATTACAGAACAGCATCATGCCTTTAAGCTGGCAATGCATGAATGCACACGGTCTTGGTCCAGTCTCCACTAGGCGGCACTGTGTTTAAGACTGGCAAAGACAAGAAGTGATGGCATCAACAGTGCGGATTTGGCCCTTTTGAGTAAGTAAAGCGTGACTCTGGTAGTTTTGAGGAACACACGCCTTTCCCTGTCCTTCAGCCCAGAGTAGACATTCACCCAGATCGGACACACTCCTGCAGAAACACACACACACACACGTTTGTTTTTGTGAAAAGTGGGTACATTACATAGGTTTCCATTCATTTAATACTGTCCAAACCGTATATTGTGTTGCCCTCACCCCACTCAACCCCTAAACCCAACCATCACAGGAGATGTGTACAGCTTTACTCTCTGATTAAACTCATCTTGTGGGATTTATAAGCTTTTTGAGAAATGAGGACGTCGCCATGTCCTCATATTTCACCTCCTTTTTGTAATACCTGTGTCATACCTATGTCATTATACAGATTTGTGTCCTGATATGTCACAAAAACACGTACACACACACACACAGACAAAAAAAACCTCACAAATAGTTTTAAACTATAATAAATAAACAGAGATCGGGTTTTTAAGTTTAGGGCAGACTGTTTAAAATGTTAAAATGATGCTCAATACTTATTAATATATCAAAATTGTATCGTGTAAACTAGGTATGTAACGATTCACCTGACTTACAATTCGATTCACGATAATCTCACCATTTAGTCACGATTTTTTAAACAAAATTATTTGAGACAAATTTAAGGTGAACACGAGCCTTTTAATTTTCTCTCAAATGCTGCTCTTTTTTTTTTACTAAAAATCTTTCCGCAATAACCAAATGATCAAATAATCAAATAAAAAAGTGAATAATACAATCTAAAGAAGACTCTTTTATATGAACAAACTAAAACTTTCACTGTGCAGCTAAATTACAAATTTAAAACGAATTCAAACACAGCGCCCCCTCTGTTCAAAACATGTATCGCAATTCATTCAACATTTCAACCGGCTCACGGTGAATTGTTACATCCCTACTGTTAACATATATAATATTTATGATTAATGTGTAATCAGGGCGGCACGGTGGCTAAGTGGTTACCACTGTTGCCTCACAGCAAGAAGGAGTCCAGGCTAGGCCATTTGGCATTTCTGTGTGGAGTTTGCATGTTTTTCCGTGTTGGCGTGGGTTTCCTCCGGGTGCTCCAGTTTCCCCCACAGTCCAAACAAATGCGCTATAGGTGAACTAAATTGGCTATGGTGTATGAGTGTGTGTTTGTGAATGTGAGAGTGTATGGGTGTTTCCCAGCACTGGGTTGCGGCTGAAAGGGCATCTACTGCATAAAGCATATGCTAGAATATTTGGTGGTTCATTCCGCTGTGGTGACCTCTGATAAACAAGGAACTAAGCTGAAGGAAAATGAATGATCGAATGTTTGACTTGCATAATCAAGAGTAAAACGTGGCTGTTCACTTTCTGAAGTTGTAGTGATGCTTTCTGGTCCCTGAAGCAATGTGAAACATTTGGCTTATAGACCTTTTTCTTAGAACTCAAAATTACCCATTATGCTTTGCGTGTATGCGCAAGGAGAATGCTAAGAACTTCCGGTTGGCTGCTGATGTGTATAAACAGTCACGTTTGGACAGCTTTGAAACGATAGTTTTAATCTATTTTACTTGTTTTTAACGTCTTTGAACTAATCCTGTTGTCGATTAGCGCCACCTTCTGGACGAGCCTGGTTCTCTCAAGGTTTTTTCTTCACGCTCACCAATAGGTGAAGTTTTTTCCTCGCGGCTGTGCCACTAGCTCGCATGGTTCGGGATCTATAGAGCTGCGCATCAATGGATTTGCTCTTCAGTGTTTGGACTCTCAGTAGTGATTATTAAACCACACTGAACTGAGCTAAACTGAACTGAACTTAAACACTACAAACTGAACTACACTGTTTCAATTTACTATGACCTTCTTTTTTAAGTCTGCATGAATTCATCTTCTTATAAATATATATTTACCTTTACAAGTTTGTAGTGTATATACTGTTGAAGTCAGAGTTATTAGCCCCCCTTTGATTTATTTCTTTTTTAAATATTTCCCAAATGATGTTTAACAGAGCAAGGAAATTTTCACAGTATGTCTGATAATATTTTTTCTTCTGGAGAAAGTCTTATTTGTTTTATTTCAGCTAAAGATTATTAGCCCCTTTAAGCTTTTTTTTTTTTTGATAGTCTACAGAACAAACCATCGATATACAATAACTTGCCTAATTACCCTAACCTGCCTAGATAACCCAGTTAAGACTTTAAATGTCACTTCTTCAACATCTTCAAAAAAGTCTAGCCCTCATAAGCAAGATCTGGATGATTTTGGTTTAAGGTTAGTATATACTGTAGGTCTCGAACTCAACTCCTGGAGGGCCGCAGCTCTGCACAGTTTTGTTCCAACTCTAATTAAACACAGCTGATGCAACTAATGAAGGTGTTCGAGACTCTTTTGAACACCTCGATTAGTTGGATCAGCTGTGTTTGATTAGCGTTGGAGCAAAATTGTGCAGAGCTGCGGCCCTCCAGGAACTCAGTTTGAGATCCATGGTATAGATGTTTGTTTGGGATAAGAGTATTTCATAGGCTATTTTGCATAAGCGACACCTCTGTCATTTGTCTCTGTAGAGCTGCGCATCGATGGATTTGCTCTTCAATATTTGGACTCTCAGTAGTGATTATTAAACCACACTGAACTGAGCTAAACTGAACTGAACTTAAACACTACAAACTGAACTACACTGTTCCAATTTACTATGATCTTTTATGTGAAGCTGCTTTGACACAATCTACATTGTAAAAGCGCTATACAAATAAAGGTGAATTGAATTGAATTGAACTGATCATTTAAAAACATGTGATCTAATATGATAGAAATCAACTGCTGCCAGGTATTTTTCCTCGTTGTCAGAGGGCATCTTGTTTAAATAAAGCCTCGTCATCGCTAAAGTGAATATTTTCTCTTCTTTCAAATATATAACCAACCCAAACAAACGTAATTCACCAAAATATTTGACACACACACACGTAGCCTGTACTGTCCCACTAACACAGATTTAATAAGTGAGGGTTATTAATAAACTAATTTCGAGAGGATCACGTGCTTATGATTTATCACAGCCGGTCTCGTATTAAGCTAATCAGTATCATCCAATCATACGAGCCATAAGCTACTACAAATAACCACAGTCTTCAGTTCACTTTATCTTCGTTTGGAAGAAACCCCCCTTCCTCCCCATTCTCCTTCACTTTAGATCGGGCGGCACGGAGGCCTAGTGGTTAGCACTGTTAGCCCCACAGCAAGAACACTGCCAACCCTGGTCCTGCCAGGTCGGTAGGTGTTTCTGTGAGGAGTTTGTATATTCTCCCCGTATCCGCGTGGGTTTTCCCCGGGTTCTCCGGTTTCCTCCCACCATCCAAATATATACATCATGCATAACAATGGAACATTTGTCTAGCCCCCTTTTTTCCCTCACATGTTCCCTTAGCTACTGCAGACGGGGAGTTCTGAGATCCACCGAGCTCAGGCTCCCCTCTCGCTCTGCAAACGGGAGGAAGCCCCGGGCTCGAGGATCCCTTGAGCTTGGGGCTCTGTCCCAGGACAGCATGCCAAACAAGCTATTGATGAATCATCAGCTAAGTGTGAACTCTTGAAATGTCACAAAGTGAAAATAAAGTGCTGTTTTGTAATGTTAGAAAAACACAAACAGTGGTAAATACAACACAACACAAACTAACTAAATGAAACATAACTGCTCCCGATTAGAATCAACGAGCAAATCAGCCAGAATAGTATCAGTAACAGACTTTTATTGGTCATTTTTGGAAATTGCATGGCTTAAATACCTGCTAGTTTAATGCCAGTAATATGGCTAGCTCTAATGCAGTGAGATATTGTTTCTGTGTGTGTGTGTGTGTGTGTGTGTGCATTGAAGAGCTGCGGAGTACAGTATAGCAGCTGACAGATCAGGAACACTGACGCTGTATTTCAGCATCTAATCTGACGGCAGTGAATTAGGAGAATGTTTTTCTCTCGCGCTTGAACCGCATCTGACAGAAGCAAGGCTTTAACACACACCCTTCAAACTCAAAGTTGTGGATCACAGAAACACTCCGCACGCCACTCCAAACGATATTGACAACCATTTTCAGATCAAGATTTAGCAGTTATAAACGGAAGTTCTTAGCATTCTAGCGGAAGACACTGGTTGCTGTGGCGGCCTCCATGCAGCAACGAAGAAAAAGGTCTATAAATTTTGTAAATATTGTATCAGGTTTTGCATTATTTAGCAATTCTAGCGCTTATCACATTTTCATTCAGCCCTAATAAATGCTAATAGCCAAAGTTGAAAAGCAGTCACACAAATAGATTTAAAATAGCTTTCAAAGGCTAAAGAGAACTAGATTTAACTTCACATGAAATATGGTTCACCTAAAATGAGATATATAATATTGTGAATATATATTTTTACATATTGTGTAGCATATATCAAATATTGCGTTATGTTGCATGCCTTAATTTTTTTAGTCGAATCAAATTAACTTCATCAAATCAGGTAAACTGACAAAACATATGAAGTTAAACCTAATAAATTTAGTTAAAACCCGATTAACTTATTATAAAAAGTTAAAGCATATCTTATGTATATTATAATAAGAATAGCTTATTATAATAAGTTAACATATCATACTGCAAAATTATACATGCACACAATGATATTCTCTCACTTGACGTATTGCATTACATCATGGTCACAAGCCTCTTTAACTACATTGAAGCCTATTGACTCAATATATAAACAAGCAGTTAAAATGATGGACTTAAAGTCTATGCGATGGCATCTTTGTGAAGTTTTATGTAAACATAACCTTTTTAGTTTTGATAAGTTTATTAAATTTAATGATCTTAAATTGGTTTTTAAATGTTTAAATAATCATGTTACAATGCTGTTTTCAGATCTAATCAGTAGGCATCAAACCTCTCACAGAGTCACACGGATATCTGCTAATGGTGACTGTCTAGTGCCAAAGTGTAAGACCTCATTTGGTCATTCTGTCTTCTCTGTAAAGGGAGCCAAACTGTGGAATGATTTACCTGTTAGCTTAAAATCAGAAAGTATTATAAATATTTGTAGTAGTGTTTTTAAAAAGTGGTTAAAAGCAAAACAGCAGTGTTTGCACAAATAGTCTACTGTTAGTTTGTTGGATCATGTCGCCTTTGCTTTTGCTCCAGTAATTTTATGTAAAGAATTATAATGCTGTGTATATGTTTTTTATTATAGTTCCATTTTGTCAATTTTGTCAAGCCTCCTGTGGACAGGTGTTGAGAATTAGCAAGTTTGCTTAAACACTCAAACAAATGCATTTGGCTGTCCAGTGTAATTTTGGTGTCCATATCAAACAAACAAACAAACAAGCAAATAAACAAACAAATAAATAAATAAATAAATCAACATAAAAACATTTGTTGTTTTGACTTTTTTTCATTAAATATTTTTGCATGAAAACATATTCTAATAATATTAATATTAGCTGATTTAGTTAATCCAGCCAAAATAAATGTAAAACTTTTTCCACAAGACAAATGTAATAGGAAATACTGTGAAAAATAATTATATTTTCTGTTAAAAGTCATTCATTCATTCATTTTCTTTTCGGCTTAGTCCCTTTATTAATCTGGGGTCGCCACAGCGGAATGAACCGCCAACTTATCCAGCATTTGTTTTATGCAGCGAATGCCCTTCCACACTCATACATTACGGGTAATTTAGCTTACCCAATTCACCTGAACCGCATGTCTTTGGACTGTGGGGGAAACCCACGCAAACGCTGGGAGAACATGCAAACTCCACACAGAAACACCAATTGACCCAGCCGAGGCTCGAACCAGCGACCTTCTTGCTGTGAGGCAACAGCACTACCTACTGCGCCACAGCATCACCCCCTGTTAAAAGTTTCTTCAAATTAACTAAATGTCACAGATTTTGAATGTGTTAATAAAGTATATCGTGGTAGTATAACATATGTAATCAAGTTAATATTGTAATGTTTGTCATGTAACTTAATATAATAAATAAATAAATAAATAAATAAATAAATTTGTGTGAAATTTTTAAAAATATTTTTACATTAATAGGGAAGTGTGTGTGTGTGTGTGTGTGTGTGTGTGTGTGTGTGTGTGTGTGTGTGTGTCTGATACTTTAATAACACATTCAAAGAAAGACAAAATAATTAGCCGTCCTGTGACTTTCCAAGTGATGTTTCACAGAAAATATACTTTACTTTCACAGTGTTTCCTGTTATATTTGACTTCAGGAGAAAGTTTTAAGTTTAGTTTGGCTGGATTAAAAAACCCAAAGCTAATATTAATATTATTGGAGTATATTTTCATCGGAGATCCTGTTGTCCAATGACTTTCCTTAGTTAACTTTAATCTAGTTAAGCCTTTAAATGTCACTTTAAGCTGAATACTATTGTTTTGAAAAAGATCTAGTCAAATGTTATGTGCTGTCATCATGGCAAAGACAAAAAATGAGTTAATAGAAATGAGTTATTGAAACTATTATGCTTTAAATGTCAAAAAATACTACACTTTTTGGAAATATTTGAAAAATAATTCAGATTTCACAGGTTTTTGCTCTGGATTAATGTAAAGATGAATGTAAATGTGTTTGTTTGATCAGCTGTGTGTGTGTGTGTGTGTGTGATATCGGCGTGTACCTGAGAAGACAGCGGCTCCCCGAGGTGCAGCTTCCCAAACATCTGCCCACATCTATTTCCTGCAAGACATTAGCAACACAAGAGAGGATGGCCGTCAGTGCCTACTGTGAATGCGGGACGTCCTGTTAACATGCGAACGGCTTTGATTTGGCACCTGCAGGGACCATTTGTGGCCTCCTCGCACCTTCAGCCTGTGAGAACGCGGATCTGACGCGGATGTGTTCAACGAGCAGATTCAGAGCGCAACTGGGACTGATTTTAAAAAGACAGGTTACCCAAAAATGAAGATTCTGTCATCATCACTTGTTCAAAACCTATTTTAGATTCTTTCTTCTGTTGAACGTTACAGGAGATGTTTTGAAGAATGCTGGTTGCTGGCACCCACTGACTTCTTTAGTAGTATTTACCTATATTAAAAAAGGGAGATGATTTGAAGAATGCTGGTTGCTGGCACCCACTGACTTCCATAGTAGTATTTTCCTATATTAAAAAAGGGAGATGTTTTGAAGAATGCTGGTTGCTGGCACCCACTGACTTCTTCAGTAGTATTTTCCTACATTAAAAAAGGGAGATGTTTTGAAGAATGCTGGTTGCTGGCACCAACTGACTTCTTTAGTAGTATTTTCCTATATTAAAAAAGGGAGATGATTTGAAGAATGCTGGTTGCTGGCACCCACTGACTTCCATAGTAGTATTTTCCTATATTAAAAAAGGGAGATGTTTTGAAGAATGCTGGTTGCTGGCACCCACTGACTTCTTCAGTAGTATTTTCCTATATTAAAAAAGGGAGATGTTTTGAAGAATGCTGGTTGCTGGCACCAACTGACTTCTTTAGTAGTATTTTCCTATATTAAAAAAGGGAGATGTTTTGAAGAATGCTGGTTGCTGGCACCCACTGACTTCTTTAGTAGTATTTCCCTATATTAAAAAAGGGAAATGTTTTAAAGAATGCCGGTTGCTGGCACCCATTTACTTTCATTGTAATATTTTCCTATATTAAAAAATTAGATGTTTTAAAGAATGCTGGTTGCTGGCACCCAATGAATTCTATAGTAGTATTTTCCTATATTAAAAAGGGAGATGTTTTGAAGAATGCTGGTTGCTGGCAGCTTTCATAGTAATTTTTTCCTTTATAGAAAATATATGGAAGTCAATGGGTGCCAGTAAGCAGCATTCTTCAAAATATCTTCTTTTTGTGTTCAACAGAAGAAAGAAACACGTAAAGGTTTAAAAGCACACAAGGGGGAGTAAACGATGAAGTCATTTTCATTTTTCGGTGAACTGTCCCTTTAAGACATCATTTTAATTGTGCGTTTCAAATGATTTAATTCCACAATAAACATATTAGGGCTAGCACAGAAAAAAAAGAATATATATATATATATATATATATATATATATATATATATATATATATATATATATATATATATATATATATATATATATATATATATATATATATATACATACAATAACTTCCCTAGTTACCCTAATTTGCTTAGTTAACCTAATTACCCTAGTTAAGCCTTTGAATGTCACTTTAAGCTGTATAGAAGTGTCTTGAAAAATATCTAGTCAAATATTATTTACTGTCATCATGGCAAAGAGAAAATAAATCAGTTATTAGAAATGAGTTATTAAAACTATTATGTTTAGAAATGTGTTGAAAAAATCTCTCTGTTAAACAGAATTTGGGGTGGATGGGGGTGGGAATAAACGGGGGCAAATAATTCTAACTTCAACTATATATAAATAGTATTTCTATTTTATTATTTTTTATTTTAGTATAGCGGAATGATAAACATTACATTATTTAAACAAATGTAATTAAAATTCTCTACCATTCAATTACATAATAAAATAAAAATAACACAATAAAAATAATCATAAAGTATATAAATACAAATCTTAATCAGTTTGGGGAGGTCAGATATATACTCAAATTAATCAAATTAAATACTGTTAATATTTATTTAACACTCAGACTTCAACTGTATATATATATAAATATATGTATATATATATATATATGTATATATATATATATGTATATATATATATATATGTATGTATATACAGTTGAAGTCTGAGTGTTAAATAAATATTAACAGTATTTAATTTGATTAATTTGTATATATATATATATATATATATATATATATATATATATATATATATATATATATATATATATATATATATATATATATATATATATACACACACACACACACATACGGTTGAAATCAGAGTTATTAGCCCCCCTTTGAATAACTTTTTTTTTTTAAATATATTTCCTTAATGATGTTTAAAAGAGCAAGGAGATTTTCACAGTATGTCTGATAATATTTTTTCTTCTGGAGAAAGTCTTATTTGTTTTGTTTCGGCTAGAATAAAAATAGTTTTAAATTTTTATGAAAATTATTAGCCCCTTTATACTATATATATTTTTTCGATAGTCTACAGAACAAACCATCATTATTCAATAACTGCCTAATTTCCCTAACCTGCCTAGTTAACCTAATTAACCTAGTTAAGCCTTTAAATGTCACTTTAAGCTGTATAGAAGTGAAAAATATCTAGTCAAATATTATTTACTGTCATCATGGCAAAGATAAAATAAATCAGTTATTAGAAATGAGTTATTAAAACTATTATGATTAGAAATGTGTTGAAAAAAATCTCTCCATTAAACAATTGGGGGGAAAAATTGGGGGGAAAAATAAACAGGGAGGCTAATAATTCAGAGGCTAATAAATCTGACTTCAACTGTGTATATATATATATATATATATATATATATATATATATATATATATATATATATATATATATATATACATATATATACATATATATACATACATTGGGGTTTGTTCTTTAAAATGTGAAAAACTTTGAAGAAACTATAAAAAATAATAATAATCTTAAATATTTGTTCATGGTCTATGGTAGAGATTGAAGGCTCTTTGAGTGCTTCTTTAAAATTTTAGGATGTGCATGATTGTTTTGTGTGCATTTATAGGTTTTTCCAGCATTAAAGAGGCGGTTTACCTAATAATGACATTTCCTCATCACTTACATGCATGAAAGTATTTATGAATTTCTTTTTTCTGTTGAACACAAAAGAAGATATTCAGAAGAATGTTGGGGAAAAAAGCAGACATTGACAATAATAGTACGAAGAAATACAAGAGAAGTCAATGGTTGTTTTTTTCCAGCATTCTTCGGTGTATCTTCCTTTGTGTTTAACAGAAGAAACAAACTGAAACATGATTGTAGGATGGCTAAATGATGACAGAATGTTCATTTTTGGATAAACTATCCCTTTAAGTAGTTATTTAGTGCGAACGAGTCAACACTCAAGTTTAATGCTGTCCAATTAGGGAAATCTGAATTGCAAATGTATGGAGGTGGGAAATGGATCAGGATCTTGATCCTTTAGTTCAACAAATGGAGAAAACAGGCACGGATCACATGGAAACGACTAATCTCCTCTTTGACTTAACGCATTTCCTGCTGTGATATCCTTCAGCATTAGACTTCCTTTCTTTTTTAGCAAACATTGCAGTTACTGGTTTGCAGTGGTGGAAAGAGCAATCACACTCAAGTAAAAGTACCGTTACTTACTCAAAAATGTAGTGCAAGTAGAGTAAAAAGTAGCTCTTTTAAAAGTACTCAAGAGTAGGGAGAATTAAACTGTGAAAGGCTGATGCGTTTACATGCAATTTGTGAGTGTGTGTGAAAACGTAACATTCTGTAGTGCATTTAATTAGTGTTTGAGGCTATTGTGATTATACACTCTCAGAAATAAAGGTACATTAGCTGTCACTAGGGTGGTACCTTTTCAAAAGGTACAAATTTGTACCTTAAAGGTCCATATTAATACCTCAAGGGTACATATTAGTACTTAAAAGTACAAAAGTGTTCCTCTTAAATTTTTAGGGACTTATGTATGCTTTTAAGGTAGCAATATGGACCCTTTAGGTACAAATGCGTACCTTATAAAAAGGTACCACCCCAGTGACAGGTTGCGTAGCTTTATTTCTGAGAGTGTACAGTAAACATCCGTCATCTCATCAGTGACATGCATCTAAACAGTGTCTCAGTCATTGCATGTAATGATTTTGAGTTATGATTTTGTTCTGTATGATTCGATTTGATTGGACAGGAATTGCAGGACAGATTTTTCTACTCAGCCAATCTTTATAGACAATAAAAAATTAAGTAGTGACTGTAGGTTGAAGGACAATATTGGAGAAAAAGTGCTGATACAGCACTAAAAATGTACTCAAGTGAAAGTCAAAGTACACATTTTTAAAACTACAATTCCTGACAAAAACTACTCAATTACAGTAATTTGAGTATTTGCAATTAGTTACTTCACACCACTGCTGGTTTGTCAACTAGTTCCTGAGCCAAGCTTTTAACAAAGACCACCATGATATAAATACATTTGAAAAATTTTTACTTTTTTAAAAGTTTTTCCTAAGTGGTTTTTAATACATAAGAACATTTTTCACAGTATTTTCTATTAAACTTTTCTTCTGGAGAAAGTCTTATTTCTTTTAGTTTGGCTAGAATATAATAAATTAATAAAAAAATAAATAAAAGATGATAGATAAAATATTTCCCAGTGATGGGTTGCAGCTGGAAGGACATCCGCTGCGTAAAACATGTGCTGGATAAGCTGGCGGTTCATTCCGCTGTGGCGACCACTGATTAATAAAGGAATGAAGCCAAAAAGAAATGAATAGATAAAATATAATAATAAAATATATAATATTTAAAAATATAATAAATATAATAAAAAAAATACAATTCATATAATAAAAATATACATATACATTATGTATTAAATTATGTATTATTATGTATTAAATACATATATATTAAATGTAAAAAAAAATTAATTGTTAAATATTTATTAAAACTTTAAATAACTTCTTTATTATTGTATGTAGTAATTATTACTCCAGTCATTGCTTTTATTACTATTACCAATAATAATAATAATAATAATAATAATATTAATTCATTAATTTCTTTTCGGCTTAGTTCCTTTATTAATCAGGGGTCGCCACAGCGGAATGAACCGCCAACTTATCCAGCACATGTTTTACGCAGCGGATGCCCTTCCAGCTGCAACCCATCACTGGGAAATAATAATAATAATAATAATTATAATAATAATAATAACCGGAGACACGGCGGCACAGTGGGCAGCACGATCGTCTCACAGCAAGAAGGTCGCTGGTTTGAATGGGTAAGTTGGCGTTTCTGTGTGGAGTTTGCATGTTCTCCCCGTGTTGGCGTGGGTTTCCTCCGGGTGCTCCGGTTTCCCCCACAGTCCAAAGACATGCGCTATAGGTGAACTGGGTAAGCTAAATTGTCCATAGTGTATGTGTGTGAATGGGTGTGTGTGTGTGGGTGTTTCCTAGTGATGGGGTGCAGCTGGAAGTGCATCCGCTGCACAAAACATGTGCTGGATAAGTTGGCGGTTCATTCCTCTGTGGCGACCCCAGATTAATAAAGGGACTAAGCCGAAAAGAAAATGAATGAATGAATGAATTAACCTAGCTAAGCCTTTAAATGTCACTTTAAGCTGAACATCAAATATTATGTACTGTCATCAAGGCAAAGACAAAAGAAATTAGTTTTTAGACATTAGCTATTAAAAATATCATGTTTAAAAATGTGTGACAAAAAAACTCTCCATTAAACAGCACTTGAGAAATATTTGGAGAACAATAATATATATAAAATTTCACAGAAGGGCTAAAAATTGCCTTTCATACAAACATGTTACTTTGAAACCTCAAATAAAACACTCATAATTTGTCATAAAACAAATTTGAATTGACTTATGCTTATTTTGCTCACACATTTGTAATAATCTGACGTTTTGCTCACCCTCAGACTTTCAATCTGGACTCCGTCATCGCTGTAGGTGGTCTCATAATGATACTCCACATACGGCATTCGGTAGCATCGCTCCATTAGTTTGCATTGGGCCACAGTTTGGATCAGCTCCACTTTGTTTGGCGTTTCGATGAGGGTGGAATCAAACTTAGTGGGAACGCATGAAAATCCCTCTGTGAGATGAAAGATAACATGTTTATTTATTAATGCGTGAATTTAGGGATATAATTATTACCTATAATTTCTCCAGCAGGTGGCATGGTGGCTCAGTGGTTAGCACTGTCACCTCAGAGCAAGCAGGTTGCTGGTTTGAGTCCCAACTGGGGCAGTTGGCATTACTGTGAGGAGTATGCATCTCCTCCCCTTATTGGTGTGGGTTTCCTCTGGGTGCTCCGGTTTCCCCCACAGTCCAAACACATGCGCTACAGGTGAATTGGATGAACTAAAGTGACCATAGTGTATGAGAGTGTGTGTGAATGTGAGAGTGTATGGGTGTTTCCCAGTACTAGATTGCGGCTGGATGCACAGTGATTTACCTGGCTCCCCTTTGGATCCGACACATTTGCCTGCATCTATGACGGTCTCATACGCCGTGTTGGAGTGGTATGTTTTCAGTGCTGGCGCTCGGACACACTGGCTAATTTTGGCTTCGCAGTGACAGTCCTGGATGATCTCGATCTCTCGCAGACCTTCAAACAGCATCACTGGATCCACACGGATACCGGCTGGCTCACAGCTGGAGCTCAAACCACACGACGGAGAACCGATGATCACCTCTGAAGAGGAGGAGGAGGAAAGATCCAGATGTCTCGTCTGTAGTCGTTATGAGAAAAAAATATGATCTGAGTTCATTTCCCTTTTAAAGCAGTTTGTAAACGGACAGATAAATAGACTACTATGGAAAGATGACTGTAATCTGAAACTCAGAGTAATTAAAAAGTTTTAAAAAAATTAGTCGTATATAGTACAATATATATATTTAGTATATTATATACAGTTGAAGTCAGAATTATTATTAGCCCACCTTTGAATATATATTTTAAATGTTTTCCAAATGATGTTTAATAGAGCAAGGAAATTTTCACAGTATGTCTGATAATATTTTTTCTTCTGGAGAAAGTCTTATTTGTTTTATTTCAGCTAGTAAAAAAGCAGTTTTTCATTTTTAAAAAGCCATTTTAAGGTCAAAATTATTACACCCTTTAAGCAATATTTTCCGATAGTCTACAGAACAAACCATCGTTATACAATAACTTCCCTAGTTACGCTAACCTGCCTAGTTAACCTAATTAAGCCTTTAACTGTCACTTTAAGCTGTACAGAAGTGTCTTGAAAAATATCAAGTCAAATATTATTTACTGTCATCATGGCAAAGATAAAATAAATCAGTTATTAGAAATGAGTTATTAAACTATTATGTTTAGAAATGTGTTGAAAAAAATCTTCTCTCCATTAAGCAGAAATTGGGGGAAAAAATAAACAGGGGGGCTAATAATTCTGATTTCAACTATACTAAGTTCTCAACATGTATGAGTTATATATGAGTTCACACCTCGCAAATCTTTCATTCAAATTATTATTTTCTAAAAGAAGCTACAAAAATAATATATTTGTGCATATACATTAGATTAGTCAGTACTGAAGCCAAATCTGTAGCTAATCTAAAATAGCTTCTAAAATGAATACATTCAAATTTATATGTTAGGGACAAATATTATATATATATATATAAAGAGCAAAATTAAAGCAAAACAAAAAAAAAAGATGAAATTTTGGAGTTTTAAATTTTTTCCCAATATTTTGCATGCATTTAACTGTATTATTCTTCTATTTCTAAAGATGTTCGGTGACTAAAATATAATTTAAATAAACATATACATTTATTAAATCTGTTTTGTTTAAATGCACCAACATATATGACTTACATTCACTGAGAAATAGATATATACAGGTGAAGTCAGAATTATTAGCCCCCCCTGAATTATTAGCCCCCTGTTTATTTTTTTCCCCAATTTCTGTTTAACGGAGAGATGTTTTCAACACATTTCTAAACATAATAGTTTTAATAACTCATCTCTAATAACAGATTTATTTTATCTTTGCCATGATGACAGTAAATAATATTTGACTAGATATTTTTCAAGACACTTCTATACAGCTTAAAGAGACATTCAAATGCTTCACTAGGTTAATTAGGTTAACTAGGCAGGTTAGGGTAATTAGGCAAGTTACTGTATAATGATGGTTTGTTCTGTAGACTATCGAAAAAAGAATTAGCTTAAATGGGCTAATAAATTTTGACCTTAAAATGGTTTTTAAAAAATTAAAAGCTGCTTTTGTTCTATCCAAAATAAAACAAATTAGACTTTCTCCAGAAGAAAAAATATTATCAGACATACTGTGAAAATTTCCTTGCTCTGTTAAACATCATTTGGGAAATATAAAAAAAAAAATTTAAGGGGGGCTAATAATTCTGATTGCAACTGTATATGTATTTATACCTATTTTTATTATTTGTTTAAATACATAAAGAAAAAGATGATGTAAAATTAGTACACTCAAAAGCAAGCAAGAGTTAAATTAATGAAATATATCTTCATTTTTAAGATATATTAGTTTAGTAATATCAAATATATATATATATATATATATATATATATATATATATATATATATATATATATATATATATATATATATATATATATATATATATATATATATATTCATGTTTAATCCATAATACACAATGTTGACTGTTATTAGGGATACTTTTGATTCCGAAAAATTTTGCCATCTTGTGTTCAGCTGTGGAATCGCTTTACCTTTTTATGTCGCAGGAAATCGAGCATTGAGGAATATTTAGAGGCTCTTAGTCCCGCCTCTAATGATACAAAATGCGCGGATTGGCCACAGTGCGTTCTGCACACGCCCACATCTACCTTCACAGGACTGCCAGAAATATCTGTTACATCAAAACAAAAGGGATGAAATTAAGACAAATGATTTTCAAAGGGAAGATCAAAACTACTTAAACAGCTAGATTGATTCTTTACAATAAATTAACAAATCAATATAAATAATACAAATTATAATACCTATAAATATAATACATATAAGTACTGGGCAATTTAATCATGATTAATTACATCCAAAATAAAAGCTTGTTTTGGCATAATTTATGTCTGTGTACTGTGTATAAACACACATATGTATGCATATATTTGAGAAAATGTTTATTTATTTATCCTTCACACCACCAGCAGCAGCCTGACTCATCAGACCAGGCAACTTTTCTCCAATCTTCTATTGTACAATTTTGGTGAGCCTGTGTGAATTGTAGCCCCAGTTTCCTGTTCTTAGCTGGCAGGAGTGGCACTTGGTGTGGTCTTCTGCTGCTGTAGCCCATCCTCCTCAAGTTTGGACATGTTGTGTGTTCACAGATGCTCTTCTGCATAATGCGGTTGTATCAAGTGGTTGTTTGAGTTACTGTTGCCTTTCTATCAGCTGGAACCAGTCTGGCCATTCTCCTCTGACATCAACAAGGCATTTGCGCCCACAGAACTGCCGCTCACTGGATATTTTCTCTTTTTCTCTGTAAACCCTAGAGATGGTTGTGCGTGAAAATCCCAGTGGATCACCAGTTTCTGAAATACTCAGACCAGCCCGTCTGGCACCAACAACCATGCCACGTTCTAAGTCACTTAAATCATTTTTCTTCCCCATGCTGATGTTCGGTTTGAACTGCAGCAGATCGTCTTGACCATGTCTATATGCCTAAATGCTTTGAGTTGCTGCCATGGGATTGGCTGATTGGAAATTTGCATTAACGAGCAGTTGGACAGGTGTACCTAATAAAGTGGCCAGTTAGCGTATATAATACACATATATATTGTCAAAACAAACTTTTATTTTTGATGTAATTAATCATGATTAATCTTTGCCCAGCAATATTACATTATATTCTTATATTATATTATTAAATTAGATTATTTTATATTGTATTATTTCTGTTTTATTTACAGAAACTCACAATCATGAAATACTTTATAATAATTCTTCATGACGAACCTTTGCCGATGTAGATGACGTGACTCTGGCGTTTGCAGCAGACTCTCTCCGTGAACAAGTTTCTGGTGTTTCTACCTAAAACAGCTGTGACTGAATAAAAGAAGTAAATACACAATTAAATGATAGAAACAAACGCATGATATAACAGTATTTCGTGATTAAAATGACATGAATTATTATACTGAGATTGTTATGTAACGCTACATGAAAATTACTTGCCATATTCATTTACTTCATGAAAAGGTACTACACAATATATACATTTACTCAATTCACCTTTATTTGTATAGCGCTTTTATAATGTAGATTGTGTCAAAGCAGCTTCACATAGAAGATCATAGTAAATTGAAACAGTGTCAGTTCAGTTTTAGAGTTTAAGTTCAGTTCAGTTTAGCTCAGTTCAGTGTGGTTTAATAATCACTACTGAGAGTCCAAACACTGAAGAGCAAATCCATCAATGTGCAGCTCTACAGATCCCGAACTATGCAAGCCAGTGGCGACAGCGGCGAGGAAAAACTTCACCAATTGGCGAAAGTGAAGATTTAAAAAAAAAAATCGAGAGAAACCAGGCTCAGTTGGGCACGACCATTTCTCCACCGGCCAAACATCTTGTGCAAAGCTGCAGTCTAGGCGCCGTAGGCTGGAGAACGCTGGACCTCAGCGAAGAATCGTCTGTCCCTGGAGCGTCACAGGAATCAGTCTCATGCTCTCCACTTCACCATGACCACCACAGCAGCTGCTCAGGATGCGGCCTGGTCCAGGATTATAGAAACCTTGGGATCATCTCGTCGCTGAATTTATCTCATTACATCCCTGCTACTTTAAACAGAGACTAAACTTAACTAAACTTAATGTAGTTACACATACATTAAGATAATAACTGATAATCAAAATCCTTTTATATAATACAATTTTTCCCTTTAATAAACAGATAACACTGTCAAAAAAATCCATTAAATAACAACGTTTTGATTCATTGTTTTTTCAATTTATTAAAGGTTGTGAATGGGGTACAGTATATGCACACAAACTTTTAATTTCAGCCAGGCAGCCTCAACGCTTCCGGTGGACTGTTTTTTCATTATGAAATTGCTACATTTAAGGTCTGAATTTTTTCATATTTCTTCAAAAATCAGGGATCTTGATAGATATACGATATAAAGTGGGTCTCAGACAGGGCAAGAAGCACCGCATTAAATTCCATTTCCCCCTGCCATGTCTTTAAAATATGATTTTAATATAATTTTCAACAGAGTTTCTGCTGATCCTGACTGCGCTAGAGGTTACTCAAGCATTCGTTTAGTTGTTGTAAAACGAGATGAAAGACTAAGTCTATTTAACTGAATGTATTGTAATTACATTACAACAGCAATACTTTAAAAGCAACCTAGAGAAAATGAAAATAGTCACATCAAGCTTTCACTGGAAGTTTATCATTGGCTGAAAAACACTAGCTGTGCATATACCCCATTGCATTATTAGGGCAACATATACACTTAATACACTTCATTGAACATGTACACATAGACATCACCTGTATACTATATAACTGCAGGTTAACGATGTTTAAATATAATAACTTTGACTGTTAAAAGCTATTAGTTGCAAGTTAATTAAATTTATTAGTATCTAATAAAGTTACAGTAACTAGTAACCTTAACTTGTCCAAATGTGACTGTAATGCAATAATGTGCACCTTTAAAGCGGCTTTGTAACAATAATTATTGTAAAGCTCTATACAAATGAACTTGAATTGAATTAAATTATTGGATGTTGATCCCTGCTCTCTCTTTCTCTCTATCTGTCTGTCTGAATATCTATCTATCCCTCTGTCTGTCGGTCTGTCTGTCTGAATATCTATCTATCCGTTTGTCTGTCTGTCTATTCATTTACAATACAATGTTGATTATATCTTACAATTTTAAGCCTATCCTACTCTTAAAAAAAACATACTTTCACATTATTTTCCATAAAAAGTACAGTGTTCGGCATAAATGAGTACACGTCATTTTAAAATTGAACATTTTTATACATTTCTCAGTGAATATAATTCATATATCTTGCTGTATTTGAACAAAACAGATGTATTAAACATAAATATTTGTTAAAATAACCTTTTAGTCACCCAACATTTCTTAGAAACAGAAAGACAATACAATAAAATTAATGCAAAATATTACAACAACAAAAAACACACAAAAAAAGTCAAATTTTTAGTTTCTCTTGAATTTTGCTCTTTTTAAAATGTTTATTTACAGTTTTTCTCAGTGGCTTTGGTGCATTTCTCACAACACTATTGACATTTGCACAACACTTAAAGCATTTCTCAAAACAATAGTCATTTGTGCACATCATAGTAGCAGTTTCTCATTCCTTCCAACAAATTGCGAATGCTTTTGGACATGCATCAATTGCTTTCACACAACTCTCTGCTGTTTATAACATTATTTGCTTATGTCATGTCAGTCCAATTAACTAAACTTGTGAACGCTGAATAGTCATTCCATGTTAAAATAATAGTCCTCATTACATTACTTGAGTCATTACATACAAAAATGTTGAACTAGTTGACAAAATCTGTCAAGCTAATATTATATAAAAAAAAATCCTGAAAATGTCTTCTAAATTGAACAATCTCATGAATGATATACAGATCTGTGTATGTTGTAGATTCAGTTTCAATATGTACTGCAATATTGTTCACAATTGTGCACAGCTCTACACAAAGAAAGTTTATGTTTGTTGTAAATAAGGGTGTATTTATTCTTTTACACAATGCTGTGAATAAATTAGAATTACAAAGAGCATCTGCAGTAAAAATATAAAACATACATATTCAGTGTCTTGTACTCAGATAGCTCACTAAATGTAGTGATGTCTAACTTAACTGTAGTGTTTAAATGGCGGTGTAAATAGTATATAGTGCTGTCTTGAGGATTTTCAGGACGCGTCACCAAAATCTGAATTTTTTGCATTGGGAAAAAAGTAGAGAGTAAACTGTCATCATGAAAACATGACAAGTCATGTGACTATCTTGTTCATAAACAGTGATGTTAGGACTTTTCATCTTGATGACACTGACACTTTCATTGACATCAATACTTGCTGTTGAAGAATAAGCTCTCCATTTTGAGCAAGTGACACGCTTTTGCAGGTTATCAACAAGGTTTTGCAGTTTGTACTAATTGTTTTGAGAAATGCATTAACTGTTGTGCAAATGTAAATAGTGTTGTGAGAAATGCACCAAAGCCACTGAGAAAAACTGCAATAATTTCCCTAACATATTAATTTGGGTGTGCTCATTTTTGGACCATAATCGTAGGTTTTTTTCTAATACTGTAAAAAATGCTGGGTTCCATGCAATTCCTTCATGTTATCCCAACACAAATTTATTAAGTCAACTTAATAAAAAACCACAAAAATATTTTTGCTGCTTGTTCAAACTTCATTTTTAAAATGAGCTGAATCAACACAATTCTTTGTTTTTTTTGAGTGTAGATTAGCTCCAGATTGGGCTTCGGCACTGACTAATCTAATGTATATGCACAAATATATTATTGTCCAGGACTATTGGCTTAAAAAAAAATCTGATTGTCTGCTGTAGCCAGGCCTCCGTTTTCAGATGTCTCTGTTTTCCCCCATCCACACTGACACGGAGCAGCAGCGCTTTAAAATGAAAACAGCCTCTTCTGCGTTTCACAACGCTCCGTTTTTGGTGCTCGAAAACTCTGGGGTAGTGTGGACGGAAGGTGTAACCGTAGCAAAATGTATACTTTTTAAAACGTAACATATTAGTGTAAACGTAGCAGAGCACATCACACCTGTCCTCAGATCTTTACACTGGCTCCAAATTACATTCAGAATAGATTTTAAAGTATTATTACTGGTCTATAAATCACTGAATGGCCTATGACATCAATACATTACAGATATGATCACTGAATACAAACCTAACAGATCACTCAGATCATTAGGATCATATAAACTAGAATTTCCAAGAGTTCAGTAAAAGCAGGGTGAATCGGCCTTCAGCTGCTAACAGCGCCTCCCGCTACTGGAATGAGCTTCCAGAAATGATCAGATGTTCTCCAACATTAAGCACATTCAAATCAAGACTGAAAACACAGAATATGTTTAGCTGTGCCTTTACTGAATGAGCACTGTGTTATGTCCCACAGATCACACTAATATGTTTTTCTCTTCTTTTTCATTCTTTTATAACCTGTTTTAACACATTTTAATCTGTTTTCAATCATTTTTATTATTTGTTTTTATTATTTTCTTATATTTGTCTCTTTTATTCTTGTTTATGTAAAGCACTTTGAATTGCCACTGTGTATGAAATGTGCTATATAAATAAACTTGCCTTGCCTTAAACGGGGCTTCAGTAACGAGTAAACTAATGCACGCTGAATTAAAATTAGAATTAAAATTAAAGTAGACACAAAGAATCACGCAGTCAATGAGAGAATGTGTTCATTATTTTGAACGCATCAAAGAAAAGGAAATGATCTCTAAACACAGTGATTTTGCTTAAGACAAATAGTACAAAAGCAGCAAACACATTGCTTTAGACGTTCAATAATCTGTATACACGGCATGTAGAGCTCTGTGGTCAGGAAGTTCTCAGATAACATTATCCTAAAATATTATTTTTGATATGCTTTTTAAACAGGTAAATGAAGCTTGTAGAGTGTGTTGCTAATTGCAAAGCTTCTCTAATAAAAAATACAGAAAAAAAAAACAAGATCTGAGGGCGTACTCTCACTATGTACAGTTGCTTTGAACCGGGCCAAAGCACGCTTGGCCCCCCTCCTGTCTCCCCCGACGGCCTGCACTCACAATACATTCAGGCCTGGGCACACTTACATCATCGATGATGCGCAGGTCAGAAGCGCTCTCGCTCAGCACAGTGGAGATTTCTTCAGTTATATCGTCGTTTAAGTCATTTGATATGCAGCGACACGCAGTCAAATATATCCGCCATTTTTGATGCTCATAAACAATAAACAAATCCTCGTGCTGCAGGAATTAGGAGGTTTTCTGAAGGTGCGGAGCTTTCGTGCAGTGAGAGGTTTGCATCTTTAATAAACTACGACAGTTTGCGTTAATTGAACAGTAAGAATGATTAATTAACGCGTATGAAACAGTCCCTTAAAAGTTACGTCTCGCTTTCAGTTTCTGGCTTTGCCGTGTTTTGCACTCACACACAAGCGTACTGCGCTAAAGACCAAGTGAACCGGGCTATCTTCAAAGCAGGCCAGGGCCGGCCAAGTGAACTGTGCCTGAGCCCGATTCAGAGCACTCACACTTCTCAAACGATCCGGCCTGGGCACGGTTCGGATAGCATACTGTGAGCAGGCCCTGAAAGAGATCAAGCCTCATCCAGGTAATAAAAAGTAACGCAAGTAATGTAACACATTACTTACTGTAAAAACTAAGGCAACCAGTTACTCTTTTGGGGAGTAACTCAATATTGTAATGCATTACTTTCTAACGTAACTTTCCCCAACACTGCTCTTAAGTACTTTTAAAAGAGCTACTTTTAGTAATACTTTGAGTAATATTTACAACAGATACTTTTACTCTACTTGCACTAAATATTTGGGTAAGTAATAGTACTTTTACTTGAGCACTTCGAACACTGCATTTTAAATAAGTAGTTTGAACAAGCAGCAATTTTTGAGAGTGTATGATGCCTGAAATAGCCTCAAACAATAACTAAATGCACTACAGAATGTTACGTTTTCACACACACTCACAAATTGCATGTAAACATATCAGCCTTTCACAGTTTAATACTACCAACTCTTGAGTACTTTTAAAAGAGCTATTTTTTACTCATACTTTGAGTAATATTTACAACAGATACTTTTACTCCACTTGCACTACAGTTTACAGTTTATACTCAAGCACTACAGTACTTGAGTATGATTTTTCAGTACTCTTTCCACCACTGCATTTTAAATAAGTAGTTTGAACAAGCAGCAAATGTCATTTTTGGAGTGTAAGTTACACGCTTAGCTTAAAAAAGTAACATTAGATTGTAATATATTATTACTTTTCCTTACACTGT
>NC_079436.1:53612348-53722741 GCF_903798145.1 Danio aesculapii
GTTAAAATTTGCAGCTAAGAAATAATTAGTTATTAGTTTGTTTATTTTTGGTGTGGCCAGAGAAAATTTAGGTAAATCCTTAATGTTGAGTCCTAAAAAGTCCTGTGAAATAAGAACTAATTGCAATGCAACACTGTGAAACCACAATCCATTTGCTCTTGCTCATTGAGCAAGGTCATAAACAACACACAAAACAGTGAAATGAAATGAACACAAAATCTAAATTAAGTAATTTTAGAATGCCAAATTTAAATTTATGCATATAAAATTTATTTTTCCAACAACAAAATTGTGGCTAATGAAAATGCTGAGTGGCTAGTAATGTTGGAAAACTACCAGCCACAGTGGTTGATGATCAAAAAAGTTAATGTCAAGCCCTGAATATACCATACACCAAGAATAAATATCGTGACAGGCCTACAATAGATTAGCTTTTGCAGACAAACATCAGTCAAGAGCATTATTATAATTAAAAAACATATTTTCTATATGGACATAAAACATGTGCTTTCTTCATTTCCCCAAAAAATGTAAACTAGGCACGTTTAACTACATATACAGTATGATGTTTATTATAAAATAATTTGTCTGAATGCTCTAGTACTTTTAACTCCATCCACTGCATTTGTATGTTAAAAAAATTATACATTAACATTTTTATTACTAAGAGGTTTACATATGGATTAATATAGGCTGTGCAAACACTAAACTTTGATTTGGTTAACAATTATTACTTAAAGGGCACCTATGGTAAAAAATCTACTTTTCAAGCTGTTTGGACAGACATATGTGCATGTATGGTGTATAGACTGTCATATTTGGGTGATATAAACACACCCAGTGCTTTTTTTTTCAATTTAACAACATAAAAAACGGTGGACCAATTGGAGCTGTTTTCAAACCGACCGGAACTTTACGTAGGAGAGCGGTCCCCCCGCCCACCAATATTGATTGACAGGCGCGTCATCATATCCTCAGTTTGTTGATTCACGTCCGCCATTTTCAGCGTGAGTCTAAGCGATATCACTAAAGGAACACCCTAACTCTATTTTTAGATGCAAGGCTCATTGGGCTCAACACAAGAGCAATATTCTCCACAATATCGCTCTAATCGGAATTATTGGTTGTATCTTTAGGTAGGTTTGGAAACATGTGTACTTCTCATTGAGTCCACCTTATACTTCAGCCGTTTGCATTTCTCTCGATCCCAGAAGCTCCCTGTGATCTTAACTAGCATGCGTTTTAGAATTCTAAACATAGATTTCTATCAGGGTACACTCACGTTGACGGCTGGGCGCCGCGGACCGCTGCAGAAACCTATGTTTAGAATTCAAAAATGCGTGGCGCGACGATTCGGGACACTTCATGTTTCTGCCGCGCCACAGAGAGTGTCTGGTGTGCCGTGTCGCGGCTTCGAGCGGCGCATCCGGTGCCTCAGTTAAAGTTAATTCAGTGTGCGTGGTTATTAGTTTCTGTGTACAAGCTCGGCACTTGAAACTAGCACACAGTTGGCTGTAAAACTGTACAAAGACACAAATGATTTTGTACTCTCTGCTTGGTCTGTGTCAGAGTCGTACATGTACGACTGAATGCTGATCCTCTCACTCCTTCTTCTCTGAGTCTGCCTGTCAGACTCTGTTGCAAACGCAGAGCAGGTGAGCTCATGGCCCCGCCCCCTTGTTACGTTGGCGGGAAACTAATCTACATGTGAAGCAACACACCCATAAATCAGCGAACTGTGGACACGCCCCCAACATGACACTTTTTAACACATTATAATAAAAAAATCTGAATTGTGTTTTAAACTGAACCTAAACTGGCACACTCAGAAGAACCATAATATTAATATTAAATCATAAAAAAGAGGTAAACTATGTGCCCTTTAAGAGGGCTAATAATATTGACCTAAAAATGTTTTAAAAAAAATTTAAAACTGCTTTTATTTTAGCTGAAATAAAACAAGTAAGACTTTCTCCACAAGAAAAAATATTATAGGAAATACTGTAAAAAAATGCCTTGCTCTGCTCAACATTTTTTGGGAAATATTTGAAAAAGAAAAAAAAAATTCACAGGAGGGCAAAGAAACAGAAACAAACACCTACTGTGACTCCTCCTCTGTCGGCAGAATCAGCTGCAGCGGATCTAATGTGAGTCACTTTCTGTCTGACACACACAGACAGACAGACACAAAGACAGACAGACAGGCACACGGACACAGACAGATGCTTCCAGCTCCCTCTAAAGCCAGACGTCTGGTTCTGATGGGGATTGTGTCCGCTTGCTTATCCTTCGGTCTGGAGGCGCTGGAGGATCAGAGAAAAAAACAGACCTCTATAATTAGGTCACATTATGCTGCACATTATATCACACAATATACAAGTAATCTCTACAGCGCTTACTTAAATGAGAAGATAGTATTCGAGAAATAGACACCAGAACAGTACACAAATAGCCCCGTTTGATGGTCTGGTTTAAAGAAAGTGTGCTAGTAATACTAAACATAATTTACTTTCACACCAGTAACCATGCAGAACAGCATATGAACAATTAAAAACACCACAGCAACCACCTGTTGACACCCTAAAAGCGTGTAGAAACTACCTACAACTCTATACCAACCGCTTATTAAATATTACAGCTATTACCAAATGAATGATTGATAACTGTATTAAAAACACAACATTAACCGTATATATGCCACTAATTGAAATACTCATCAAATACTGAGGATTATTTAAAGACTTTTAGTAGGTTATATAGTAATGATTGTCAATGGAGTTATTATAAATGGTGCTTAATAAATGGTTAAAGGTGCAGTATGTAGGATTGATGCCTAGTGGTTTTACTAGGTATTGCAGTCTAATTCAAAACATTGGAGAGGGTTTTTTCTTTCGACGCAAAGATTGCCAGATTGAAGACACCAGAAGTCATCATCCTTGCAATATAAGTATAAAGTTTATATTTGTAATATTAGCATTTTTGCTTATTAAAAACCACCACAAGCTTAATTATATAACTCTGAATTTGTATCTCATATTGGAGTCTGCTACTGAGTTCCTATTTGAGCCCACATACACTGATGCAGCCTTCATGAATGAAATAAAATGTGTTTTCCAGCAAGACAACCCAGAGCGCTGCTGAAATATAATTGGGTAAACTGGCAGTGGGCTGGTTACAGAGACCAAAACGACGGATATTCTGACACAGACATTTTTAAAGGGGAATAACTGACTTTAGCATTGTGTTTTAGATGAAAAAGTATGTTGCTTAGCATGTTTCTTAAATATCCGCAAACATATTAGTATGCTTTAGAACAGGGGTTTCAAAAACTTTTCAGCACACGACGCCCAAAATAGCAATGCCAGTGAGTCGCGACCCCCAAATTCCTCAGAGGTGGTTGTAAATATACAAACGTTGCGCACACAAAAATAGGCCTATATAAATACAAGAATATTGACAACACAAAAGTGTGCAACAGTCTAACAAACACATAATTTTATAGTCATTTATTAATTTGCTTGATTTAATATTAACCTCACCTAATGTGTTTTCAGCACAAGTCTATTCTTGGTTTAATTTTGGAGACCGCCAATCAGAGATCATTCTCAGTGTTCAATTGTGGCCTATATATTAATTTTTAATGTGTTTGATTGCCATAAAAGTGTAAGAAAGTTTAAAGTGGTGCTATAAAATCAACCACCCAGGCTCATTCTGAAAACGTAGTCCCGTGGACGTTTCTGGAGACTGCGAAATATGTAGCCGGGGGTACGTACGGCTGCATTTCATTTTTTTAAGCGAACGCTGCGGGGCGGTGTGACGCCGTTCCTTTCGGCGCTTGCCGGCCGGCCGCTCGCCTCCGTGTGGAGGGCTTTCCCGCTGCAACCAGTTTGTCCGGTTAGCTCTTAGTGTACTTTATTGGACTCGAGGCGCAGAGAGGGGCTGACCACGACGACGACCGTGTTCGAGTCCGGGGAAGAGCGGTTCCAGAAATCAGGTAAGAAAACAAAATCCAAAAAATAAAGCGAACAAGTTCATCACAGGGTGAGAATGTGGTCAAAATCCGAAAACGTGGTAAAAATCAGACGAGGGCTTTTCTTTTTCTGGACGGCTTTTGTGAATCGTCGTTGGTTGGGTTTAGGGACGGAGAAGGGTGGGTCAGCCGATTGGCCGGTGGCACGGTCAATCATTCCGTCATCCAGGCAGACAGGCGGAAGGTCGTTCGACAGCGGCCTCTAGCGTGTTTACGCGAGAACGGTGCGAAAACAAAAACTGCAAAAATACGTACCTCCCGGGACGTACTTCGCGGTCTCCAGAAACATCCATGGGACTACGTTCTAAGAATGTGCAGCTGACGCTATTGCTGTGTTGTTAATTTAACATAAACACACCAATCCTATGAAAAAAATTATTTAAGGTTGATGGCTTTTCATTTGCATGTTGTTTTTTTAATGTAACTATTAACTACTATTTTTATCTTCTGTGGGTTATGGATGAAATATGGTAATTCTAATAGTTTAATAAAATTTATTTGACTTTTGGAAATCCCCAAGCGACCCCCTGTCATTGTCCTGCGACCCCATTTTTGGGAACCACTGCTTTAGAAGAGTCAAAAACGTACATTTTATTATACATACATATTATGTATAATATATAACATTATTATAACTTACATATTTTCACAGAAACTACTCAAAACACCTTAACAACCATATATCAGATAAACCACCAAGGAACAACTTGGAATACTTTAGAAATCACAGCAATGCTGCCACTTAATGACATGGGGTTGACATACAAGTGAAAAATATTCGCCCTCCTGTGATTTCTCATTCAAATATTTCCCAAATGATGTTTAACAGAGCAAGGAATTTTTCACAGTATTTCCTACAATATTTGTTCTGCTAGAGAAAGTATTATTTGTTTTATTTTGGCTAGGGATGAAACGTTCTGGAACAATTCGGTCATTTTGAACGAATCTTCAATGTGACTCGGGAACGACGAGTCCTCTCAGGGAGTAATTCGTTCAGTTGTGCAGGTGGTTTCATTCATTTTTCAAGTCTTTTGAGCCATTCATCACATGAAAGGCAGAAGATAATCATATGCATTTAGAGCCGGAAAAAGATTTGATCTGTTCATTTCTCGAATCATCTCTCTTTACATGCTGCCCAGCCTGTCACGTGATGAACAAGCGACTCAAAACCCCAAAGAAAGGTGAACTAATTCATACGTCCTTCTGGCTCAGACTGTGTGCATTAGTTAAGATTTTATGTGACTGTCAGTGTGACAAGAACGAACCAATCAAATTTGTCAATAAATCAAAAAATGCTATCATAGACAAAAGACCAGGTAAATAATGAATGATTATTTTCTCTAACTTATAGCATTTATACCATTCCGCAGATTTTAACCCATTAATTACAGTAATAATATTGACTAATATTATTACTAATAAATATTTGATTTATGTACAGTGCAGTTTGTACAGTAATATTTTCTCTCTTTTAGTAGATATATTATATGAGAGACTTGCTTTGTTTACCAAATAAAGTGGATCTAATTGGATGTGCATTTTAAACATAAATACACATTAAAAAGATATTATTTATTTCAATTATTAAGGTTTTAGTTATGATACTCCCAAAATAATTCCTCAGAAATCCGCAGATTTTCACCAAAATTCTCTGCAGAAATAGCACAAAATGTCCGCAGCTTCCATCTGGCCCTAGTCATGACTTGTTTGTAGAGTGATCAACCTTTGGGCTAGTTGTATATGTGTTTGGAAGCAACTTGTAACATAATATACTCGAAAAAATATACGTTCTCAGAATCTCGATGAACGAGACTCAAAGGTCAGAGGCAGTAAAATTATATGAACCTCTCATCACTTATTTCGGCTACAATAAAATCAGCTCTTAATTAAAAAAAAAAAAACATTTTAAGGTCAATATTATTAGCCCCCTCAAGCAATATTTGTTTAAGATTGTCTACAGAACAAACCACTGTTATACAGTCACTTGCCTAATTACTCTAACTTACCTAGTTAACCTAGTTAAGCCTTTAAATTTAACTTTAAGCTGAATACTAGTATCTTGAACTGTAACTAGTGAAATATTATGTACTGTCATCATGGCAAAGATAAAATAAATCAGTTATTAGAAATAAGCTATTAAAACTATTATGTTTAGAAATGTGTTGAAAAAAATCTTCGCTCTGTTAAACAAAATTTGGCATGAAAAAAATATACAGGAGGGTTAATAATTCTGAACTGTGTGTAGCAATACTTAAGCAGCAACATAGCAACACCCTAGGAATTAAAAATAAGCGACAATAGCCAAAGACACACAAACCTAAATTCCACTTTCACGTGTAGCGAGTGACAGACAGCTGGACACTGTAATCCCACAACAGGAGGGGTCAGAGGTGAGTCACCTGTCTGTAGGTGAGTGTGCGAGACAGGATTACACACTCACACATGATCCAGCAGTGTGAAGAGCTAACAGGAGTGAGAGCATGCCGTCTGTCAACACTCGTACACTACAGTGATGCACAGAGGAAAACTGAATAAATAAGATTGACTGACAATACTGAGATCTTCAAGACTTTGAATGCTACTGGATAAACCAAAAGACACAGAGGATGTTCGTAAATATGAAGAGCAACACTTTACCCTCAAAGACTGGGAAAAATGGGAGAGGACAGATATTATGTGAGTATGAAAACGCAATTTTCAAAACTAAATACACGCATTAAAACAAAGAGGATTTTTTGCTTGTAAAACTTATCATAACGATTATTTAATGGAAATCCCAATACAAAAGCATTAAACGGACAGTTTAGATGTATATAAATGTGTAGACTGCATAGCATAGATTATTTGGACTGGGATGAATTTGAGAAATAAGAATAAGGAACGTGATTTTACATTGTTTTCCATAGTTTTTTTCTTAGATAGCAAATTAAATAGTAAATCCAATTTATATCAAGTGTTTCTCTAGAGAAAAAGACCCAATATTGTCTTCACAAACTAAAAAAAAATAGTAGCTGCCTTAAATTTTACTGTAAGTTGAATTAAATTCACTTTACATATAATTTCAAGTCACAACAATGAAACTGACTTTGTATAACTTGTATAAAAGTCTGATTTAAGAGATGTCAACATTTACTCACCATGTACTTGTTCCAATCATTCTGCATAAATATCCACAGATTTTGTCTGGCTCTAGCCATGGCTAATGATTTTTACTTGTTTTCACTTCCGCTTCTAAGTCTTTTACAGATCGAGGAAGAAGTTGAGCCAAAAGATTTGTGGTTTTGTTTCCTAAAGGAATGTAGAATTAAAAAGCATTAAAAGGAGAAATTTACATGAGTGCAGATCATTACTTCTTGAAATAAGCTATCTACAAAATCAATGCACTAGGGAAAGAATTAAGCAGGTGCAAAATGGGTCATCACGATACAGTAATTTGGTATCAATCAATACTGCGATTTTAAAAACATCCATTTCCTGCTAACATTTGAGCACCGTTGAGCGTGTTCTTAAATATCACTGATACTGGAGGGTGTCAAAGCTGCGATTCATCAGCAGATCGCTCATATGTCAACTTATAGACAACCCAGCTGCTCTGCATTACTTTGAAACGCTCCAGTGTCTCTGTATCTGTGTTTACACTCAGTAAACAGTGGTGAGATTGGTGAACTGATGACCTTCACAGCCAATCACAGTCATTTCTGTTGAGCATGTGAACACAATGGCAAATCAGTGCTGTTTAAGAACATGATCAAGAGCACTCAAATGTTAGCGGTAAATAGACGTTTCAGTATCGTGACAACCCTAGGTGCAAACCATGCTAGGAACTATCCCTTTAAAGCGCAACTATAATGCAAAATCAACTTTGGAAGCTGTTTGAACAGAACTGTGTGAGTAAAATAAACACAATAAGTTTCTTTTATTTACATTTCCTAATAATAAAATAGGATCCAAATCCTAGCTATTTTCAGGCCCACTGTAACGTGACGTAGTAGTGCAGTTTTCCCCACCTACCAAATTGATTGACAGCCACGTATTAAGATTACTCCATGGTAATGCATTTAAACAAGTCCACAAGACAGGTTTTGCAACCAAACTGGGATTAAAAGATCTGTTCAGCTCTCTGTGAGCCTCAAGAATGAGTTTTAGAAGTTTAAACGTTTCTAAAACAGTGCATGTTTGTGATAAAGCAAATAACATTAAATCGCTGTAAGTCATAATTAAAAAACCACAGCCGCATAGAAGCTATACGAGGACGCGTCAAGTAGACATGCAAAAACAGTGTAAAGTTAAACGTGTGTGTCTCAAACTTTGTAATAACGTTTGTTTGACATCATTGCATCATTTGCTTGAATAAACTCACTTATTTGACTCATAAACCAATACCATAACCCATTAAATGAATCCTGAATCTGTGTCATTCGCGCATGTAACTGTGCTCTTTATGACTTGATGCAGCAGGAGAAACAAACATGCACATGGGACCATTGGTAGGCGGAGAGATCCAGCTCATTTGCATTAAAGGCACAGGTTACAAAAACAGCTACACTGTCCTCAGAGTCTAAAATGGGCATATTCTGAAGGCTATAGACCGATTTCACACGGCCGCCATTTTTAAAGCGTAATCAAGGCTGCGGTGGGAAGAAACCCAGAAGTATTGCCTAGTATAGTACCTGGGTGTATATCTTATCAGAGAAGAGCAAGTGAAACAAATTTATAATTTCACCGCCTTCTCAGTGACCCGAAGGTCCATTCTGAATAGAAAGTGAAAATAAAAAGGGATATTAGACCTCATTTTCAGCTAAGTTAAGGGAAATGGCACTAGTCAGTCAGTTTTCTTTCCCAAACACATGTTTTAGATGCCATTTATCAAACTCAAGTTAATGAACTGATTTTTTCACTATATTAGACTTCACGATACTGAATTTCGGTACTGAAACTTGTAAAAACCGTCAACATTTAAGTGCCGCTCAGCACGTTCTTAAACAACGTTGATTTGCAGATTAAGGTCAACACAGACGAGTAATCGACTGATCTTCGTGGCTTTAAAACACTCCAGTGTCCGTGTATCTGTGTTTGCACTTGGTGAAGAGCAGTAAACTAATTATCTTCACGGCCAATCACAGTCATTTCTGTTGAGCACTGGTCAATACGATAGCAAATCAGCAGTGTTTAAGAACGTGCTTAGCGGCACTTAAATGTTAGTGGGAAATGGACGTTTTTAAAATTTCAGTACCGGGACAACACTTTTACAGACAACACGAGGGTGTGCTACAAAGAACTGCATTGTTTTATTGCTCACCAGGTTACATAGGCTGAAGCAGTGAGCGTCACCATGGTGTTTACCTGGTGCCATGAACAATCCTAGGAGGAGGCTTAAGCGTATTACTCTCTTAAAGAGATTGTGATGTTGTTTGATGCCTAATTTGCTTTTAATTGTTCAAATCAAACGTAACTGAATGATATTAAAGTGATGCTTACACCATATCTACATTTTGAAATTTTGGCAACAGCTGGAAGTTTGTAGTCCACAGCATGTTTTTGCAATGTTTAAAGTGCTGATCCTATACTTCTGGGTTTCTTCCCACCGCAGCCTCGCTTTCGTGTTTTAAAATGGCGGCCGTAAGAAATAAGCGTGTAATAAATGATCCGTGAATGAAACTTTACAGACACATTCTGGAGACACAAGGTTAATATTACATCATGTAAAAGGGGTAAAATAGGAGCTCTTTAATTTGTTTTGTCATCCAATAAAAACAATAAAATAATTGAAAATAAATTAGTAGCCATTTAAACTAGACCTGTTCCTCTATACAGGGAAAGTGGCCCAGCAGACGGTGCCGTCCCACCATCAAGAGCTGGTGCCTCAGCTGGCCTGGATAGATACTGGAGAATTGACGGAGGAGAAAAGGCAAAAAGGTCAAACGCTGAGCAGAAAGCCGACGGCCGTGAGTCCAGAGCTCATCCTGAAGCAGACGCCCTTCGAGAGAGCCGTCTATGACCTGGGACACAACGAAAAGCTCATCGATGAGCTCACATTCGGCAGACGGGTCGGCTTTTATGAGCTCCGGGGAGAAATCGGCAGCGGGAACTTCTCACAGGTCAAACTCGCAGTCCATGACTTGACTAAGGGTGAGAGAGACTTTCTCAGAGTTCATATGAAGTCAGAATTTTTAGACCTCTTGTATATTTTTGTCCCAAATTTCTGTTTAACGCTGAGATTTTTTTCAACACATTTCTAAACATATTATAGTTTTAATAACTCATTTCTGATAACTGATTTATTTTATCTTTGCCATGATGACAGTAAATAATATTTGACTAGATATTTCTCAAGATCAGCTTAAAGTGACATTTAAAGGCTTAACTAGGTTTATTAGGCAAGTCATTGTATAAAAGTGGTTTGTTTTGTAGACAATCGATAAAAATATAGCTTAAGGAGGCTAATATTATTGACCTTAAAATGTTTTTTTTGTAAGATGAAATAAAACAAATAAGACTTTCACCAAAAGAAAAAATATAGGAAATACTGTGAAAGATTCCCTGCTCTGTTACACATCATTTAGGATGAGACAACATCATATATTTTTTAAAAATAATTCACAGGACAGCTAATAATTGTGTCTTCAACTGTATACCACAATAGAAAATGCTGATGTTAGGATATTAAGTGAACATGTGTTCGTCACGTCTGTTGGTGTAAATCTGGGGGTGGGGGAGTCAAATCTAGGTTAATCTGGAAGATTATGATTAGTCATTTACATATCCCACCCAGACACACACCCACCTTAGTTTACTGTACAAACTGTCCAGTCATCATATTAATATCACATGTTGAGGAATTTATAGACTTTTGAAGATGAATGGGAACTTAAGTCTGATGAGCACATTTAGAGTACTTTTTAATACATATAATATAATATAATAAAATGAAATATTAATAAAATATAATATAATATAATAAAATATAATATTAATAAAATATAATAAAATACAATACAATACAATATAATATAAAATAATATAATATAATATAATATAATATAATATAATATAATATAAAATAATATAATATAATATAATATAATATAATATAATATAATATAATATATATATATATATATATATATATATATATATATATATATATATATATATATATATAAGGCTGCATGGTGGTGCATTGGGTGGTATGTTAGCCTCACAGCAAGAAGGTCGCTGGTTCGAGCCTCGGCTGGGTCAGTTGTCGTTTCTGTGTGGAGTTTGTATGTTCTCCCTTTGTTGGGTGCTCCGGTTTCCCCCACAAGTCCAAACACATGCGGTACAGGTGAACTGGGTAAGCTAAATTGTTCGTAGTGTATGTGTGTGAATGAGTGTGTGGATGTTTCCTAGTGATGGGTTACAGCTGGGTATCTACTGCGTAAAACATATGCTGGATAAGTTGGCGGTTCATTCCGCCGTGGTGACATTAGATTAATAAAGGGAGTAAGCTGAAAAGAAAATGAATGAAGGAATAAAGGAGTGGCATGGTGGCTCAGTGGTTAGCACTGTTGCCTTACAGCAAGAAGGTCACTGGTTCGAGTCCCGGCTAGATCAGTTGGCATTTCTGTGTGGAGTTTGCATGCATCCAGTACTAGGTTGCGGCTGGAAGGAAATCTGCTGCATTAAATATATGCTGGAATAGTTGGCGGTTCATTCCGCTATGGCGACCCCTGATAAATAAGGGACCAAGGCGAAAGAAAATTAATGAATTAAAGTCAGTGTCAGGTGAACTATCCCTTTTTCTGTAAAGTTACAAATTTATAATGTGGTTTAAGATAAAGTAAAATGGTTATTTTGCATTATATACATATTTTTAACATAATATGATGCTATTCGTTTCATTTACAAATGAATAAATAACTAATTTTATGCATCGTGATTAATTTTTATATTATTTAAATTTTATTATTTTAGTATAGTACATATTTTTAATAATAATTCAGATGCACACAAGTGGTTCTAATCTTTAACAAATTTCTTTCTTCTGTTGAAAACAAAACAAGATATTGTGAAGAATGTTGGGGAAAATGCAGCCACAGACATTCATAAAACAAAAACAAAAAATACTATGAAAGTCAATGATGTTTTTCCAGCATTCTCCAGTATATCTTCCTTTGTGTTCAACATAAGAAAGAAACTCAGAAGGGGGGTTGAAACCACATGAGAGACAAAGTAAACTAAGAGAGATTTGTCATTTTTGGGTGAACTATCCCTTTAACATTTTTACAGTCATTAAAATAAATCCAAAGTTAAAAGCATAGTTCACCCAAAAACGAACTATTTACTTTCTCACTCATAAGTTTGTTACTTCAGAACACAAAAGAAGATATTTTGAAGAATGATGGAAACCTGTAGTCCATCCTTGCATAGTAGGAAAAGCAAATACTATGAAAGTCAATGGTTACAGGTTTCCAGCATTCTTCAAAATATCTTCTCTTGTCTTCAGCAGAAGAAACTCATCAAGGTTTGAAACGAGTAAAGGCAGAGTAAATAATGACTAGCACTGTCACCTTACAGCAAGAAGCTCGCTGGTTCGAGTCCTGGATGGGTCAGTTGGCATTTCTGTGTGGAGTTTGCATGTTCTCCTCGTGTTGGCGTGGGTTTCCTCTGGGTGCTCCGGTTTCCCCCACAGTACAAACACATGTGCTATAGGTCAGGGGTTCCCAAACTTTTCAACGAGCGACCCCCAAAAATACAATGTCAGTGACTCGCGACCCTCAATATCCTCTCAGATAGTTATATATATATATATATATATAGCTTATACACTGGCACACACGTACCAATAGGCCAAGTCTATTCATCATTTAATTTTGAAGAACTCGGAGACCATCCACCATGTTCAGTTGTGGCCTGTATTTATTTTTGATATACAGTACATGAGTGCCGTAAAGGTGTTAGAAAGTTTAACCTGGTGCCATAAAATCAATATGCTGTGTCTTTAGTATAACGCAATCACCTCAGGGGTCACATAAAATTAACTATTTTAATTAACTGCTATAACTATTAACTACCATTTTTTATTTCTGTGGGTTATGGAAAAATATGGTCATTCGAAAAGTTTAATAAAATGAATTTGATTTTCGGAAATCACCAAGCAACCCCCACTTATTGTCCCATGACCCCCCCCAGGCGGTCCCGACCCCCACTTTGAGAACCACTGCTATAGGTGAATTGAATAAACTAAATTGGCCGTAGTGTATGAGTATGTGTGTAAATTAATATGTATGGGTGTTTCCCAGTCCTGGGTTGCAGCTGGAAGGGCATCCACTGCATAAAACATATGCTGGATAAGTTGGCGGTTCATTCCGTGGTGGTGACCCCAGATGAATCAAGGGACTAAGCTTGAGGAAATTAAATGAATAAACTATCCCATTAACATTTATACAATTCACATGCATGAACACACTCAAAAAAATGCTGTTTGTTCAAACTACCTATTTAAAATGAGCTGAAACAACACACAACCCTTGAGCATGTTTTTCAACTTAACTGTTTTGTGTTTAATCAACTTAAATTTGTAAAAACTAATGATTAATTTAATAAAAACTCATGCCTTCATGTTGTCCTAACACTTATAAATCGTGTGGAACCCAGTTTTTTTTACAGTGCGCCTGCAAAAACCACCATATTTCTAAACAATCTGCTGTAAATCAAACTGTTACTGACCCACATGACGCTGGCTGTGCATTTTCTCCTCCTCTTCTCTTTCTCTCTCAGAAAGGGTTGCTGTGAAGATCCTGGATAAGCTGCGTCTGGACAAGCGTTCGCAGAGGCTGTTCTCATCTGAGATCCGCTGCATGGAGAGACTCTCGCACCCCAACATCGTGCGTCTATATGAGGTGGTGGAGACGTTTCGCCGGCTGCATCTGGTGATGGAGTACGCGCCGGGAGGAGAGCTGTTCTCTAGGATCTCCAGCAGAGGGCGCCTGTCTGACATGGAGAGCAAGCTGGTCTTCTCTCAGATACTGTCTGCTGTCAAACACATGGTAAGAGAGACGCATTCATTTTGCATATACACAGCAAAACATCCATATACACAGTGATGTGACAAAGTGTATGCCACCTTTTTTAGCATGCTTGTCACTTTAAGGTGTTAGATCATCAAACTTATTTAAACATTAGTCAAAGACAACACAAGAAAACACATAAGGCTGTTTTTAAATGAAGGTTTTTATTATTAATGGAAAACAAAATCCAAAATTGCATAGCCCTGTGTGAAAAGCCAGTGTGAAATGTAAGTGTTCATGACTCCACCATAAGAAAGAGATGTGGCAGAAATGGTTTGCATGGCAGAGTTACAAGACAAAAACCACACCTGAGCAAAAAGAACATAAAGGCTCATCTCGATTTTGCTGGAAAACACCAAGACTTTTGGGAAAATACTCTGTGGGCTGATGAAACAAAAATTAAACTTTTTGGGAAAATTTATGTCGTATTGTACATACTGTAAAAGTAACACCACATTTCAGAAAAAACATCACACCAACAGTATTATGTGGTGGAGGTAGCGCGATGGTCTGGGGCTGTTTAGCTACTTCAGGACCTTGAAGATTGCTATGATAAATTAAACCATGAATTCTGCTGTGTACCAAAACATCTTGAAGGAGAATGTCCTGCTATCTATTAGTGACCTCAAGCTGAAGCGAATGTGGGTCCTGCTGCAGAAAAATTATCTAAAGCACACCAGGAAGTCCACTTCTGAATGCTTGAAGAAAAAAAAAAAACCTTTGGAGTGGCCTAGTCAAAGTCCTGACCTGAATCTAATTGAGATGTTGTGGAATGACCCTAAAAAGGCAATTCATGCTTGAAAACTTGACAATGTGGCTGAATTGCAACAATTCTGCAAAGATGAGTGGGCCAAAATTCCTCCACAGCGCTGTAACAGACTCATTGCAGGTTTTCGAAAATGTTTGAGTGCAGTTGTTGCTGCTAAAGATGGCCTAAGCAGTTATTAGGTTTAGTTATCAGGTTTAATAATAAAAACCTTAATTTCAAAACTGCATATTTTTACTCGTGTGTATCTTTGACTAATAGTTAGTTTAGACTAATTAGTTTGATGATCTGGAACATTAAAGTGTGACAACAAACATGCAAAAAAATAAGAAATACGTAATGAAATATAAAATATATATAATTAATATATTTCCAGTGGTGTAAAGTAACTAATTACAAATACTCAAATAACTGTAATTGAGTAGTTTTTCTCAGAAATTGTAATTTACTGAGTAGTTTTAAAAATGTGTACTTTTACTTTCCCTTAAGTACATTTTAGTGCTGTGTTGGTACTTTTACACCATGACTTTCCTTCAACCTGCAGTCACTACTTTATTTTTTCTTGTCTATGGGGATTAGAAAAATCAGTCTGGTGATTCCTGTCCAATTTAATCGCACATAGAAGGTAAATCGCCTCATAATGAACTCCCTCAAGACATGGGCGACTTATAATTGCAGCAAACTGTTTGGAAGTGTCCAAAAAGATGTCCAAAATCTTTACACGCATTGACCCAGAGACTCTTTAGACTGAATGTCACTGATGAGAAAATGAATTTTACTGTATGATGACCCAGCAGGCACAAGACATCAACAAAAGGTTAGGTTGATGTTGTACTGCAATTACGTGGGGACGTTGCATTTTGTTTGAAAATGAAAATTGGGTTGACATCAGTACCCAACATCAGGCCGATGTCAATGTCCAACCTAAAATCAACCAAATATCAACGTCTAATGATGTTACAGCTTGACGTTGTGTGGACGTTACCACTGTGACGTCTGTCAGACGTTTGATTTTAGTTCCCATACCCGCTGAATAAATGTCAGTATTTGAAGTCAATATGACGCTGGTTTAAGATGTTGGCTCGACTTTTGGTCACTTTCCAACACAACCTAAAATCAACCAAATACCAACATAATTTGACGTCATTATTAGACATCAAAATAACATTGTCCTTAGACGCTGGCTAGACATTGAATTTTGATCACCTGACATCACAACCTAAATCTAACCTAATATTAACATCTTATGACGTTGTGTGCCTGCTGGGCAATAACTAAATGCACTACAGAATGTTACGTTTACACACATCCACAAATTGCATGTAAATGCATCAGCTTTTTACAGCGTACTACTCACTACTCTTGAGTACTTTAAAAGGGCTACTTTTTACTCATACTTTGAGTAATATTTACAACAGACACTTTTACTCTACTTGCACCACATTTTAATCAAGTAATGGTACTTTTACTTGAGTATGATTTTTCAGTACTCTTTCCACCACTGTTTATTTATATATTTTTCATAATTTCAGAAAAATATAGTCAGCAGGAGGCCACAAAATATTTTTCCCTGTGTCACTTCATTTTATTACACATAACTTCATGTATAAACTAATTACTTTTATTTTCTTTGCATATATGCATTTCTTAGCTTGTTACCAAAATCCTGCAAAGGTTTCAACGGCACCTTTAGAAATATGTTTTCTGAGAAAAAATGGTGATGTGTTTAATACTTATTTCCCCCAGTGTCTCTCCCAACATCTATACTTTTTTTTTTTACCTTTAGCACGACAACAACATCATCCACCGTGACCTGAAGGCGGAGAACGTCTTCTACACCACCACATACTGCATCAAAGTGGGCGACTTCGGCTTCAGTGCTGAATGCAAACCCACCGACATCCTCACTACCTTCTGCGGCTCTCCGCCCTACGCGGCCCCCGAACTCTTCCGGGACAAGGGCTACGTCGGCCCCCTGGTGGACATCTGGGCTCTGGGTGTTCTGCTGTTCTTCATGGTCACAGCGACGTTCCCGTTTACCGCCTCGAGCCTGAGACGATTACGTTTCTGCATCCTGAGGGGCTCCTATTGTATTCCCGCATACGTTCCTGATGGGTGCCAGTGTGTGATTAAAGGAGCGCTGCGACTGGTGCCCGCTGACCGCATCTCGCTGGCACAGATCATGTCCAGCGCGTGGCTGAGGGGAATGGAGTATCCACAGGTAGCCTTCAGACAAAATTTTAAAAATTACTCTTATCACAATAATTGTATATGCAATATCCATATCGCAGAGAAGTGCAACAGATTAAATTAGTTTTATCTGTCAAGCATTTAAGTGCTGCATGCTTTAGTTGTTTATATAAATCTGACCAATATGATGAGGCTTTTACCATGTACCCACAGGTAGGCTTCTGAATGGGCTGCACAATATATCGAAAAAATTATCGTTATCAAGATAATAGTATATGCAGTATAGTGCAGAGAAGTGGAATAAATTAAATTAGATTTAAGTGCTAAGCATTTGTGTGCTACATGCATAGATTGTTTAATCCAAATCCGACCAATCCGATGAGGTCTTTACTCTGTACCCACAGGTAGGATTCTAAATGCGCTGCACAATATAATGAAAATATATTGTTATCGCATAATAGTATTTGCAGTATATCTCAGAAAAATGCAATAAATTAAATTAGTTTCATGTGCATTTATGTGCTGAATGCATAAGTTGTTTATCTGAATCTGACCAGGTGGGTCTTTATTATTTACCCACAGGTAAGCTTCTGAATGAGCTGCACAATATATTGAAAAATTATCGTTATTGTGATAATAGTAGGCAACACAGTGGCACAGTAGGTTGTGTTGTCGCCTCACAGCAAGAAGGTCGCTGGTTCGAGCCTCGGCTGGGTCAGTTGGCATTTCTGTGTGGAGTTTGCATGTTCTCCCCGCTTTCGTGTGGGTTTCCTCCGGGTGCTCCGGTTTCCCCCACAGTCCAAAGACATGCGGGTTAGGTGAATTGGGTAAGCTAAAAAATTGGCTGTAGTGTACGTGCGTGAAGTGTATGAGTGTTTCCCAGTGATGGGTTGCGACTGGAAGGGCATCCGCTGCATAAAACATGTGCAGGATAAGTTGGCGGTTCATTCCGCTGTGGTGACCCCAGATTAAAAAAGGGACTAAGCCGAAAATTAATGAATGATAATAGTATTCGCAATATCCATATCACAGTAAATTAAATTAGCTTTATGTCCCTAGCATTTGTGTGCTGCATATATAGGTCATTTATCTGAATCTGACCAATCAGATGGGTCCTTTACTATCTTTATCCCTGCCTCTCTAGTAGGTGAAACTAGAGCTGAAATAAACACTAATGCCGGGAAACAAGAGAGGAAAATCGCAACAGCCAATAACAATCAATCTTTTCATGTTTTCTGTCATTCATGATGTTTTGAAACAGAATTTTTTTTTATTTTTAGATTTAATTAGCTCAAAAAAATGTATAATACTTGTATATTATAATATAATCATTACATTAAAATGTTTTTTTAGTGCTGGGCAAAGATTTATTGCGATTAATTGCATAAAAAAAAAAGGTTTGTTTTGACATAATATATATATATGTGTGTGTGTGTGTGTGTGTGTGTGTGTGTGTGTGTGTGTGTGTATGTGTGTGTTATAATGATTAAGTATTTGTGACACACACACAAACAAAAACATGCAAAACAATTTTACTACAGATATTTACATTTATATATAATTTGTATCTTATACACCTATATTTTATATCTAAATATAAAACAAATCTTTTCTCAAATATATGCATAGCTGCGTGTGTTTATACATACATAATAAATAAACACAGTACACACACTTAAATTATGTCAAAGCAAATTTTTATTTTGGATGTGATTAATCTTGATTCATTTTTGCCCAGCACATTTTTTTAAATTGCATATGAAATTGTGTTAATGGTTTTTTTTTTAGTTATTAGCATAATAACATAATTACTCTAACCTATTAATAATTCACCCAATTAACCTAGTCAGGTGTTTAAATGTCACTTTAAGCTGAATACTAGTATATTGCAAAATAACCAGCACAATATTGTGTACTGTCATCATGGCAAAGACAAAAGAAATCAGTTATTAGAAATTAGTTTTTAAAACAATTATGTTTAATAAAAATGTGTTGAAACACCAACAATTCCACTTCTGAATGCCTGGAGAAAAACAAACCTTTGGAGTGGCCTAGTCAGAGTCCTGACCTGAATCTAATTGAGACGATGTGGAATGACGTTATAAAGGTGGGTCATGCTCGAAAACCCTCCATTGTGGCTGAATTACAACAATTCTGAAAAGAGAAGTACAATTTCTTATGCCTGAATGCTTTTAAAATCCTCATACACAGGCCTCAAAAACATTTGCAAATCATAAATTATAATCCGATAAGGCGATGTTGAAATGATATATTGTGCAGCCCTAGTGTGCATGAAATCAAAATGTACAATGATTATTTTGCTAGTGCACATTGTTATTCTTTAGGTGAACAATTAATCCATGCAAGTGAATTTACTTAACTTTTTTGGCAATCCTCAATGAATTTGTTTGCGTATATGTTTACCCACAGGCGTACCCGTCGGCTCCATCCACACCTGCGCACCTGCTGGACTCCTCGGGGACTCAGATTTCTTTTTATTTTAATAATTAGACAAATACTTATTAAATATCACAGCTTAATTTAAAACGGATGTCATGCTAATTACTACTATGTTAAATATGCTTCCCATGCAAAATACCTGATAAAAATAGCATTTAATTAATATTTTTTTATTTAAAAAAATTGGTAATTTAGTCCGCGCCATTAGCCTAGTGGTACTGTGCACTGACATATAGCACCAATGTGCTCACGGCGACCTGAGTCCCGACTCGAGGTCCATTGCCAATCCTTACCCTCTCTCTTCCCCCAATGCTTTCCTGTCTGAAAACTCTATTGTCCTATTATAATAAAGGTGAAAACCCCCTAAAAATAATTATAAAAATAAATAAATTGGTCATTTATAAATCACAGCTTAATTTTAAACTGATGTCGTGCTAATTTGTTACTACTTTTTTGAATATACATCTCATGCAAAACACCTGCTTAAAATGATATTTAATTGTTTTAATTAGTCAAATACATCTAAGTATTACAGCTTAATTTAAAAATGATGTTATGCTAATTTGTTACTACTTTATTGAGTATGCATCTGTTCAAAAACGTATTAAATTATTAATATCATTTTTTATCACAGCCTAATTAAAAACTGATATCATGCCAATTTAATACTTCATAAATTTTTTTTTTTGAATAATTAAGCAAATATTGCTTAATTTAAAAATGAATTTAAATCTTTTTTTTATTTGAATAATTAGACAAATATTGCTTAATTTAAAACTCATATCATGCTAATTTGTTACTACTTCATTGAATATGCATCGCATGCAAAATTGCAATACCTGTTTAAAATTGTATTCAATTATTTTTTTTATTAGTCACACACATCTAAGTATCACAGCTTAATTTAAAACTGATGTCATGCTAATTTAATACTTCATAAATATTTTTTTTATTTGAATAATTAGGCAAATATTGCTTAATTTAAAATGAATTTAAATCTTTTTTATTTGAATAATTAGGCAAATATTGCTTCATTTAAAATGAATTTAAATCTTTTTTATTTGAATAATTAGGCAAATATTGCTTCATTTAAAACTGATATGATGCTAATTTGTTACTACTTCATTGAATATGCATCGCATGCAAAATTGCTATACCTGTTCAAAATTGTATTCAATTATTTTTTTATTAGTCACACACATCTAAGTATCACAGCTTAATTAAAAACTGATGACATGCTAATTTACTACTTTATATGTTAAAATCTCATTTTTTAACTTCACTAATAAGACAAATGTCTATTGAATAGCACAGCTTAATTTAAAACTGACATTATGCTAATTTGTTACTACTTTACTGAATATGCATCTCATGTTCATGTTCAATTATATTCAATTATTTATAAAAAAAATTTAATTAGTCAAATACATCTAAGTATCACAGCATAATTAAAAACTGATGTCATGCTAATTTACTACTATATTACACTTTTTTATTTTAATAATTAGTCAAATATCTCTTAAATATCACAGCTTAAATTAAAACTGACATCATGCTAATTTACTACTGTTAAAATATGCATCTCATGCAAAACACCTGCTCAAAATTGCATTTAATAAACATTTTTATATTGCTTAATTAAAAACTGATGTTATGCTAATTTACTACTTTATTAAATATGCATCGCATGCAAAATACCTGGTTGAAAATTTTATTCAATTATTTATTATATTTTTAATTAGTCAAACACATCTAAGTATCGCAGCTTGATTTATAACTGATGTCATGCTAATTTACTACTATATTAAACTCTTTTTTGTTTGAATACTTGGACAAATATCTAATAAACATCACAGCTTAATTTAAAACTGATGTTATGCTAATTACCTACTTTTTAAAATTGCATCTTATGCAAAACACCTGCTCAGAATTGCATTTAATCAATATTTTTATATAGCTTAATTAACAACTGATGTCATGCTAATTTACTTTATTAAATATGCATCGCAAACAAAATACCTTGTTAAAAATTGTATTCAGTTATTTGTTATTTTTTTAATTAGTCAAACACATCTAAGTATTGCAGCTTGATTTGCTAATTTACTACTTTATTACTCTTTTTTTTGCTTTAATAATTAGACAAATATCTAATAAACATCACAGCTTAATTTAAAACTGATGTTATGCTAGTTATCTACTTTTTAAACATGCATCTCATGCAAAACATCTACTCAAAATAGCATTTAATTAATATTTTTATATAGCTTAATTTAAAACTAATGTTAGGCTAATTTAATACTTTGTTAAATATGCATCGCATGCAAAAAATAGTGTGTTTGGTAAGCTTCAATTAACTTGTTTCCGCATTTGTTTCCCCAAAGGCGTACCCGTCGGCTCCGTCCACACCTGCTCACCTGCTGGATTCCAGGACTCTCTCGGCTGATGAACGCTCTGTCAAACTGGCGCTGGAGGATTTGGGCATCACTGAGATCCACCTGCGGAATAATGTGGTGCTGGACTGCCGCTGCCCGCTGACGGGTGTTTACCGGATCCTCCTGCACCGGCAGCAGATGAGCAGAAGCGTGGAGGCGGCGGGACACACGGCGCTCTGTTCCTCCAACAATAGAGCCCGCAAGAGGTGCTGGTCTCATCCCAATACTGTACAGAGAAGAGAGGAGCAGTCGGCTGTCTGTGCCATCCTGTAGACCACACACACAGCCATGATCACTGGAGAAAACAATCTGATTTATCTGTTCAATGTCACAGCTTGTTTTACAGCTGACCTTATGCATATTTTCTAAATGTGCATCTTATGCAAAAACATCTGTTCCAAATTTGATTCAATAAATATTTTTTCTATTTTAATAAATGGTCAGTTAAATATAATTTCAACTAAATTTATGTTGTGCTAATTTATTAGTACTTTACTAAATTTGCAATTCATGCAAAATACTTGCTCAGTTTTTCAGTTTTTCTTTATTAAATATATTAAATATGCATCTCCAGCAAAACAGCTGTTCAATATTTTATTCAATATTTCTTTTATATTTTAATAATTAGTCAGTTAAATATCACAAACAAATGTTATGCTAATATCTAAAAATCATATATTTATATAATGTAAATATCTTAATTAAATATCTCAAGCAAAACACCTGCTCAAACTGGCATTTAATAAATAATTGTATATTATTTACTTTATTAAAGACATTAAATATGCATCTCAAAACACCCGCTCAAAATTATATTATATAATGTTTATGTTATAATAATTAATTGACTACTTTATCAAGTATGTTTTGCATATCATGCAAAACACCTATTCAAAATGGTATTCAATAAATATTTTAATAATTGGTCAGTTAAATATCACAGCTTAATTTAAAACTAATGTAATGCTAATTTTACTACTTTATTAAATATGCATATCGTGCAAAACACCTATTCAAAATTGTATTCAATAAATATTGTAATAATTGGTCAATTAAACATCACAGCTTCATTTAAAACTAATGTTATGCTAATTTTCCTACTTTATTAAATATGCATATCATGCAAAACACTTGTTCAACATTTTATTTCATAAATATTTTTAAAATAGGTCAGATAAATATCCCAGCTTAATTTAAAACTAATGTTATGCTAATGTTACTACTTTATTAAATATGCATATCATGCAAAACACCTGTTCAAAATTGTATTCAATAAATAATGTAATAATTGGTCAATTAAACATCACAGATTAATTTAAAACTAATGTTATGCTAATTTTACTACTTTATTAAATATGCATATCATGTAAAACACCTATTCAACGTTTTTTTTCAATAAATATTTTAATAATTGGTCAATTAAATATCACACCTTAATTTAAAACTAATGTTATGCTAATTTTACTACTTTATTAAATATGCATATCATGTAAAACACCTATTCAACGTTTTTTTTCAATAAATATTTTAATAATTGGTCAATTAAATATCACAGATTAATTTAAAACTAATGTTATGCTAATTTTACTATATTAAATATGCATATCATGCAAAACACCTGTTGAAAATTCTATTCAATAAATATTTTAATTATTGGTCAATTAAACATCACAGCTTAATTTAAAACTAATGTCATGCTAATTTTACTACTTTATTAAATATGCATATCATGTAAAACACCTATTCAACGTTTTATTTCATAAATATTTTAATAATTGGTCAATTAAACATCACAGATTAATTTAAAACTAATGTTATGCTAATTTTATAACTTTATTGAATATGCAAATCATGCAAAACACCTGTTCAACATTTTTATTCAATAAATATTTTTATATTTTAGTAATTAGTGAAATACCCATTAAATATCGCAGCTTAATTTAAAACTAAAGTTTTGATAATTTCTTACTATTTTATTAAATATGAATCTCAGGCAAAACACCTGTTAAAACTTTTACAATTTTATATTTGAATAATTAGTCAAAAACCTATTAAATATCACAGAGTGAATTAAACAACAGAGACGTGGAGGCGGCGGGACACACATCGCTTCCTCCAGCAGCAGAGATTGAAGGAGCGGCTGGTCTCACCCCAATACTGTCTACAGGAGAGAGGAGCAGTTGGTCGTCTGTGCCATCCTGTAGACCACACACACAGCCATGATCACTGGAGAAAACAATCTGATTTATCTGTTCAATATAACTTGTTTTACAGCTGAAGTTGCATGTAAAACTGCTCAAAATTGAATTTAATAAATATTTTTTTTATATTTTAATAATTGGTCAGTTAAATATCACAACTTAATTTATCTTATGGTGATTTATGACCACTTTATTGAATATAAAACACCTGCTTAAAATTGTATTTAATTAATATTTGTAGATTTATTTGTACTATTTCTTAAAATATATGAAATATGTATCATAAGCAAAACACCTGTTCAACGTTTTATTTAAAAAATATGAAATACCTATCAAATATCACAGCTTAATTTAAAACTAATGTTAGGCTATTTTGATACTAGTTTATTGAATATTCATCTCATGCTAAATTCATTCATTCATTTTCTTTTCGGCTTAGTCCCTTTCTTAATCTGGGGTCGCCACAGCGGAATGAACCGCCAACTTATCCAGCATATGTTTTATGCAGCGGATGCCCTTCAAGCCGCAACCCATCTCTGGGAAACATCCATACACACTCACTCACACTACGGACAACGGACAATTACATACTCACATACACTACGGACAATTTAGCCTTCCCAATTCACCTGTACGGCATGTCTTTGGACTGTGGGGGAAACCGGAGCACCTGGAGGAAACCCACGCAAACGCAGGGAGAACATGCAAACTCAACACAGAAACGCCAATTGACCCAGCCGAGGCTTGAACCAGCAACCTTCTTGAGGTGAGGTGACAGCACTACCTATTGCGCCACAGCGTTGCCCCTCATGCAAAATACCTGCTCAAAATCATATTTCATAAATATTTTATATTTTATACTACTTTATTAAAGACATTAAACATGCATCTCAAGCAAAACACCTGTTCAATATTTTATTTAAATATTTTTATATTTTAATAATTAGTTATTAAATATGAATATAATGAAACTTACCTGCTCAAAATTGTATTTCATAAATATTTTAGATATTATTTTATTAAATACATGAAATACACATCTCATGCAAAACACCTGCTTCATTTTACTAAAAGTCATCTTTTCAAAATATTTAAATAGGTTAAGACTGATGTTATGCTACTTTGTTAGCAACTTTAATAGCTACTTTATGAAATATACATCTCATATATATATATATATATATATATATATATATATATATATATATATTATTTTTTTTTTTTTTTTTTTTTTTTTTAATACAAAAATATATATATATATATATATATATATATAAAAAACAGTTGTTATGCTAATTTACTACTTTATTAAATATGCATCTCGGGCAAAACATCTGTTCAACATTAATTTTATTAAATATGCTTTTATATTATATTTGGTCAGTTAAATATCACAGCTTAATTTAAAACTAATGTTATGCTAATTTGATACTACTTTATTGAATATGCATTTGATGCAAAATACCTGCTCAAAATCATATTTAATAAATATTTTTATTTTTTCTACTACTTTATTAAAGACATTAAATATGCATCTCATGCAAAACACCTGTTCAATATTTTCTTTCAATATTTTTATATTTTAATAATTAGTCGGTTAAATATAACAGCTTAATTTAAAACTAAAGTTATGCAAATCTGTTACCACTTAATTAAATATGCATCTCATGAAATATACCTGCTCAGAATTTGCATTTAATAAATTTTATAAATGTACAAATTTTATATATTTTTTATTAAATACATGAAATACGAATCTCGTGCAAAACACCTGCATCATTTTACTAAAAGTCATCTTTTCAAAATATTAAAAAAATTAGTCAAACAGATGTAAATATCACCACTTAAATTAAAAATGTTATGCTACTTTGTAAGCAACACTTTAATATCTATATACATCTCATGCAAAATACCCGCTCAAAATATTTTTTTTTTCTACTACTTTATTATATAAACTAAATATATGCATTTCATGCAAAACACCTGCTCAAAATTGTACTTAATAAAAATTGTAATGTTTTAATCATTAGTAAGATGTAAATATCACAGCTTTATTTAAAACTTATGTTATGCTAATTTATTAAATATGAAACTCAAGCAAAACACCTTTTCAATTTTTGATTCAATAATTTCTTTTTATATTTTAATAATAGGTCAGATAAATATTACAGCTTCATTTCAAACTAATGCTACGCTAATTTGATACTGCTTTGTTGAAAATTCATCTCATGCAAAATACCTGCTCAGAATATTATTTAATATTTTTTCTACTACTTTATTAAATAAACTAAATATATGCATCTCATGCAACGCACCTGCTCAAAATGATACTTAATAAATATTAGTATTTTTTTTTCTACTACTTTATTAAATACATGAAATGATGTTCTTATAAAAAAAAACTGCTCAGAATTTTAATAATTTCATCTTTTTAAAATATTTAAATAATCATTCAATAAGCACCATGCAAAGCACCTGTTCAAAATTGAATTAATAAAAATTCATATATTTTATGGGGCATAATTTAAAAACAATATAATGCCATAGTTTTTTTTATTAATAATTTTAGTGTATTTTAAAATACTTAAACTTTTATATTACTATTTACACATATTTTGCATTTTTATTATATAAATATGCACCTAATGCTGCACTCTTCCGGCTGATGAACCCTCCGTCAAGCTGGCGCTGGAGGATTTGGGCATCACTGAGATCCAGCTGAGGAATAATGTGGTGCTAGACTGCTGCTGACCGGCCTGTGGACCACACATAAACACAGCAAGCATTACATGAAACAGGAGCCTTTACCGTTGACTTTTTAAAATGTTTATTTAAATATTCATTGAGATTCATATATTACATTTTAAATTTAAATATAATTTTAAACTGTGTTGGGGACATAATAACAACAACAATAATTATCATTAGTATAATAATAAATACAGCTGATTTTTTGTAAAGGTTTAAACATAAATATTTAATGAGTTTAAGAATTCATCATTTGCACCTCTCTGGTTTATGCAATAATTGCATTATGTGTTCAACCATAAGTAATATAATAGTATAAATATAAATAGCACAAATATATAATAATAATAAGATGCAGGAAAGAAACGTGACATGCAATTTTGTAGAATGACCATATATTTTATGTAAAAGCTATATCAACACTATTTTTATGCTCATTTTAAATAATATCCTTTACTTTTTAAATCAGTATCATGTGCACCAGTGGTGTAGTCCTTGCTATACGCACATATACTCAGTATGCTTACTTTTTTCCACGAGCTGTTTGGGTATTACCACTTCTGAGGATCAATAATTGAGTATACAGTCGGTATACTCACTTATTTTTCTGATTAAACTTCCCTAATTTTAGTGTATTATTTTAAATTCTTACTTAAAAATGTATATGTGTGTAAATGTTTATACCTTTTTCTTTGTTTACCCCTAAATGATCTGTTTCTGATCTGCCCTAAAATGAAAATCCTAAAATCACCCCTGTACAACAGTATTTCACATTTGTCTTAATCGTGCCTACCGCTACAGGGAACGACACTATATACATATATATATATATATATATATATATATATAACACTAAAAACGATGAGGCAAAGACTATTCATAAATCACGAAACAATATGCGATTTAAAAGGGAAACTACTAGTATATAATAGCGACAACAGAAAACAGACTCCTTATAGTTTGATTATAGGCTGATTGATGTTTAAAGGAACCTATTAAATGTAAAGTAATAAGCCAGTAAAGAAAGTAAGTAAAATAGCTGTCTTTCCATGTATGCACAGGCCCTATTGAGTTAACTTAAATAAAAGTTAACTAAATTCTTGTAAGCTACATACTGTATACATACAGCCAATTTCCAAGGCTAGCTTATAATATTATAATATAAAGCTAATGAATCAAAAAAACATTGACTTTTGTCGTTTCTTTGCCTACTTACATTTAAAATTTGGGTCGGGTGTAATAGTACACCACCTTTTGTTTTAGGACTACACCACTGATGTGCACATAAACAGGATGTTTAACCTTATAACGCAATTTCATGCAGCATATTCAGATTTTCTACATTTTCTGGCTTCTATTGCTTATTTATTGATTTATTTCTGAGGCGATATAAAGTTAAAGTGTATTAATGAAGCCGCTGCGATAAAAAAAAAAACGTTCATTTGAGATCATTAACGTTACGTTGCGTTGGCTAACGTCAAGCATGGCTAATTAGTACATAAAACAATCAAATAAAGTCATCACTTTGGAGTGATTTCAACTAAATTATTGTGGAGAGAAATTACCACAGACTTATTTTATGATGTAGGCTAACGACAACCCCCTACTGTTAAACTAACCACAAAAACAATTAGGGTAAAGTTGGTTATAACTACAGGGAAATCAGTCATATTAGCAGCCAACGACTGTCTAAGTACATTGTTTACAGTCAATTAAAAAGTGCTACTGTTGTTTTGAAGGTATACTTACACGCGTTTTCAGACCAAATGTTCAAAGTACTGTGGTAAACGACATATGCACCATTAAAATGAAGGAATGTGTGGATATAAAACCAACCTTCCCTCAATCCATGGCACCTAGCAAAACCGTCAAGATCCGTCATTTTTGAATCAGTGATTCACAGCGCGACTCAAAACCCCAAAGTGATTCAGTAAAGATTCTTCGTCACATCAATGCTTTTTTACAGTTAATTTAACGGTTTGATTGAGGTAAAGTTTGTTTTATATTCGCATATTTGGACTTTCTTCTTAATAATATAATGTCAGAAATTCTAAATAGTGCAATCATAATCGCAGCCAACAACTACCTCGTTGAATCACTGATTCAAACCTCCAAAGTGATTCAGTAAAGATTCTTCGTCACATCAATCCTGTTATCGTTTATTTATTTGCTTGATGACATTTTAAAGAAATTCCTACAAAAAAAGAATTATTTTAGTCAATAGTCTCTTATTTGATTGGATTTAAACACGCTTTAATAAAATGTAGCCTATTAAAATAACACATTTAATAACACTTCTTGTTTAATAGTATGAGGAGATATTACTAATTGCAATTTATTAACTGCATTTTAATTCGAAATTATAAATAGAAATTAAAACAGAATTTATAAATTAGTTTTTATGCATATGTGGCCTGTTTTCAATGCATTTACACAGTTTGACCAGCAGGCGTCACTAAATCTTCCAAATGTGAATCATGTGATTCAATAAATTCGATTATTTGATTCAGTAAATCATTATTTACACATCTAAACCATAGACTGTAACGTAGCTTTGGGAGCATGGACGGAGTCATGCTGTTTGCAAACAGTGTAAACAGATGCAACTCATTTAAACCCCTAAACTAGGACATAACGAACTTGCCTCAAATGTTATGGTGAACAGCAGAGAACGCCAGAGATTGTTTAATGTCACTGTATGAAAATTTCTTTCATTGTCTGAGAATTAAATGTTTTTGATTATACAAAATCAGTGACAAACAATAAACTTCACATGAAGTGATAAAAAAAATTGCTGACTAAATGCATTTAATTACATGCATTTTATCAAAATGTGCATTTTGCTCATATTGAAAAGTAGAGGTCAAAAGGCATGCTTTACCAGAGCTCATCAGGCTCTGCCAGAAGTTTAAGCCCTGTACAAGCATGAGATGGTTTTAAAAGAGACTTACATTTTAATAATTCTTTTAAATGTTAAAATGTATTATTTAGGCTTTGGGTAAATCTTTGATGGTTGCTCACTTTACCTCATCCTTTTGCTTTATTTCATGTTTTTTTCTGTAGCACTTTAAGGTTTGGGATGGTGTTCCTAGGCTTGTAAGCTTTCCCCTTTGTCCGCCAAATGTAACACTGGTCATTATGGCCAAACAGTTCAACCTTAGTTCCATCAGACCACAGGACATGTCTCCAAAAATTTGTTTTTTTTCCCAGTGTAATTTAGCTAATTGTAATCTGGCTTTGTTGTTGATTCTGGCTTGTTGATTTTCCCATGTTGTCACATAAGGAAGCAGTGTGTTTGAGGTTTTCCTTAAATACTATTCGACAGTTGTGCTTCCAATTAACTCAAATGTTGTCAATTAGCCAATCAGAAACTTCCAAAACCTTGACGCCATCGTCTGAGCTTTATCAGAGGCTTAATAATCTTATTGTATGTAAACCTGACTTTCAAGAAACGTTATAACAATTTCTCCAAAAATATCTCTCTCATTATTCTGCTATTAAGCATAACATAAACAAATTTAATAATCCTAACTTACCTAAAAGAGAACAAGTTTAGTCACATTAACATCTGACTTTTTTTTTTTTTTAATGGTATACCTTTTTATACAGTGTATGTAAACTTCTGGTTTCAACTATGTGTATATATCTATGGCTCCGGATGGCTAGTCTTCCACTGCACCTTTGTCCTACATTCATTTCAAAAGAGTGCTACCCTGTACCAAAATGGCAGCTTTATTGACGCATTCCTTCCAATAGACAACAACAGCGTAGGTGACATCTAGTGTATACTGTATATCTATGGCTTAGTATGCATCAGTGATTCATCTAAGTTTACACCCAAGCATTTGAGGGATTTAAACGTCACCCAAATGACCCATCAGCCACAATTTATGGTTTTTAATAGAAGCAGTGTTGACAAAACAGATCGACGGTGCTTGCTGTCATCAACATGAAACGCCACGATGAAGCAGTTAATGTCATCCTATCTCGACTTTTCACACCCACGATTCATTAATCATAACACTGCTCAAATCTGCGCCAAATTCTTTTCATTTTGATTCACTGTAATTTTTTTATGAAACCTACACAAGACGTATGAAAGCATATGAGTCAGGATCTACTGTTTGATCCGCCCTGCAGTGAAATAAAACACATCCAGATCTGATCTGACATTTATCTGCTCTGTCAAATGATTGAGCAACTGAAGACATCCAGACATGCAGATCTTCCACAAAAACAGCGGTCTGTGTTCAAACATGCCACAAAAAAACACTAAAAAGACCTCTTTATCAGCACATCTGGAGGAAATCTTTGGATAAAATATGTTTAAAGGGCACCTATTATGGAAATATCACTTTGTTAAGGTGTTTAAACACAGTTGTGTGGCAACAACCTGTGAATATAAGCAGCTTCTAAGGGTAAAAATTGATTAATCTTATTTTTCATAATCACACTTGATAAAACAGCCTGCAGAAACACTTTGATTGACATTCTCCCGTTGTACGTGTCATCAGAGGGGAAAGCCACGCCCACTAGTGACCATCTCTCTCTCATTAACGTAGGATGATAGTCTTGTTTTTGAATCTGCCACTGTAAGCATTTGTAGGCATTCATACATTCATTTTTCTTCAACTTAGTCCTTTATTTATCAGGGGTCGCCACAACAAAAGGAACCGCCAACTATTTCAGCATATGTTCCATGCAGAGGATGCCCTTCCAGCCACAACCCAGTACTGGGAAACATCCATACATTCTCACAATCACACACACAAACACACACACACACACACACACACACACACACACACACACACACACACACACACTCTTACACTACGGCAGGGTGCAAATTCTAGACGAATTACCGTGTTTGTAAACATTCAGGATGCGCGCGCAGGGAGATGGCGGAAAAAAAAACAGGAGCGCTAGCATTTACAGCGAGGGAATGACATCCGATGCGGTTCAGAGTTTGTTGTTGTATTAGAGATAAGTTATATTGATGACATATATATATATATATATATATATATATATATATATATATATATTATTTACATAATGCTTTCAGCGTATTATAACAGCTTGTCACCCAGTGATAAGCACTGTGATTCTGCAAAATTAACGTTAAAGTGAGCGGCGCTCATCTGACAGGTTCATTTGCGATAGCACCCTCCCAATGGATATTGAATAAGACGAAATGACCAAGCATCCAGCCCGAATTATACAACTATCTCATTGAAACTACAAGTGTTTTAACAAGAGAGAAGTTAAAGGCCTGCAAGTCTTTGGATGCCAACACTTTTGTTCTGTGTGGTCATATGCAAGAAATAATGCTCCATGATTCCCAGATTTAAAACATTGTAGTGCTAAAAAACGAGGTTCTGCCTAGCCAAAGACAAGGAAGAAAAGATTAAGCTATACAAGGCCTGGGTAATCATCAACAAGCAAAACAACCATTCTGACAGCGAACTAGGCCTCCACCTGTACGGCAGGGTATGTAAACTTACACATAGAGGTAAAGTTGGTTTTATATTCGCACATTCGGACTTTCTCCTTAATAATATAATTATTTATGTTGATTTATATAGCGCTTTTCTCAATGTAGATTGTGTGAAAGCTGCTTAACATAGTTCTAGTAAACTCCAGATTTCAGAGTTGAAGTTTAGTTCAGTTCTGTGTGGTTTATTTAGATTATTTAAATTTAGTTTATTCAATTCACCTACAGCGCATGTGTTTGGACTGTGGGGGAAAACGGAGCACCCAGAGGAAACCCACGCCAACACAGGGAGAACATGCAGACTCCACACAGAAATCCCAACTGACCCAGCCAGGACTCAAACAAGAGACCTTCTTGCTGTGAGGCGCTGTGCACTGCGCCACCGCTTTGCCCGCTCATATGTATGTGTTAATATATTTCTGCTGAAAAATAGATTCATCCTGACCTCCCAACAGGTATGAAATTAAAGGATTATTATGATTATAACAGGATTATACTAGTGTTGTCTTAAGCTGAACATATTTTTGCCCAGAGCAAATACTTTTAACACAATATAGCCCAAGCTTAGTTTTGGCATGAAGATTGTAACTTTTCCCAGAAAGTTATTTTTTTTTTACTTTTTTTAACCTTTAACCCAGAAACAGATTTACTTTTTAATAGATATATAAAACAAGTATGCATAGTTTTAAATTGTATTATAATAAAATGAATATATTAATTAGAGCTATCCAGATCTGTGCCTTGCATTACTTTTCATTTTATCCTTTCTGTTTGCATATGGGGTGGCGCGGTGGCTCAGTGGTAAGCACTGTCACCCCACAGCAAGAAGGTTGCTGGTTCGAGTGTGTATGGGTGTTTCCCAGTACTGGGGTGCAGCTGGAAGGGCATCCACTGCGTAAAAAATATGTTAGATAAGTTGACGGTTCATTCCGCTGTGGCAACCCCTGATAAATAAGGGACTAAGGTGAAGGAAAACGAATGAATGCATATAATGCTTTGAGCTTCTTGAAAAATACTTCTTATTGATAATGAACTATACAACGCCATAAATGCATCAACTATACAACAAATGAGTTATTATTAAATGAGAGCTATTATTTTTGTATAAGGAGACAACTACAAATTCATTAATGCTTTTTTTAGGTATTATTTATTTATTTTTTCTTTGGCATAAAAACAGTACATAATATTTTACTAGATTTTTCAGGATTCTAGCATTCAGCTTCAAGTGCAATTTAAAGGCTTAACTAGGTTAACAAGGCAAGTCATTGGACAACAGTGATTTGCTCTGTAGCCAATCAAGGCTAATAATATTTACTATTTTACATTTAGAAAATGCAAAATAAAAAATATTCCAGCCAAAAAAAAAAACACTTCTTATATTATATAATATGAAATACTGTGAAAATGTTCATTGCTCTGTTAAACAAACAGTGCTCAGCATAACTGTCATGATTACCAGCGATCTCTAACCACCAGAGGTCGCTGGTAAGCACTCACCCTCACAATAACTTATGGACTACAAATCCGCCATTCATGGACTACATTTTCATACATGCACTCCGTTCCACAAACACACATGCTTCCTCATTTTCACTGATTACACTTGCACCAGCTGAGGATTGTCAGAGACTGATTACACACACTATTTAAACAACACACACTCTCACTTCCATTGCCTAGTCTTGTTATCTGTATAGTGACATTACAACGTGTTTTCCTAGTCTAGTATTCCGCCGTGTTTTGATCTTTGCCTGGTTTCCCTTTCTCCTTGTCTGCCGCCTGTCTACCGACCTCTCGCCTGTGACTGATTACGATTCTGGACTGCCTTCATACATCTTTTTGCACTTGTGTTGATCATTGCCTCCCTGACTTCGAATAAACCTGCACGTGGATCCTAAACCTCAGTTGTCTCTGTCACTCCCCGTGTTACAATAACTGAGTACAGCTCATTTTGAAAATGAATGTCTTAATCATTTCTCAGTGAATTTAAGTGAAATAGTAATTCTCATGTGTTTTGGTGTATTTAAACAAATTTTATTTATTTAACAGATATATTTATTAAATTATTAATTTAGTCACCAAACATATTTAGAAACTGAAAGATGACACAATTAAATTCAAGCAAAATATTGCAAAAAAACTTTACAAACTGCAAAATTAAAGACAGAATTTTTAAAAACTTTTTTGCTTCTCTTGATTTTCCTCTTTTTTAAATTTTGTATTTAATATTTTTCTCTAACATATACATTCGGATGTACTCGTTTTTGGACCGTTGTCATAAGTTATATATTAGATAAGCTCCAGATTTGGTTTCAGTATTGACTAACCTAATGTATATGCACAATTATAATATTGTATAGCTTCCTGTTAAAATATATATTTAAAAGAGAGATTAGCGAGATTTTGCTGCACTCTGTATGTAATATTTGAAAAAAAATTAAGATTTCTATATAATATAGTAATTATAATGAAAGTTTTTAGTTTGTTAGTTTGGAGGAAAAAAGGCAATTAGAATAAATGAAATATAAGTATGTTTAAACAATTATACAGATTTCAATTAACAAAAAGTGTTCAAATCAGTTTTTTTAACAATTCATAATAACTTTGCTAGGCAGTATGCTATAGCTGTCAGGACTCCTGGCTGATCGGCTTGTTCTGTCTGTTTTGTTTGTTTGTACTAGCCACATGTTCCTTTGATTGTGCTCCTAATTGTTTGTCTCCAAGCCCTCGTTCTCATTCATTTAGTTGATTTGTTTCACCTGTCTTTGCTCATTTTCTCCTCGTTAGCTCCCCTATATATTCTCTTTTGTTTGTGCTGTTCTGTGCCAGATTGTTGTTTGCTTCTGACCCTGCAACATCCCATATAGGTGAACTGAATGTTTTTAGTTAACCTTTTTCTGTTTGATTCCAGGACTCTCTCCCTACCTTCCCAGCCTTTCTGTGTAGTCCCTGGCTTACCCGAAGTCATTGCTCTTGCGCTGCCTGAATTTATTTTGTCCTGGACACTGGCCTGGTTTTGACCAATTCACCTGCCTCTGTTTCTACTGGCCAGTCTATTTTGTTCCTGGTTATTTCCAATCATTCTCTCCCAAACTATTCCAGCAAAGTCTGCGAGTGTTTTCTTTTTGCCATTGTTCATTTTTTGGACTAAGTAATTTTGTTTCTATTAAACTGAAGACTGCTTGCTGAAGAGCATTTTGATTCCATTTGTTGAACAGAGTTTTTGTGTCTTTCCCCCTGAGACTGAGACATTACCTTCTAGAGGATTTTTTTCTTTTCAATTTTGCATATGGACTGATCTGTCAGATTTTTTTGCCTTCTACAATAAATCATTGTCTTCACCTGCATTTGGTTTTTTTGCGTTACTGGCCCTGACAATAGCATTAAAAATACACTTCTGAATGCAAAATTAAGTACAAACAGTAGAGCATGCAATTATGTTAATGTATTTGGCAAATGCTTTAATTCAAAGCAACATACATGGCATTCAGCATTGATCAGTTCATGTATTCTCTTGGAGTCTAACTAATGAGTACACTGCAACTGAATAAATCAGTGAATAAATAAATGAATAAAATCTACAGCACAAACATTCATTCATTCATTTTCTTTCGGCTTAGTCCCTTCTATCAGGGGTCGCCACAGCAGAATGAACCACCAACTAACAACTATGCCAGCATACCTGTTTGTTTTACGCAGCGGATACCCTTCTAGCCACAACTGAGAAACACATATACACTCGCACATTCATACACACACATACACTACGGCAAATTTTATTTACCCAACTCCCCTATAGCGCATGTCTTTGGACTGTGGGGAAAACCGCAGCACCCGGAGGAAACCCACGCCAACGTGTGGAGAACATGCAATCTCCACAGAGAAACGCCAACTGACCCAGCAGCGACCTTCTTGCAGTGAGGCGACAATGCTTATACCACTGAGCTACCGTGCCACCCTCACAATCAACATATGTCCAAAAAAAGCCACAGTCAAAGCCTCACTAAAGTCTAATTAGGCCTGAAAAGCCGTTGCGAGACTTATTTCTTTGTTAATTTCCACTTTGTTTCACTTTACAGGACTGTCATCTCAGTGTTTCTCATAGTCTAATCATTGCTCATGTTGGCATGGAGTATTCCTGCATGTTAAAGCTGATCTTCAACACGTTCAGAATGGAGAAAAACCCCTTTGAAGAAGAAATCTAATCCCTGTAAGCCACGTAAGCATTCCTGAAACCAATGATAACAGTTGTATCGGATTAAAAATACAATGGAAATACATTAAACAAGAAGAGCTGCACTTTATATTAAACTTTTACATTCGTGACCTAAATATTTCACCTGACCTACATATTTAGATGCTGTTTGCTTTTCTAAAGTTCTGCTTTATTAAGAGCTTATTACAGACCTGAACTAGTTTTTATGCACTAATCCCTGATGATAATAGTTTGCTTTGGGGCCTGATCACTTTCAGAAAAAGACATCGGGTCATCGGTGGAAAAGCTTGTCAAATGTCTTTGCGAATGATTCATTAAGGCGATAGTTCACCCAAAATAATAATTCTGTCATCGTTTATTTGTTCTCCGCGGTTTGAGTTTCTTTTTCTATTGAACACAAAAGAATATATTTGGATGAATGTCAGAAACCGGTAACCATTGACTTCCATTGTATTTGTTTTTCCTACTATGTGTGTCAGTGGTTACTGGTTCTAACATTCTTCAAATGTCACACTTCTTTAAACTAAATAAATCAACTCGTAAAGGTTTGGAAACACTCGAGCAGAGGTGGGTAGTAACGAGTTACATTTACTTGGTTACATTTACTTGAGTAAATTTATTGGGTACTGTGCACTTTTTCACTACATTTAAATACTTTTACTCTTACTCAAGTAAATTATTTGAGAAAAATCATTACTTTTACTTCGCTACATTCGGCAGCGTTCCTCCAGTGTATATATACAGTGTATGATTCATATGAGAGACGCGTCTCCCGCTTTCGGTGAGAGCGAGCGGGTAAAGTCTAGATTGAATACGCAGCTGGCCGGAAGTGCTATATGCACATTAATATAAAAGCATTTTTTTATGACACTGTATAACAATAATTAATATTTTTACAGTACTGTGATGGTTAGGTTTAGGGTTGGGGTGGGGGTAGGTGTTTAAAAGTATAATTAATTGGGTAATTTAATAGATAACATAAAGAATACTAAGTACAACTACTGTTTCTACGTTACTGTGACGGTTGGGTTTAGGGTTGGGGTGGGGGTAGACATTAATAAAATATAATAAATGGGAAATTTAATAAATAACATAAATTATTCTCATTACCTCCGGCCGCATCCATATCCGATCTAGCAACAACTGTTAGAGCGCGCGCGCCCATATTAGAATAATGGCTGAAGTTTAGGAAGACGTGCGAGTTTATACTGCTGTCCCGCCATGTCGCCATCTGCAGTTCCGAGAAGGACTGTCACGCTGTCTGTGCAGTGAGTTTATCGGATCAAATCACCCGGCCTCAAGTTCAGTCTATGTTTAAATATTTTTATGTATATATATATATTTATTCATTATTTTTAATAACAGAAAGATTTTTTCTAGTTTTAATTACTCATTTCTAATAACTGATTTTTAAAATCTTTGCCATGATGACAGTAAATAATATTTTACTATATATTTTTACAAATATTTTTCAAGTGACATTTAAAGGCTTAACCAGGTTAATTCGACAAGTTAAAGGTTAAAGGTAATTCGGCAAATAAAAAAATAAACTTCTTATATATAATATAATATGAAATACTGTGAAAATGTTCATTGCTCTGTTAAACACCCAGAGGAAACCCACGCACGCCAACACAGGGAGAACATGCAAACTCCACACTAAAACTCCAACTGGCCCAGCTGGGAACCAGCTACCTTCTTGCTGTGAGGCGACAGTGCTAACCACTGAGCAATCATGCAGTTAAAGCCGCACTAAAGTCTAATTAGGCCTGAAGAATGTGGCATGGAGATTTCTGGTCTTTAAAGCTGGTCTTAAAAATGATTAAAGCTGGTCTTAGGGTTACATTCAATATTGGGGCATTCGAGAGATCTGCGGAGTGGATGGCAACATCAACAGCCTAAGGTATAAAGACATTTGTGCTGCCCATTACTTTACAAACCACAGGAGAGGGCAAATTCTTGAGCAGGAGAGCGCTCCTTCTTATACTACAGTCCAAGGTTCTCTAGGATTGGCCAGCTCAGTCACCAGATATAAACATTATTAAGCATGTATTGCTGAACCCGGAAGTAAGGAGATCCACAAATTAGTATTTTTTTGTCATTATTACGAATTTTTATGACAAACAAACACGTTTTATTATATTCATAACCGCGTTCATGTTTTACAATCATGCTTTAACAAAAATAAAGCATGTATATAATGTTTATGTAAGCAATTACAAATTTTACGATCTATAATCCCCATTAATAACTCCTGTACAGCAGTCCAACAACATTCTGACACTCGAATACCCTGTCAGTAATGTCTAGGAATGAGCTTTTTACAGTGTCTGCTGTAATATTAATGTTGTTTTTGGTGTGTTTACATTGATGAATATGGCCACTGTGTAAATGCACAGTATAGCTATGATCTTATTGCCACATTAGATCGTTATGATAATATAACATATACCTTCAGTGATTTCCTGAAGATAAATACCAAAAAAATAACACAACTGGAATAACTACAGCTGTCGCGGTCGTCTGATCTCACATGAAACATGAGATTGCGATGACGTGTGCAGGTGCCGTAGTGCTGCCCCAATTCTTAGGGGTAAATTTTGAAGCCCTTCCCCTTAACCCTCGGTTGTAAGGGCCAAGGGGAAGGGGTACAAAAATAGATTTGGGATTGGGCCTTACTCTCTTTGTCTCTCTCTCCCTCTGTCTCTCCTTCTACCTCTGTTAACTTTATTTTTATATTTAATCTGGGTACAATTATTATCACATTTTTATCATTTCATATTTTATCATTTTCTATTTATTTGTAACTAATTCAGTTGTAACCATAGCAAGTTATTGTCATTAAATCATTTCATTTTCAAGTATGATTTCATTTCATTGTGATTTACTTTTGATTTAACATCAACACTCAATTGCTCCATATTGCAATACAATACAATCACATAATATTAACACTCTCCCACATTTTAAGCTATTAATACTGCTCTTATTTCAGTTTTTGGTATAAGATTGCAGAAGAATGGTTTGACTAGAATGTACAGTTTTTTACCATCAATACTGATAACTTTTAGCCATTCGGGAGAACTACAGTTCAAACCGCTGTGGTTAAAACCCATTCTTGCAAGGCGCATGGTTGAATCCCTTCTCCAAGACCACAAAACATCTACAACATAATAATTCAGGTAATTTACTATAATATGGCTCAAAAAAACATTATAGTACTTTCTGTAAATGTCCATAGTGGTTTTTTTTTTCAAGTTGAGATCATTCAGAATTGGTAAATTAATATTTCTTTAGCCATCGACTCAAAATCGAAGCTGATTTAAGTAATGATGCACAAACTCTACTCTAAGAGGAAAAGGCAAACATTATTTATGAATGACTGGTAAAAAGCATACATTATCGTTTATTGCATGTGGTAATATTCCTCTTTCATTTTCCCTGTCATCACTCAGTCTCAGTCATTATATTTTACAACCTCTACGCATCTCATTTAAGCAAGCTGATGTGCAGATATCCAGCATTTGCTGCAGGATATTTTGGCTTCGGAGGCAAAAATGAATCTGACTGGAAACAATTCATCACGGAGGAAGCCAAATCCTGACTTACTGAGATACAATCTGAGCAGACATGCCTCAGCTTCCATCACCACCAGCGAGGAAGACAACAGGGGGAAAAAATGGCAGAAAAGGTGCAGAAATGGGACTTTTTACATGCTACAGGTGAAATGAGAGCTTCGGGATAACAGAAACATGTCGAAACCTGCAGGTAGATAATTAGGCGGTGTGTCAAAGTGTTCTCCAATAGCCGAGACGAATGCATGGCAGAGTTTGGCACATCATTCACTAAGAAAACAATAACAGTGCACTGTATGTTTGGGGATTTACCAGAGCATCCCGTGAGTACTGTTACTATTGTTTGTGTATGAACATATAATGGATCCTTGTTGCAAGACTGTAATGACAAAGTTAACAGTCATCATAATCTTAAATCCTTGAAAGTTTTTAACATTTTGATTTAAAAAAAAACCCTTTTATATATTAATGTATGTATTATATGTTATGTAATATTTTATGAAGTGGTTTTAGTGAGACCAGCAGGGGGCGCTCAACCTGCGGTCTGTGTGGGTCCTAATGCCCCAGTATAGTGAAGGGGACTCTATATTGCTCAGAAAGCCCGTCTTTTGGATGAGACGTTAAACTATGGTCCCGACTGTCACGGTCACACAAGGAAGACAAGGATGGTTATCTTTTAGTGATGTTTTATAAACAAATTTCGGGAGGAGCATGCGCAGAAGTTTCAGTATCAAATACATCATTGACAATTATTCTATTATCCAATCAGTTCTTGACCAAACCCCTATATATACCAAAGCTGTCTTACCTGCAGCATCTTACGACTTTAGCATCCCTCCACCACCCCGTCACCTCACCTCTTAAGCATTACAATCCCGGGGGGAGCGTTCTGGGGCCGGGCTAGATACTTCGCTCGAATCCCTATTCCTTTCTGTTTCCTGATAAGAGGAATAACTCGAGTTTGGGTGTCTTCCCCGAGCTCAGAGCCCTCTCCCCGGGCAGCACACCAAATACGCTTTATTCTGAAACTATTGCAAGTGTGAACTCGTGAAACGGTATTTATTCAAAACAATGCCGTTGAATCAGAGAGAGTAAGCAGGTAAGTGGTGTTGCAGAGGGTAAACGAACTCATACACAGTTCACAAGGTAAACATCAGAGGGTGAGCGATCTCACACACAGTTCATCAGGTAAACATCAGAGGCCTCATGTACAAAGACTTGCGTTAAATTCATACTAAAACATTGCATACGGATAAAGCCGTAAATGTGCGTACGCAGAAAGAAATTAAGATGTATGAAACACTGAGTTCGTGGAATCCCACGCATATTCTCTTTGTACATTCGAATTAACGTGAAACTGAGCGCACGTGCACGAGCGCAAAACCCCTCCCTGCCTCCTCCCCCTAATAAATATGGTAATGACTCAACTTTGGCAAAACCAAACGAAAAAGCAATGGCAAAAGCAAGCAAAAAGAGAAACTTTAACAGAATGTGAATTGGAGGTGCTCCTATCGGAGGTAGACCAGAGAAAACTTGTGTTATTAGCAAGTTTGTCCTCCGGAATTAATAACAAAAGAAAAAAATAGAGTTTAAAAATAGAGAGTTTAGCTGACGCGGTTAACGCAGTGGGGTCTGAAGATCGCACTGTGAGTGAATTAAAAAGAAATGGTCTGATGTAAAGGTGCGGGTGCAGGTGCAGGTGCAGAACAGCTGCGCACCGTCAAAGTGTGGACCGAACAGGCGGAGGAACTGGGGATGCTGAACAGCCTTTGAGGAGAGAGTTGCCTCAATTGTGGGCGACATACAATTTTAGAGTTGATTTGAATATTTTATCTCAAATGGTGTCAGAGTTTATTTGACTTTTACAATTTTTACATTAAAAGATATTTAAAAAATATTATAAAATAAATAAAGTGCTAATTACCAAAAAAACAGAGTCTTGTGCAATAAATAGGATGTTTTTCTGAACATTTTGGTACTGGTTTTACTGTATAATTTCACATGGTTGAATTGTTTAATTCATTCGTATGGTTAATTTTTTTTAATTGAGAAATTAAGCCTTGTGCAACATAAAGGGCATATATTTATACCTATCTTACCTAATTGTGGCTCAAACTATAACAGGAGCAAAGAATTTCATTGGTTTGAAATCGAATGTCTAATGAATGTCAAACGTCAATCTAATTTTACCGCGGTTCAACTGCATGGTATGCTAGATATGCGGATGATCCCATTCCATACAGCTGGCATTGCACGGCTCAAAGATACTTTGTAGTGTGCAATTTAACATAATTGCCTCTAGGAGTCGCCAATGGAAATAAAACAGACACACAAGAAATGCACGTACACCAGACATGAAGTTGGCGTGGACCAACGCACATTCTCACGTTCATTTCATCATTAGTAAATAAAAACGTGAGAATGAAATCTGGCGTACGCAAAGTTTTTGTGCATATGCAGCGTTGATACATGAGGCCCCAAATCTTCAGTCAAACAGCAGATAAGTTTTAGACACTTCCCTTATTTGGTTGTATTTGCATCCACAGGCAAAGAGAGACAAAGAAAGGAGGGAAGAAGACAAGAGGAAGAGGGAGAGAAGGTGAGGTGAACCATCCTACTTCGATTCCAGCTTCGATCCCAGGATGTCCTTCAAAAAAGAGTAGGGGTTTAACCCCGGCATCCTGGCCAAATTTTCCCACTGGCCTCTGTCCATCATGGCCTCCTAACCATCCCCATATGATAACTGGCTTCATCACTCTGTCTCCTTTCCACCAATCAACTGGTGTGTGGTGTGCGGTCTGGTGCAATATGGCTACCGTCGCGTCATCCAGGTGGATGGATGAGTAGATTAGTCCCAAAAATGTATAAAGCACTTTGAGTGTCCAGATGCCAGCATGCCTGGGTTAAACTCCTACTCTTTTTCAAAGGACATTCTGGGATTCTTAACGACCACAGAGAGTCCAAACATCGGTTTAACGTCTCATCTGAAAGACAGCACTCACTGAGCAGTAATAAGTCCCCATCAATATACTGGGGCGTTAGGACTCACACAGACCATAGGTTGAGCGCCCCCTGCTGGCCTCACAAAAACAACATCCGGCAGCAACCTATCTCCCATGTGGTCTTCCAGCGCAGCCCTGCTTAAGTGGACGACCATGTGGGAGTTGCAGAGAGTTAGATGCAAGATATTGTTTATTTGTGTTAAATACAATATGTAACGCATTATTTTCAGTGTTATTTAGTAGATTAATTATATGACAGACTTTGTGTTTTTTTATTTGCAATTCAGCTTCTGAACTCTCAAAAATGTTCAGCATGATTTCCGCAAAATCGTAAAAAATAAATAAATAAATAAATAAATAAATAATATATTTTGTTAAAAGAAAAAGTATGTTTATTTCTTAATTGGGAAAAAATGTAATCTCATATGGAGATTATTTTAATGATTCTCCACAGAAATAGCAACAAAAAGAAGTCAACAGTCTCGCTCTGGTTATTGCACAACAAGCCTTTTATTTCATAGGAAAGTGAAAGTAGGTTACAGCACTTATATATATTTTGAAATGGATTATAACAGACAGATTTGTCTCCTGAACTGTCAAGTGCTTCAAAACAGTCTGTTTTGATTTGCCAAAATGCTTTTTAAATGCTTTTAAAAATCTTTAAATCATCTCATGCACTCCTATCAACTGATTTCCATCAATTTCACTCTTAGTTTGACAGATATTGCTCAACTGTTTCCTAAAACATTTTAAAAGGAACCTAATCTGCCCTATTTAACAAGATGTAAACCAAGTCTCAGTCGTCCCTAGAGTGTGTATGTGAAGTTTCAGCTCAAAATACCTCACAAATGATGCTTTATAACTCTCTGAAACTGACTCTTGTAGGCGTTAATCCTAATTGTGGCATTTTGGTGACTGTCGCTTTAAATTCAAATGATACTGTGCTCTTTTTAAAAGAGGGCGGAGCTACAAATGCCTGTGTGTCAGCATAGTGGCAGATTCAAAACAAGACTTACATCCTATGCTAATGAGGTAGAGATGGTCACTAATGGGCGGGGCTTTCCCCCTCTGATGACATGTACAAAAGGAGAATGTCAATCAGAGTGTTTCTGCAGACTGTTTTTATCAAGTGTGATTATAACAAATAGAATTTATACACTTTTACCATTAGAAGCTGCTTGTATTCAGACTCTGCTGCCACACAACTGTGTTTAATCCCCTTATAAAAGTGATTTTTGCCAAATAGGTGCTCTTTAAAGAGAAATGTCTGATACTGAAACAACTAAAACAAGTAAATCTGTCTTCTGAGCTGTGTAAAATTAAATAAATGTTGTTTTAATAGTTTTATAATATAAACTAATCACTTTTATGAACATGCATGATGACCCGGTGACCTACTCACACCTGCAGTTTCTCCACGATGGACATCCAGCGTTCTCTAGCCTCTGGCACCTAGACTTCAGCTCTGCACAAGAAGTTTTGCCAGAGGAAAAATGATCATGCTCAACTGAGCCTGGTCTCTTGAGGTTTTTTTTCCTTCACTTTCATCAATTGGTGAAGTTTGTTCCCCGCCACTGGCTTGCTTGGGACTTGTGGAGCTGCTGTAACCCCGCCAGTCCTACACCACCCAACCAGCTCCGAGCTAGGATCAAACCAGCAACCTTCCGCATGGAAGTCAATTGCTCTAACAAAGCCCATGGCCTCTAGCGTATGTCGCTAGAGAATCTTTAGAGGTCAGGAAAGTGAGGTTTACCTGGACACCACTTCAGTAGCTGACCTCTGCAACACTGCGCATCGATGGATTTGCTCTTCAGTGTTTGGACTTTCAGCAGTAGAAATTAAACCACACAGAACTGAACTAAACTGAACTTTATCTTTAAAAACTGGACTGACACAGTTTTAATTTACTAGAACTTCTATGTTAAGCTGCTTTGAGACAATCTACATTGTAAAAGCGCAACAGAAATAAAGATGAATTGAATTGAATCATGTAAAAAAAAAAAGATAAATCTGGTTGTTTTCAAAACCTTTTATTATAATACATGATGGAAAGTCGACAGTTTACATAATATTTTAGCAGGTATTTAATCAAAAGAGCTTGTGATCCAGTTTCAAAAACAGCCAAACAATACATCTCATGACATTCACTTAAAACATACATTCTCACTACATCGAAGTGAATGCTAAAGTGAAAAACAGTAGTTTCACTTAAATAAAAAATATAAACTCTATTAAACATACAAAACAAATGAAATATGCAGAATAAAGAATCAGATATATAAAGGAGATTTTCATTTGAACAAAAGATATAAACAATAAGCAACCAATCATAATTTACAATGCATCATAATCATATCGTACACCTGTAAAATCACTAGTCGTTGTGTCAGAAGTGTAATAAACTCATAAGGAAATAGGACTATCTGCTTTCCCACCCACATTTTTATGGCGAAATTTCGCTGTTGATTTGATCACTCAGACATTTTATTGTCGATACCGTAGGCCAAAAGCGGTAAATCAAAGCGTCCAAAGTGAAGGCTCATAAACTTAGCTTAACATGACCCTCAGATGACGTTGTACCAGTGGTGTAGTCCTAAAACAAAAGGTGGTGTACTATTACAACCGACCCAAATTTTAAATGAAAGTATAGGCAAAGAAACGACGAAAGTCAGCGTTTCTTTGATTCATTAGCTTTATATTTTATATATATAAGCTAGCCTTGCGAATTGGCTGTATGTATACAGTATGTAGCTTATATAATCATTTTAATCCTGAAAAAAAGAGTCAATCAAGATAGTTACAAGAATTTAGTTAACTTTTATTTAAGTAACTCAATAGGGCCTGTGCATACATGGAAAGACAGCTTTTTTACTTACTTTCTTTACTGGCTTATTACTTTACATTTAATAGGTTCCTCTGTCTTCTGTTGTCGCTATTATATACTAGTAGTTACCCTTTTAAATCGCATATTGTTACGCTATTTATGAGTAGTCTTTGCCTCATTGTTTTTAGTGGTTTATATATATATATATATATATATATATATATATATATATAGTGTCGTTCCCTGTAGCGGTAGGCACGATTAAGACAAATGTGAAACACTGTTGTACAGGGGTGATTTTAGGATTTTCATTTTAGGGCAGATCAGAAACAGATCATTTTGGGGTAAACAAAGAAAAAGGTATAAACATTTACACACATATACATTTTTAAGTAAGAATTTAAAATAATAACTAAAATTAGGGAAGTTTAATCAGAAAAATAAGTGAGTATACCGAGGGTATACTCAATTATTGATCCTCAGAAGTGGTAATACCCAAACAGCTTGTGGAAAAAAGTAAGCATACTGAGTATACGTGCGTATAGCAAGGACTACACCACTGCGGTGTACACATAATAAACTCCCAGTACATTCATTAATGCATCATATCCATTGCATAAATTGAGATTTGAAATATAAGTAGTATGCGTTTAATACGACACCGAATAGCAGCAGTGAAAGGCATTGAAATTAATGTTTGTGTTGTTAGAAATCTCTTTGCTGGTTGAATAGCTTGCACAGACTCTTATATTTAGTCATTTAGTAGATGCTTTTGCCCAAGCGACTTACAAACGAGGAGGCATTCAGAGATTCAACAAGAAGAGGCAATACACGTGAGAAGTGCTAATTATTACTGTTAATGCTCAGAGAATTAAGTGCTAGAGTTAGGAGGAGCGAGTGTTTTTTACAGAGGGAGAGACAAATGTTTCTACAGGTGGTTTGTCAAGCCCACTCACCTGTGTGAGGTGAGTTCATAAATGCACTTTTTTTTTAAAGTGAAGAGTGAAGTGTAAGAAAGTGTCTGATCCATATGTGCAAAACTGGGAGAGGGGTCTGGATGCAGACCTGGTGCAGTTGCAATCTGATCTGCATGCAATGCTTTTTAATGCCTTAACCCCGCCCCTAACCCTACATCACTAGCTCCATTGAGTGCATTGTGTCTGACATATGCAATCTCAGCTTGCATCATCAAGGCTGCATCCATATACTATTGAAAACTGGTGTAAGTGTCTGATAAAGTGTTTGCGAGATGAAAGAGTGTGTTTACTACAGGTGGTTTGTCAAGCCCACTCACCAGTGTGAGGCACACTCAGAATGGCATGATGATTTGAGGTTGTCATGTGGTGTGGTTAGGGTAGAGATGAAGGGGCCCTGGTTTTGTTTACAGTGGTTGATGTGATAAAGTAGAGATGGGTTTTTAGTTGAATCATACTAGTTATAATAGTTACATAAAGTATTTTAGCAACACAGGCTCATTCCGAAAATGTAGCCCTATATACATTTCTGGAGATTGTGAATTATGTAACCAGAGGTACGTATGGCTGCATGTCGTCTTTAAAACTGCGTTCCTTTTCGCGCATATCAACTGACCAGCTTATCTCCGTATGGACGGCCTTACCAGTTTGCCCAGTGGCTTGCTGCCTATGTTGGTGGACTTGAGACACAGAGCAGAGTTGAGCGTGACGACGAGGTTCGAGTCTGGTGAAGAACGGCTCCAGAAAACAAACGAGACAAAAACAAAAGCCAAAAAAAATTAAATAAACAAGTAAATAACAGGGTGAGAATATGGTAAAATCTGAAAACATAGTAAAAATTTGGTGAGGGCTTTTTCTGGATTGCTTTTTAAAACTGTTGGTTGGGTTTAGGGAAGGAGGAGGGTGGGTCAGTCGATCAGTCAGTCAGTTGGCAGCAGCCTCTGGTGGATTTATGCAAGAAGAGCAGGCGCGAACTGCACTCGCGAGAGAAATCTGAGAACTGAAAAGGCGTACACAGCGTCCTCTGGCGAAAACAAAAACTGCAAAAAAAAGTACCTCCTGGGACGTATTTGGCGCTCTCCAGAAATGTATATAGGAGTACATATTCAGAATGAAACTAGTTTGATTTTTAGATTTTTATGGTGTCCATGGTGCAAATTTCGTTAGTAAGTCACTTTGGATAAAAGCGTCTGCTATATGAATGAATTTAAATGCTCTGTATTGTTAAATGCACAATTTTTGCATGTTTAAAACATGCGAATATCCTTGAAATTGCAACATTAAACATGTAATGGAATTAAATGTTTAAATATGTTTTATAGCTCATAACATTTGGAGAGAAAAAGCACAGAAAAAGCAAAAAGCTGAATTTCTGCACGATTTTGAATGTTTATATTTTTAAAATGCATTTTTTCTATATTTGTATTACTATTGTATGTATATATTATCATAACTTTTTGATTTACAATTAGCATTTAGTACGATTTGCTCCTCCACCAATGACGGTTGGGTTTAGGGGTGGGGTTGGGTGCCATGCCTGCTTTTAAAAATCGTACCTTTTTATACGACTGAACTCATCAGAATTTGTACGAATTAGCCACTAAACTGACAAACTGTAAAATAGTCATGTCTTGTCATGAGATCAAGCTGATGTTATATATATTTTTAATGTATATTTTTTCACGTGTGCATGCTAATGTGCTTATAACATGTAATTCAGATTTTAAAACCAAACAATGTTTTATAACATAGTGATTCTGAGAGTTTAACAGCACTGTGTGAGAAATGAATATAATCTCTGGTTCTGAATGTTTAGCAGCAGTTTAACATCAGTGAAGCGACAAAAGTCTGAAAACAAGAAGTGTCGCCTGAGAGCCCAGAGAGCACAGACAGAACACAGCAATTACTGACGGTCACTCCGTGAGCCCTCGTAGAGCCAGAAAGAATGTAATTGACCGAGACTCTTTGGGATGCTTTCCCTCAGGTCCTCAATTGGCTGCCAGTGGCTTGTTTAGCCTCTTGAAGTCTGTATATCAAAACAAAAATAATTAATTGAATATAAAATGTCCACAGTTCAAAATTGTAATTTTATTTTGAATATTTGCTATTTTAGAATTATTTTATAATATTTTTTAAATGATTTATAGTCTTAAAAATAAAGTTTTGTATTTATGGCACAAGCAAATACAGCCTTACAGTGAAAAGCCTTACATTTCTCGTGTGAATTTGCAAACATACACACCTTCCTCCTCAAATATGGTTTTCCTTTCAGTCTGTCCACCCTCTGCATGAGTTCATGGACCCACTTTTCTCTGGGATCAGTGCAGAACATCCGGCCTTGTTTCAGTGTGAAGCTACAAAGAGTTGCATTTAACATCATTAATTATGAGATCTGATAAGATTCAAACTCAAACAGATTATTTTGACCTGAAATGTATACAAAAAGCAGACACTAGTCATTTATGGTAAATACTGTGATGTTTTTGAACCAGTAAAGTTTATTAAACTGTATATTTTATAGTATTTGCAACTCCGTTTAACGGTCATCAACATCCTAAATCCTTAAAAGTTTTTAATATTTAAATTTTTTTTAAACGTATGAACATTTATATGTATTTTTGTATGTATTATATCACTTTTGCTTCAAATTACAAAAAACTAATTACCGCTTGTGTTTCTAATGCAGTGTCTATGGGACAGGACAGCAATTTTGATCAGTCAACAGTCTCTCACTATTTTTTTCCTTTTTCCTTTTAAATAAGTTTGTAAAAAATTATTTGTTGTAGTCTCCCATTCACTGCGCTCTGTTTACCCAACTATGATGACTTCAGCTACTGAGAAACCCGGAAATGTGAAAAGGGTCTGTGCTTCAGCATAATAAAATTTTAACTAAAGTGAGCTGATAATAAATACTGTCGTATACTTTAGGTTTACTACAGTAAATTGTGATGTATTGTATATAAATAAATATACCTTATAGGTAGATAAATAGTGAGTAATTTGTTTATACTACTATAGTTGTTTTGTTACCATAGCCACTATAGAATATTTACAACAGATTAATTACTCTAGTTGTTGTGTTACCATAGCAAGTCTAGAATTTTCACAACAGATCAATTACTATAGTTGTTGTGTTACCATAGCAACAATAGAATTCTTGCGACAGATCAATTACTGTAGTTGTTTGTTACCATAGCAACTATGGAAAACATACAACAGATCAATTACTATAGTTGTTGTGTTACCATAGCAACTATAGATTGTTTAAAACAGATCAATTACTGTAGTTGTTATGTAACCATAGCAACTATAGAGTGTTTAAAACAGATCAATTACTTTAGTTGTTGTGTTACCATAGCAACTCTAGAATTTTCACAAAAGATCAATTACTGTAGTTGTTGTGTTACCATAGCAACTGTAGAATATTTACAACAGATCAATTACTGCAGTTGTTGTGTTACCATCGCAACTATAGAATGCTTATCGTTATGTAACCGTAGCAACTATAGAATGTTTAAAACAGATCAAATCCTGTAGTTGTTGTGTTACCATAGCAACTCTAGAAAGTTTAAAACAAATCAATTACTGTATTTGTTGCGTTGCCATAGCAACAATGGATTTTTACAACAGATCAATTACTATAGTTGTTGTGTTACCACAGCAACAATAGAATTCTTGCAACAGATCAATAACTGTAGTTGTTGTGTTACCATAGCAACTATAGAATATTTACAACAGATCAATTACTGTAGTTGTTGTGTTACCATAGCAACTATAGAACGTTTAAAACAGATCATTTACTGTAGTTGTTGTGTCACCATAGCAACTAGAATTTTCACAACAGATCAATTACTGTAGTTGCTGTGTTACCATAGCAACTCTAGAATTTTCACAAAAGACCAATTACTGTAGTTGTTGTGTTACCATAGCAACTATAGAACGTTTAAACAGATCAGATCAGTTACTGTAGTTGTTGTCACCATAGCAACTATAGAACGTTTAAAACAGATCAATTACTGTAGGTGTTGTTACCATAGCAGCTATAGAATGTTTACAACAGATCAATTACTGTAGTTTTTGTGTTACCACAGCAACAACAAAAGTTTTACAATAGATCAATAACTTTAGTTGTGTTACCATAGCAACTACAGAATCATCACAACAGATTCATTCAAACACTTTATTATAGTATGCTTCAAAAACACTATAGTATAGTATTTTTGATGTGGTTTTAAAGCTTTTCTTTTTATATACAGTCTGAAAGTCTACATAAATATTGCTTACACAATGGCTGGAATGTTGCATCCTCCATCCATCTCTTGTTTTCTGTAGCGGATCACTCTGTTCTTCATAGACTGGGTGATTTTCCTGACGTATTTCAGACAGCAGTCCTCATATGATCCTGCACAACAAAACCATGAGCAGCGGTGAATCACAGCACAGCTATTTTTACTGTCAGTCACCGGCGGATGATTTAGCGAACGTGCCACATTGTCTCATAAAACCATAAATATGTTGCAAATGTACATGAAGGGGGTGGAAAAACAAAATATAAGAACTGCAAATTATTAGTAGAGCCTCCCAGATGATTTTCATATGTGACACTGAATTTAATAGTTATTCATTTACTTTTCTTCAGCTTAGTCCCTTATTTATCAGGGGTCGCCACAACGGAATGAACCGCCAACTATTCCAGCATATGTTTTACAAAGCAGATGCCCTTCCAGCTGCAACCCAGTACTGGGAAACACCCATACACTTTCACATTCACACACACTTAAACTCTATGGGCAATTTAGTGTATTCAATTCACCTATAGCAAGGCCCACACAGAATCTGCGACTTCAGCAGATTTCAGCAGACTTTTAGCTCATAATTGATTCTGTATATTTAATTGCGTAAATTTATATTTATTCCGTTTTTAAATTAATTTCAATATAGTTATTGACTAATATGAAAATATTCATATAATTTATTTACATTACAGTTTGTAAATATTTTCAGTCTTTTAGTAGAGATATTATATGAGAGACTTGCTTTGTTTACCAAATAAAGTGGATCTAATTGGATTTGCATTGTAAACAAGGTATTATTTTTTATTTCATATATTACGTTTTTAATTACGATACTCCCAACATAATTCCACAGAAATCCGCAGATTTTTAACAAAATTCTCAGCAGAAATAGCAAAAAATGTCAGCAGATTCTGTCTGGCCCTACCTATAGCGCATGTGTGTGGACTGTGGGGGAAACTGGAGCACTCGGAGGAAACCCACGCCAGCACGGGAAGAACATGCAAACTCCACACTGAAACGCCAACTGGCCTAGCCGGGACTCAAACCAGCACACTTCTTGCTGTGAGGTGACAGTGCTGACCACTGAACCATCATGCCGCCAATTAAATAATTATACAAAAAATGCCTTATATTTTTAAGTTGAATCAAATAATCTTAAGTAATTTCAACTTATTGAATCAATTAAATTTCAATTAATTAACAAAATATCAATTAATTTGTGTAACTTAAAAATATATACTTTAAACCTGATTAAATAAGGTATATTAAATGTAATCAATGTATTCAAATGTTTGTTTACTTGATTTTAAATCGAATGTTGTGTTAACATAGCGCACGAGGAATCAAGAAATAACAATTAATAACCTACTTGTATTAACTAACATCATCAAAAATTAATAAACAGTGTAATAAATGAGGGCAGCATGATGGCTCAGTGGTTAGCACTTGTCGCCTCACAGCAAGAAGGTCACTGGTTCAAGTCCCAGCTGGGTCAGTTGGCTTTTCAGTGTGGAGTTTGCATGTTCTGCCCGTGTTGGCGTGGGTTTCCTCCGGGTGCTCTGGTTTCCCCCACAGTCCAAACACATGCGCTATAGGTGAATTGGATAAACTAAATTGGGCGTAGTGTATGAGTGTGTGTGAAAGCAAGAATATATGGGTGTTTCCCAGTACTGGGTTGCTACTGTAAGGGCATCTGCTGCGTAAAACATATTCCAGAATAGTTGGTGGTTCATTCCACTGTGGTGACCCCTGATAAATAAAAACCTAAAAAGGAAAAATAAATAAGAAGCCAAAGGAAATGTAATAAATGCATTGTTCGTTGTTTGTTCATGTTAGTAAATACATTAACTAATGCAACCTTATTATAAAGTGTTAAGATAATCCACAGAAAGACTTTGTTTTCTATGCAAAGCACTTGAAAAGATTACAAGTAACAAAAACGCCATCACATATCAAATATGACAAAGCATCTGCATGTTACAATCACAATAATTCAACGTAAGATTTATTGCTAAACCATTAAATGAATAAATGTCATGTGTTTATCCTGCAGAATTCATTTGAATAAGTGAGCAATGTTTCTTTTCTGCACATCTCTGGTTTGCACTCCTTGCCATGTGCCCTTAATTGTAATTGTATTGTATACAATTTTTATTTTTACTTATATTTTTTAGATTTAAATTATTTATTATATGCATATTTATATTTGTTTTATTGAAAACAAGCTTAGATTTGCCCACCTGTCAGGTTTTAGACCATGTGGGGCACAGCATGTGTATTTGGATATAACTCCGTTTTTTGACCACACTGCGTTATTATTGTTCATTTATTCGTTTGCTGGAAATTAGAACTGAATTTAGAAATAGTTTTGAAACAAATCTTTGCGCTTAACAAACTAAATTAATTATTTATAGGATGTCTGTGCGTACAAGAAGTTTCCCTATCCAGGAGAGTAAAAGCGAAAGTAAACAATGAGGAGGCTTATCTCTCATTCTCACGCTGCAGATGCGCTCTCTCTAGTGAAGTGTTCAGTTATTCCACTTACAAAGTCTGCCATGTAAATAGCAAATGCGCTATGGCGCAGCGCAACTGGCTTTTAAAGGGAATTGGAGATGAGACTCTGATTGGTTTATTCTCAAACACACCTATAACTCATTAAGAGAATAAGCTCAACCCTGTTAGACCATGCACCACGGCACAAAGTGGATTTTTCCGTCCTTAATATAGCAAAAGTGGATTCTGACAAGCACTTAATGCGTTTGCGTCCTGTGCTTTGGACTTTGCACATGGATCGTCAAAATATAGCCCTTTATGTGTAATTGTATTTATTGCTTTTGTTTGTATTAAAATTATCTGTTATGCACCAGTAACACCGTTTCTATTCTCTGTATGCCCTGTACATGTGGTTGAATTGACAATAAAGCTGACTTTGACCTTCTATTTCTTTATATTTCTATAAAATCTTAGGTAAGACTTTATTTCGATGGTCTCTATTAAACGTTTTGTTGACTAAAATTGCATTGCAGCTACATGCCAATTACTTCTCTTTTGAGTATTAGTAGACTGTCTACTTAATATCTGTTGATACTGCTCCTTCAGTGGTGGAAAGAGTACTGAAACATCATACCTAAATAAAAGTACCATTACTTGCCTAAAAATGTAGTGCAAGTGGAGTAAAAGTATCTGTTGTAAATATTACTCAAAGTATAAGTATATTACTCAGAGTAAAAAGTAGCCCTTTTAAAAGTACTCAAGAGTAGTGAGTAGTGAGTATTACGCTGTAAAAAGCTGATGCATTTACATGTTATTTGTGGATGTGTGTAAACGTAACATTCTGTAGTGCATTTAGTTATTGCCTAGCAGGCATACAACGTCATAAGATGTTAATATTAGGTTAGATTTAGGTTGTGATGTCAGATGACCAAAATTCGGGACGATCTTATTTTGATGTCCAATAATGACGTCAAATGACGTTGATATTTGGTTGATTTTAGGTTGTGTTGGAAAGTGACCAAAATCCAATGTCAAGCCAACATCTAAAACCAGCGTCATATTGATGTCAAATACTGACATTTATTTGTCAGGTATGGCAACCAAAATCCAACATCTGATAGGCGTCATAGTGGTAACGTCCACACGTCAAGCTGTAACATCATTAGACATTGATACTTGGTTGATTTTAGGTTGGATGTTGGACATTGACTTCAGCCTGACATTGAGTTTTGATTTTAATTTCCAAACAAAATGCAACGCCCTCACAACATTCGGGTACAACGTCAATCTGATGTCATGTTGACGTCTTGTGCCGGCTGGGTGTTTAAGGCCATTTCGGTCCTCATAAAGTAACAGTAATCAGTGACATGCATTTAAACAGTCTCAAGGTCATTGCGTGTGATGATTTTGGACATCTTCTTGGACACTTTTAATGCTTCCAAAGAGTTTGCTGCAATTATATAATAAATATAAATCACCCATGTCTTGAGGTAGTTCATTATGATGCGATTTGATTGGACAGGATCCACAGGACTGATTTTTCTAATCCCCATAGACAAGAAAAAATGCTGGTTGAAGGAAAGTCATGGAGTAAAAGTACCAATACTGCACTAAAATGTACTCAAGGGAAAGTAAAAGAACACATTTATAAAGCAAGAACCAGCTCTGGTAATAGCCAGGCCGGTGGGTGTTTCTGTGCGGAGTTTGTATGTTCTCCCCATGTCAGCGTGGGTTTCCCCTGGGTTCTCCGGTTCTCTCCCACCATCCAAAGATATGCAACATGCGTGACAGACTAAGCAAAACGGGCACTTTGTCTAGCTCCTTTCCTTCTAGTAGTTTACCTTAGCCGCTTCAGCCAGGGAGTTTTTGAGATCTACCTGAGCTCAATCTCCCCTCTCGCTCTGCGAACAGCAGGAAGCCCTGGGCTCAAGGATCCCTTGAGCTCAGGGCTCTCTCTTCCGGGACAGCATGCCAAACAAGCTTATGATAAATCATCAGCTAATTGTGACCTCCTGAAAGGGACCATCAAAGTAAAGCGATACCAAAGTCTATTTATCACATTGCAAACTATAGTGCAATGTGTTTCATTATTAAACAGTGCTTTCTTAAACACTGTAACTTTAATAATAATAATAAATAAATAAAAAAATAAACAAATAAATTATTTTGTTAAATTATTTGTTAAAAAAAATTTGTATTTAATATTTTCCCCCAACATATTAATTTGGGTGTACTAATTTTGAACCGCTATCATAGATTACCTTGTTAGATAAGCTTCAGATTTGGCTTCAGTACTGACTAATCTAATGTATATGCACAAATATAATAAAGGATCCTATAGAAAATATTAATTTAAATGAGAGATTTGTGAGAGGTGTACTCATATTTGCTGGGCACTGTATTGATACAGAAAAAAAGCTACCAAATCAGTCGATAAGTCATTCAATCAGCCATCAAGTCATTTTTTACCTTGTGCTGTTGTGAGGTAGAGGAAGCCCAGGAGGAAGATGAAGATGAAGATGCTGAAGCGCATGTTTACCAGTGTGTCTCTACTGTAAAATAAGACAGAAAAGCATGAAGCGCTTCACCAGATATGCTTACAAACTCACAGCCAGACAACAGACGCTCTTATTATAGCTTCCATAAACCTTATCAACACGTTTCCCTCATATCCGCACTTCTCCAGCCTTGAACCTTGAACATCATTAAGATTGTGTATAAAAAAGGAGCTCCTTGTGTTGTAAATTAGGGCAAGTGCTGTAAAAATATCATTTCATCATCTCTGAACAAACCAAGCTGCATAAAGGAAAACCAGTCTAAAAAGATCCTGGAATGTTTTAACCCAACACTGGGTCAAATATGGATGAACCCAAAAGTTGTGTTAAAATTTTAGGTCATTTAGATTTAATTGAAAAAATAATTGCAACAGCTGGGTTTGTCCACATTTGATCAAATGCTGGGTTAAAACAACCCAGAATTTTGTTGTAAAGAGTTATTCAAAAATGAAAGTTTGAACAAACTGAACAAAAATTGATGTTCAGTTTATAAGCACAACGGACATTTACATATTTTTTCAATTTACATGCATGCAGTAAAACCCCAATATTTGACTCAATTTGGGTTAAAAGCAACTCAGTGTTTTTTTTTAGATGAAAAACTTAACGCCTCCTGTCCTGTTTATGAATGTATTAATCATTAATGGATATTGTCCTGTTTTACATGCATGCGGTAAAACCATACTATTGGACCTAATATTTTTTAACCCAATGTTGGATTAAACAACCCAGATTTTTTTAGAGTGCTACAGAATTACTGAAAGATGAAATACTGAACCTGAGTTAATGAATATTGACCTGTTTTACAATATTTGCCATATTTGACCGAACATTGGGTTAAAATAACCCAGCATTTTTTAAAGCATACAGAGTTTCTCAAAGAAAAACAAACACAACCTCGGTTTATGAGTGCATTAACCATTAATGGATTTTGACCTGTTTTGCAATTTACATGCATGCAGAATATAACATATATTTGACTTAACATTGGGTTAAAACAACCCAACATTTTTAGAGCATGCTCATCCTCAAAGATGAACAAAAGCTCAGTTTATGAATGCATTAATCATTAATGGATTTGGACTTGTTTTGCAATTTACATGCATGCAAAATATATGATGTTTTTGACCCAACATTGCATTAAAAACAACCCAGCATATTTTACAGAGCACAGAGTAACTTAAAAAGGAATTTTTTTAATGCAACTTCAGTTTATGAATGAATTAAATTTTAAAGAATATTGACCTGTTATTCTGCATGCACGCAGACAAAAACACAATATTTGACCCAATGTTAAGTTAAAACAACCCAGCATTTTTTGCATTGTACAGAATACCTCAATGATGAAAAATGCATTAGTCATTAATAGATAATGACCTGTTTTACAATTTTCATGTATGCAGTAAAACCTCAATATTTGATCCAACGTTAGGTTAAAACAACCCAACTTTTTTTTAATGTACAGAGTAACTTAACGATGAAACACTGAACACAACTTCAGTTTATGAACGCATTAATCATTCATGAATATTGACCCGACAAAACACAATACTAGGTTCAGTTAAGAACAATGTTAGGTTAAAACAACCCAGCAGATTTTTTTAGATAGCACAGAATAACTCTAAGAATGCAATCTCAGATCATGAATGTGTTCCTTGGTAATGGATATTGACCTACATGCGTAAAACCTCAATATTTGACCCAACGTTGGGTTAAAACAACCCAGCAATTTTTTGGATTTCACAGAAAAACTCTAAGATAAAAACTGAATGCAGTCTTAGATTATAAATGTGTTAATCATTCATGGATATCTGACCCAACATTGGGTTAAATGACCCAACATTTTTTAGTGTACAGAGTAACCTAAAGATGAAAAACTGAATGCAACTTCAGTTTAGAAACGACTTAATCAAAAATAATTATTGACCCATTTTACCATTTACATGCATGCAGAAGAAAATACAATATTTGATCCTACATTGGGTTAAATGACCCAACATTTTTTTTAGTGTAGAGTAACCTAAAGATGAAAAAGGGAATGCAACTTCAGTTTAGGAACGAATTAATCAATAATAAATATTAACCCATTTTACCATTTACATGCATGCAGAAGAAGACACAATATTTGACCCAATGTTGGGTTAAAATAAACAAATTTTTTTAGATTGCAGAGAATAACTCTATGATGCAATCTCAAATTATGAATGTGTTAATCAATAATGGATATTGATCTAAAACTGCAATATTTGACCCAACATTGGGTTAAAACAACCCAGCACTTTTTAAAATTGTACAAAATACCTCTAAATAAAAAAATGCATCCCCAGATTACGAATGTGTTAATCATTAATGGATACTGACTATTGACACAATATTTGACCCAACATGGGTTTAAAACAACCCAACATTTTTTAGTGTACAGAATAACCTGATGATAAAACACTGAACGCAACCTCAGTTTATGAACACATTAATCATTAATGAACATTGACTTGTTTTACAATTTTCATGCATGCAGTAAAAGCGTAGTAATAATAAAGTTAAATGTGTTCATAAAGGCAGCAGGTGCATGTCGGCGTTTCAAAGCGAAAAATGTAAACAGTTTCAGTTTAGCTGTTGAACTAAATGCAGAAATGATGCTGCTGATATAATCGACCGCTCACCTTCTTTGTAAAGCAAGAATAAAGTAGTTTCTCCCCAGAATGCAAGAATCTGTGAGCGCTTCTCACTCGCTTTCATTTATAATGTGCCCAGCCCTGATACCCGAGGCAGACGAAGCCACGCCCCTCAGAAATAATGGGGATTAACCCTAACCTAACACTCACCCACTTTATTTTAGGTGACCTTAACCAGGGGTGGATGGATTCCAGCTGCAACCCAGTACTGGGAAACACCCATACACTCTTACATTCACACACACACACTCACACACTACGGCCAATAGTTTATCCAATTCAACCGGAGCATGCGGAGGAAACCCATGCTAACACGGGGAGAACATGAAAACTCCACACAGAAATGCCACTGCCCTTCCCTAAACCCAATCGATAGTGTTTTCAAAAGCACCGATTGACCCGCCTATACCTCCTTACCTAAACCCAATCGTTATTGTTTTCAAAAGCACCGATTGACGCACCTACCGCCTTCCCTAAACCCAACTGACAGTGTTTTCAAAAGCACTGATTTACCCGCCCACCTCCTTTTCCTAAATCCAACAGACAGGGTTTTCAAAAGCACTGACTGACCCGCCCACCTCCTTCCCAAAACCCAACCGAGTGTTTTCAGAAACACAGATTGACCCGCCCACCGCCTTTCCTAAACCCAACCGACACTGTTTTCAGAAGCACCGATTGACCCGCCCACCGCCTTCCCTAAACCCAACTGACAGTGTTTTCAGAAACACCGATTGACCCGCCCACCTCCTTCCCTAAACCCAACCGACAGTGTTTTCAGAAGCACCGATTGACCCGCCCACCTCCTTCCCTAAACCCAACCGACAGTGTTTTCAGAAGTACCGATTGACCCGCCCACCACCTTCCCTAAACCCAACCGACAGTGTTTTCAGAAGTACCGATTGACCCGCCTACCTCCTTCCCAAAACCCAACCGACAGTGTTTTTAAAAGCACCGATTGACCCGCCCACCACCTTCCCTAAACCCAACCAACAGTGTTTTCAGAAGCACCGATTGACTCACCCACCGCCTTCTCTAAACCCAACTGACAGTGTTTTCAGAAGCACTGATTGACCCGCCAACCGCCTTCCCTAAACCCAACCGACAGTGTTTTCAAAAGCAATCTAGAAAAAGAAAAGCCCTCACGGCAGCCTGATTTTTCTGTCGTTTTCAAATTTACCACATTCTCACCCTGTTAATTACTAGTTTATTTTTCATTTTTGGCTTTTGTTTTTGTCTAACCTGCTTTCTGGAACCATTCTTTGCCAGACTCGAACCCCACTGTAACAATCAACTCCACTCCATGTCACAAGTCCGCTGACATACGCAGTGAGCCTGGACAAACTGGTAACAGCAAATACGGAGATAAGCAGTCAGCTGGTAAGCATGAAAAGGAACGTCATCATACCACGAAATGCAGCCATATGTACCTCTGGCTCCATAATTTGCGATCTCCAGAAATGTATATAGGGCTAGATTTTCAGAATGAGAAGCAGCCCTAATATATATATATATATATATATATATATATATATATATATATATATATATATATATATATATATATATATATATATATATATATATATTAGGGCTGCTTGATTATGGGAAAAATCATAAACAATATTATTTTGGTCATAATTGTAATCATTCATTCAATCATTTTCTTTTCAGCATAGTCCCTTTATTAATCCGGGGTCGCCACAGTGGATTGAACCGCCAATTTATACAGCACGTTTATCTGAAAAAACAATGCTGAAGTCAGATATTCTGCTTTGAAAACGTGTTTTTTTTCTGTGCCTTTGTTTTGGGTCTTTGAATCCGCCCAATGCCAGTTTAGCCAATTATATTTCAGCACCCCGGGTTGCCTTGCTGGAAAACGCATATTTCATTCATTCATTCATTCAGAAAGGCTCTGAAAGCATACATTTATATGGTTCTTGAATCTGATTGGCTGATAGCCGTGGGATATTCTGCCAGTAACAGCACTCGACCCGCCACTTCACCCTTCACCTTTGTGTATTACTCCGCCCACATACAGTAACAAGCAAAGGACACTCTACAGTTTGACAAATATTGCTGCTTTTGGACAACATAATGAACTTTTGAGGCTTTTTAGTCAAGAATGTAGTCGTTTAGATTGCAACTATGCAGTTTATTTATATGGATAGTGCCCATTCTTAAATATTTCTAATTTCAGAGAGACAAGACGGTTGATGATGCTCATCCACAAGGTGGCGACAGAGACGCATAATAAGCCCTAAGAAAAAACTAGAGTAATTTCAAACTACAGCTGATCAAATCATTATTAAACAGGTAAATGTCTTTCTATGTCGATCTCTCTCTTTTGTATATTGTAGTACTGTATTTATACCATAGTAATATTGTGATCTCCCGATCGCAACAGAGAAATACTGGGAGATATCTCTGTAGACTGATAACATTTCATGCAGTTCAGCTTTATAATCTTAAAATGTGAGCAAAATCAGCTGTTTTGTCATCACTTTAGACATTACGCTAGAGAATCATTCAAACACTAGCTCTAAAGTGACGTAGGTGAATTAGTAACGGCTTCTGCTGTACTTACGTCAGCTGCAGATGTGAATGAATAGCAGAAGAAAGTAGTACCTCTTACAAAAGGGTTTTTAGCAACCCAGGCTTATTCTGAGAACGTAGTCCCGGGGACGTTTCTGGAGACCGCGAAATACGCCCCGCGAGGTACGTATTTTTGCAGTTTTTGTTTTCGCGAATCCGCGAGAGGCCGCTGTGCGCGCTTTTTCCCGCGCCGTTCTCGCGTAAACCCTCCGGAGGCCGCTGTCGAACGACCTTCCGCCTGTCTGCCTGGATGACAGAATGATTGACCGTGCCACCGGCCAGTCGGCTGACCCACCCTCCTCCGTCCCCAAACCCAACCAACGACGGTTCACAAAAGCCGTCCAGAAAAAGAAAAGCCCTCGTCTGATTTTTACCACGTTTTCGGATTTTGACCATATTCTCACCCTGTGACGAACTTGTTCACTTCATTTTTTGGATTTTGTTTTTGTTTTCTTACCTGATTTCTGGAACCGCTCTTCCCAGGACTCGAACCCGGTCGTCGTCGTGATCAGCCCCTCTCTGCGCCTCGAGTCCGCCAGAGTACAGCGGGAAAGCCCTCCACACGGAGGCGAGCGGCCGGCTGGCCGGCTGGCAAGCGCCGAAAAGAATGGCGTCACACCGCCCCGCAGCGTTCGCTTAAAAAAATGAAATGCAGCCGGGACTACGTTCTCAGAATGAGCCTGGGTTGGTTTTTAGACTCTCCGTGTTTGATTTTCTGTTTTTATACACTTGATTATGCCATCGAACTGTTATATAAACGCAATATCACACACGTAGCAGTACGATGTGGATGTATATCAGCACTGGTGGGAGGCTGAGACACTGGTGGCAGCGCACACCTCCCACCAGTGCCGATATGTTCTATGTGAATATAATAAACTGCACACAGTCAGACAGGAATGCATATTAAGTTTCTGGTTTTGAGTTTTAAGTATGTCGTGACAAACAATTCAGTAACATATCAATGCATGTTTCATTTGGCTTGTATAATGAAACTTCTAATTCATGCAATTTTTTTGTGATGATCATTCAGTCATTGCCAGGTGTTATGTAGGGGGGAATAATCTGAAACAAGCCATTACGGTGCAAATTCAGGCCTTGGAGCATTTATAAGAAATGAAAGCCAAACACGGAGCTGTTTAAACTTGACTTTTGTTGAACGAGTCTTCTAGCATTTTGCAATTACACAAAACACGAGTGACAGGAGCGGCGCATCAGATTTCTGCCTCTGAAGACACTAAACTTCACCTTAAAAGTGTTGATGTTACAAAATATCACGTTTCTCACCTCGAAAACCTTTTAGCTTGGCATCTTAATGAGTAACATTTCACTTTCTGATTGTCAGCTTGCTCTTATGTAAGGCGTCTTCTGTTTTTCTTAGCCTCGTGTGAAAAGGGCAAATATTTTCATGGGCTGAAATTCATACACTAATTAGTACACCTTACTTGATTGATTTGTTTTAGTATTATTGTAGTCAAAAGTAATCTTGAGCAGATGTGTCAGTTGAAAATAGCATTAATTAGTGGTGAGAGTGAGAAGTGTAAATCTTTTGACACTAAATCCTTACTGAAAATGTCCAACACCATTAGTTTTAATGGGTGGCTTTTATTTTTGGAAACCACTGAACATTTGTGATAGTTTATATTGTTTTGTGTCAGCAGGGAAATAAAATGGAATTAAGACATGTCTGTGAGATTATGCTTTGTTTTGTAGGGAAAATAACGTTGAATTAATCACATTAATTACACTCGCCTTCCTGTTGAGTCAAGTCGCGTTGATTCATTTTGCAGCTCTAGGTGATTCTTGAACTGAACTGATTTAATTCATTACAAAAGATCTTAAGAAATGCCCACTTGGGTAATTAAACTTCGACTTTTGGGTTTGTTACATTTGTTTGTACGTTAGTTTCTATTGAGTCATCATAGAAGAATCAGTTCAAAAGAGTCGTTTGTTTGTGAGTGAGATTTGGTCGCGAAAAAAAACGATGCTGTGTAAATGTCGATCTGATTTGTTTTGCTGCTGGTTAAACAGGAAGGATATATCTGCATTACTTAAATAATATGCATTAATAACTATCTGCTAATCAGGGAAATAAAATAGAATTAAGACATGTCTGTGAGATGCTTTGTAAGAAAAATAACGTTTAATTAATCACACTAATGCGTTGATTCATTTTTGTTTACTTTATATCGACTGAACTGATTTAATTAATTTTAAAAGTTCTTCAGAAATGTCATCTAGAGTAATTAAATTTCGACTTTGTAAGTTTGTTTCTTTGTAGGTTGCCTATTTTACTGTTGACCCATCATAGAAGAATCGGTACAAAAGAGTCGTTTATTCGTGAATTGGATTCGGTCACAGAGAATGATGCCGTGCAAATGTCGAACTGATTTGTCTTGCTGGTTACAGAGGTAGGCTTTATACATATATATCTGCATAACTTAAATAATACACGTTCAATTATTATCTGATAACCAGGGAAATAAAATGGAATTAAGACATGTCTGTGCTTTGTTTTGTAGGAAAGCCGTTTAATTAGTCTCATTAATTACATTGAGTCGCGTTGATTCATTTCGCTGTTCTAGTTGATTCTGGTTTACTTTATATTGACTGCACTGATTTAATTCGATACAAAAGTTCTTAAGTAAGTTTGTTTCTTTGTAGGTTTCTATTTTTCTATTGACTCATCGTGGAGTGTCAGTTCAAAAGAGTCATTTGTTCGTGAATTGGAATCGGTGGCGAAAAAGAACGATGCCGCGTACAAGTCGAAATGATTTGTCTTGCTGCTGGTAACAGGTAGTAGGCAATATCTATCCACATAACTTAATTATTACAAGTTCAGTATCTGACAAAAGTTCTTCAGAAATGTCCACTAGAGTCAATTTGTACTTTTAAGTTTGTTTTTTTGTAGGTAAGCTCGCCTTTTCTATTCGAGATCATAGAAGAATCAGTTTAAAAGAGTCATTTGTTCATGAATTGGATTTGGTCGTGGAAAAGAACGATGCCATGCAAATGTCAGTCTGATTTGTCTTGCTGCTGGTTACACAGGTAAGCTTTATATATCTGCATAACTTAAATAATACAAGTTCAATAATAATCTGACATGTCTGTGAGATTATACTTTGTTTTGTAGGGAAAATAACGTTCAATTAATCACATTAATTACATTGAGTCGCGTTGATTCATTTCGCAGCTCTAGTTGATTTTGGTTTACTGTATATTGACTAAACTGATTTAATTCATTACAAAAGTTCTTCAGAAATGTCCACTAGAGTAATTAAACTTTGACTTTGTAAGTTTGTTTCTTTGTGGGTGGCCTACGTTTCAATTGACTCATAATAGAAGATTCAGTTGAAATGAGTCGTTTGTTTGTGAATTGGATTTGGTCGCATAAAAATATTGTCATTCATATTTAGAGCAGGAACCACTTAAACCACTTAGAACCACTTAGCCTACATTGAGTAGCTCTAGTTGGTTCTGGTTTACTTTATATTGACTGGACTGTCAATAATTAATAAACTATAATATAATAAACTATAATAATTATTTGATTAGTCAAGTAATTAAATAAATAATTATTGATTAATTAATGCTGTGTCAGCAGCATTGGCTATATTCATGGCAACATTTGTACTATTTTGCGATTTTGGGGGAAATATCTAATTGTGATTTTTTTGACAGACATTGCGATTTGATTTGCGATTTAATTTTGTAGTCAAGCTTCAGCTCAATAATCTGTAAGTTGTGGCAATAATTCTGCGACAGCTCATAAAAATGACCAGTTTTTGTTCTGTGTCTGTGACTTTGAAACCAAAAAATTCCCATATTACTGATGTCCTGTTTTTCTGTGATATTAATTTGTCTATTAATGCTTCTGAAGCAGCACATGCCATTATCCCACTTGTCTGCACTTTCCTGTTGTGGGCATTCCGCATAGATTAGTTGTGCAATTCTGATTGGGCAGAACGAAAGTTGCTCACTCAATTGGCTAAGACGGTCACTCGCAGATGGCTGTCACGCATTTTCTCGGGGTGTGGGAAATTAAATAATACATATTTATTTCATAATCGCAGCCTCTTGCGATTAACTAATTGCAATGCTTCAAATTGTGATTGCGATTTGATTTCGATTAATCGCACAGCTCTAATTTGTATTAAGTATTCAATTTTATAATTTAAAATTTATTATTTACAAAAAAGTCTATAATAAATATTCTAAAATTCACTTTTTTGAACATTTCCCTCATATTCAAGAGTTTACACTTAGATGTTGCTTGATAATATTAACAGGTTTGGCATGCTGTCCCAGGAGAGAACCCTGAGCTCGGAGATAATTGAGCCCAGGGCTCCTGTCTGGTCAATAAGCATGTAAGGGGGTAGGAGATATCCATTCTCGAGGTTCTCGAGAGCTCCCCCTGGTAAAGGAAAAGGGGGAGATGGGGTTGATGGGGGGATTCTTGGAGTAATGCTAGACGGACTGTTTATTTTGAGTTTGGAATAATCCGATTGGCTTACTGATGATACAGATGAGAGACCAGCCACGATTAATCATACCACATGCTCCTCTCCAAATTTGTGAAACTTAACTTAATATTTCCTGAATAAAACCCCATTATTACACCGAATGACATTATTCTTCTGAAAATGTCTGCTGAAAAACCCTTTTTCATTCATTTTCCTTCAATTTATTCCCTTTATTCATAAAGGGTCGCCTCAGCGGAATAAACCACCAACTTATTCAGCATATGTTTTACACAGCGGATGCCCTTCTAGCTGCAACCCAGTACTGGGAAACACCCATACATACGCAATCACACTCATACAGCCAATTTAGTTTATCTAATTCCCCTATAGCGCATGTGTTTGGACTGTGGGGGAAACCGGAGCACCCGGAAGAAACCTACGGTGGCCGGTAAGTGCAAAACAACATTACAATGTGTGAAACACTTTTACAAAGCTCGAGACAAATGTACATTTTGAAAAACATTTTTATCTATCATAAGACACAATTACATAGGAAAAACTATTTTACCAAGGACCAAACAAATTTACATTTTAGAAAAACATTAACAAGACGCAAAACACTTTTACCAGTCCCGAAACAGATTTACAATTACAGATTCCTTACAGAAAGGGAATGAACCACACACGGGAAAATATCAGCTCATGTGTGACTTTGTAGACACAGGTTAACACAAGTCCAAAGGCACGGGTTAATATGAGTCTACAACTATAAAAATCATGGTTTGACCAATTGCGATAAACCATTGTTTTGCCATTTAGAGCTATTCTGAGAAAATATCAGTGTGCGAGTATGTAGAAACATGTAAACGCAAGTACATGAAAACAATGAAAGCACGGCATATGTTGACTGATAAAGATATCGAAACTGACCTCACCATGTAAAGCTGGATAGCTCAGTTAGGTCAATAGATACTCACGCTAACCTAAACTAATGTTTACAATGACACTGACACCCAGTAATCAGAATCTTTATTTGGTATGGGCAGGTTTTGTTGCTGTGAAAAAGTGACGAATCTGCCAATCTGCAAACGTGAATAGTTTACATCTGAAAAGGGTCCCCAGTTAACACGGACACCAGTTAAACCGCAACACCGGCTTCATTCAGTTTACTTACAGTCCTCAAGCAGATGTTTCCACCGTGTAGACTTGACATCATGACCACGATTACAGCATACGAGTGGCCCTCGTCAAAAATATTGAACACATTGATGCAGTATGTCTGGTGTTTCCATCTGGCCTGCGTCCTTTATAAACTCCAAACACCGACCACACGTAAAGTAAACTGCGTTAAGCTGCTCATGTGTTTGCCACAAAACGAGCAAAACATCCTTTGACTACAGTCCATGTTCAGTCACCATTAATTTTATTTATGCCATGTACTCCACAACACGAATTTACCGCGCTCTTCCCCAACAACAACAACACTTTTCAGTGTGGTACATTCCACGTCACCTCTGGTGTGTGGTACATTCCCTTTCCGTAAAGAATCTGTAATTGTAAATTTGTTTCGGGACTGGTAAAAGTGTTTTGCATCTTGTTAATTTTTTTATAAAATGTAAATTTGTTTGGTCCTTGGTAAAAATGTTTTTCCTATGTAATTGGGTCTTATGATAGATAAAAATGTTTTTCAAAATGTACATTTGTCTCTCAAGCTTTGTAAAAGTGTTTGACGCTTTGTAATATTGTTTTGCAATATGAACCCACACCAACGCCGGGAGAACATGCAAACTCCACACAGAAATGCCAACTGAACCAGCCGGGACCCGAATCAGCGACCTTCTTGCTGTGAGGTGACAGTGCTAACCACTGAGCCACCATGAGCCACAATATGTGTTGCCTTTAGATTGCACACATATGATTCATCAGGCATTTGACCTATATACCAAAATAACTAGGGTGCAAAACAATATCAGCGACTCCATAAAGGATTAAACGAAGTCAAAAGGAGGAATTGGAGCGTCTATTTTCCAAGCTGTTCTCTGTCTCAGGTTGAATCATGTCCTGACAGCGTTTTGCCTCATATTTCAAACTGCTCTGTCACCACAACATTAAATCATGTGTCGCCCCTTTGGCCCCTTGTTTCCCTTTGAGAATCTCAGATGTTTTAATGTGGGAGCTGAAAGTGGCCATATGATAGCACCACTCTCTGTTTATGATCTCTCGCTTCTTACACAGCATCCACTGAGCCATAACAGAGCCGACTGGATCTCTCCTTTGTTTTGTTTCTCACGGGATGTGATGCTACTTTCATTTTCTAAGTACACTTTAGATTACATTAGTTCATATTACATTGAAAATAAAATGCTTTGACGCCACTTACTTAAAGTTACTTGTTACAGCTGCATTATTTTAGTTCTTCTCAATTAAACTTTAGTTCAAACTTTAAAGTTTTATTTTATATACAGTTAAAGTCTAAAATATTAGCCCTCCTAAATAATTAGCCCCCCTGTATATTTATTTCTCCAATTTCTGTTTAACAGTAATCAGATTTTTTTCAGCACGTTTCTAAACATAGTAATAGTTTTAATAACTGATTTCTTTTACATTTGCCATGATGACTGTACATAATATTTACTGGATATTTTCCAAGATACTAGTATTTAGATTAAAGTGACATTTAAAAACTTAATTAGGCAAGTTAGGGTATATAGGGAAGTCAATGTATAACCAGGTCCATAGCCACCCACATAGCAAAATATCTCTGGCCCAGCTCTGGCCCACACAATCAGCTGTTGCTTGGCCCACATGCCGCAGTGAATTACGGTACATGACTGGACCAAGTCTGTGCTTCCAGACAAGAGCCAAACATGGACCAAATCTGGGCCAATTCTTAGCCAAGTTAATAACCCATAACTGAGCCTGAACTGGGCCAGATATGTTGGTGTGTCACGACTGCAATGAAATTGATAAACCCATGAATCATTGCACTTTAGGCGTGCTATGGGCGTGCCTTTCCTCGAAGCGACCTGATAGGTAGAATTTTTTATTTTTATTTGAAAATAATACAAATGTGTTTTTTTATGGGTCAAGATAGACCAGACTCACATGGCCCATATATCAATTATTAACATCTGGGCCAAATACTACATTTTACATCTGGCCCAAGTATTGTGTGCCGTCTTAAAGACGGTGACACCTCTGCCAAACCAGGCCCATGTTTGGCCCACATGCTGTATGCCACTGCCGGATGAATGCCTGCTGTGCCAGATTTATGCCAAATCTGGGCCAGAATTTTTTGCTACCTGGGCAGCCTTTTGAAAGGGGTGGTTCTTTTTTCTCAAAAAGTGGATCTTTTGCAGTTGCTCTCCCAAATTTCTGTTAAATTATCCAAATACTGTATTTTAGTGACATTTTAAGCCCTAATATTTGCTGCATTAGCCTGTCAGATGGTGATCATAACCACTAGGGTTGGGTCGATAGACGATGCCATCGCCGATGGCCGATAGACATCACGATGCTGAGGCGGCATCGCGATCCTCCACCCCGCCCCTGTTGCAGCAGGAACACGCTCACGAAAAATACAAACAACCCCATTAACACTGATACGTCTTAGTTTTAAAATGGCATTTTAGAATAAAAATGATCCACGTCCACACTGGTGTTTCACCTAGCATTTCTGAAAAGCTCTCCTTCCACACTATACCGCTAAAAACGCAAGTCACGTGACCACACACATGAACACTCTGTCATGCGTTGCAGCATCTGAGCTCGTCGGACAGTTCATCAAGGATGTATCGCTGGATCGCGTCTCACTATAGTTGGTAAATGTGATATTTAATTCATCTTGTGTCTATCTAACCACTCTTCGGCCTTTTGAATTTATCAGGTAACGTGTCACAGCGTCAGTACACTGCTTCAATCTTTGTTAGTAATTGCTAGTAATTTTAGCGAAAACCTCAGATACTGTTGGTTCGTTCCTGTTGGTTGTGCACCCTTTTTACCAACCAAGTTTGCCGATGCTATTATAACGACACAGATCACTCTGCCTATTCATGCCAGAGTCCTGTGGAAAAAGTGATTGACAGGACAGTGATTGATTTGTGTGTAACTTATCTTTATTTATTTATGATTTGGTTATGGGTAAAACAAAGACTATGTGGGTCAGGTAGTTTAAATGATAGGCTACAAATAATTAATTCATTATAAATTAATTATTCATAAATAATTAATTAATATGATGACGATGTCATAGTCCATCGCAATGTTTCACATCAGACATCGAACGATGCCAAGTTTGTCGACATTGCCCAACCCTAATAACTACACTTTATGATGCAACAAAAATTTTTCCTACAATTTTGGCAAACTATTTTACCACAAACTACTTATTTCGAAATGTGTATTTAAACTGTAGTTTATTATAGTTTTATGTTATGAGATTAGAATTTTCAAATTAAACAATCCTTTTTTTAAAAATACAAATATATTATCATGCATCATTAAAAAACTATTGGGAATCTGTTAAAACTTATTAAAAACCAACTAAAAACACATTAAAAACTGTAGCCTGTAGGTAAATAACAAATTGGCAAGCTCATTTCATCAGTAAGAATTTGTAAATTTGAATAATTAAAAATTTTATTTGTGCTAAAGCCTTCTTCTATCGGCTATTTTCACAATTTATGATGACATACTGTCAAAAATGGGATAAAAGAGCTCATATAGGGGCCAAATTCTGGACTTTGTCAATGGGAGGGTGGGTCTTTCGAACCACCTGAACGCCCCCCTGGCTACGGGCCTGATAAGAGTGGTTTGTTCTGTAGACAATCAAAATAAAATATTGCTTAAGGGGGTTAATAATATTAATATAGCTTTAAAATAATTAAAACCTGCTTTTATTCTAGCTGAAATAAAACAAATAAGACTTTCTCCTGAAGAAAAAATATTATGGGAAATACTGTGAAAAATTCCTTGCTCTGGTAAACATAAATTGGGAAATATTTGACAAAGAAAATAAAAATTCACAGGAGGGTGAATAATTCTGACTTCAATTGTAAATCAAATCATTTATTGTGGTCAAGAAAAAAATTACATTCACAGAAATTATTGTAAAAGAAATATTGTTTACTAAAGTATTGTCACAATCATCAGCGAACTAGCAGTTGCAGATTGCTGGAGAACTACTAATCTGTCACAGAATTGGACTTCAAATCCCATCATGCACCTCACACACATACCAGTTCCAGTTCTCACCCTGATTGCACACATACACCTGGAAACTAATCATAAACTCATACACTACGATTTATTAAATTCATTTATAGCGCATGTGTTTGGACTATGGGGAAAACCGGAGCACACGGAGGAAACCCACGCCAACACAGGCAGAACATGCAAACTCCACACAGAAATGCCAACTGACCCAGCCGGAACTCGAACCAGTTACCTTCTTGCTGTGATGTGACAGTGCTAACCACTGAGCTACCATGCCACCCTATATTGTTCAGAATATAAAATTTATCAGACCCCCTACTGTATTTATGATTTGCTGAAGGCTTAATTTCAGTAAGATCAAGAGAAAATGGGCTCAAAATCAAGAAAATGTGTCCAAACATTGACGTTGATCTGGCATAACAACAGTGAAAGAGAGTGAAAGACAGCAAAAAAGTAATGTTGGCATGTAAATCTCATCTTCCCGTAAGAGATCATCATGATGGATTAATAGCACTGATGTCTAACGATAGCAAAGAGATATTTCTACCCCTCCAAAAAAAAAAAGACCTCCAGAAAATGATGGTCTGCCGCCAACCGTGCTTGTTATGTTTCTTTTCAGCTTGAGAAAAAAAACTAAAATGTGCATTGTCCTCGCGCTCTGATGTTATGCTAAGTTAACAGCGCTGAGGTCATTTTCTGCAGGTTTCTTTGGAGAAAATATCGATGTCATTAATCATGAGCGGATCAGATTGTCCCGGGGCGGATGAAGAATTTAAAAAGCCTCCATCAACACTGCTCAAAATCAGCCGTGATCTTCAGTCGCTCGTAAACAATGAACTTATATCACGTCTCCAGGAGACTCTGAGAGATTAAACAGAGATATTCACATCGCTCAGAGGAAACAGACTTCACAAATGAGATGTGGATTGAAGAGATAATGCGTAAAAAAACAAAGAGTTTATCCAAGATCAAATGATTTGAGCTGCTTCACTTTCATTTAAAAGCTTTATACTCTTCTTTCTGAATGACATACCAATGTTTGTCTCTCCTAAAGGGATTCTATAGGAGAAAAGTTAATACTTATACTCAGTGTGTGGGTTATACAGTGGGGAAAATAAGTATTGAACATGTGTTTTTTTTTCCTGGGAATAATATTTCTAAAGGAGCTGTTGACATGAAATGAAGCAGATTTTGGTAAAACCCCAAAAAATCTAAAAAATTTGTTATGTGTAATAATAATGAAATCACATTAAGGAGAAAGTACTGAAACGTATTTAATACTTTATTTAAAAGGGCTTGTTTGGTGCTGGCAGCTTAAAGACGCCTCTCATATGGAGAATGAAGTCACATTTATTGCTCAGGTGTGAGTTTTTCACAGACGTCAACAGAGCGTCAAAATCTTGATGCTTCTGTGGGTCTCTTCTATCAAATCTGAGCTTTATTTTGTATTTTCTATTGGATTCATATCAAGTGATTGGCTGGGCCATTCTACAGCTTGATTTTCTTTCTCTGAAAGCATTGGAGAGTTTCCTTGGCTGTGTTTTGGATCATTGTCCAGCTGAAATGTCCACTCTGGTTTCATCTTCATTCTCCTGATAATGTAGATGTTGGACTGAAGCAGCTGATATTCATTTACACTGAGGAAGGGCAGAGGGTTGCTGAAGAACTGAGAGATTTCAGCTGCTGTCTGGGCTTTCATTGCCTTTCTACATCTCCCTTGCTTCATGTGTTCAATACTTTTTCCCTGCGTCATTTCATTTTATAACATATAATTAGATTTGTTTTCTTTGCATATATGGATTTTTTTAGTTCTTACCAACATGCAGGGAAAATTCCAAGTTAACGGCACCTTTAGAAATATGTTTTCTGAGAAAAATTGTGATGTGTTCAATGTCTATTTTTCCAGCCGTTTGTCGACCATCGCAAATACAAAATAATAAATCCATGCTTATGATTATTTTACTGTTTAAAGGGCTTCTATCATACAAAATCTACTTTTGAAAGATATCGGGACAGAAATGTGTGTAGGAATAGTGTGGCTACAATCATGTTGGAGTGACAGAAACACAACAAGTCTCTTTATTAAAATTTCCTGACGTTAAGATAGGATACAAATCCCTGCCATTTTTGAGGCCCACCACAACGTGATGTAGCAGGGCAGTATTCCCTGCTCACTGATATTGATTGACAGGTGCATAACACTGTTGTAATACATTGAGCCAATAAGCAGTGTTCTTATGTTTTTCTACTGGAGGAAAATGTAAATTACTCCCAAATACTTCAAATGTAGTCTGTGTTAGTAAATGCAAGGCTATTTATGAAATCCATGCATAACACTATATGACAACGTTTCAGATGACTGTTCTAGAGCCTACAGCTAATCAATCTGTCACATTCTGGAGTGCATTACAGGTCTGAAGAAAATGATAAATGATCTTAAATAAAACAAATACATTTATAGAGATGGTATATACAGTGCATCCAGAAAGTATTCATAACGCTTCTCTTTTTCCACATTTTATGTTACAGCCTTATTCCAAAATATATTAAAATGATTTATTTCCTCATTCTACACACAATACCCCATAATGACAATGCGAAAAAAGTGTTTTTGAATCTGTTGCAAATTTATTAAAAATAAAAAAAGCTGAAAAATCACATGTACATCAGTATTCACAGCCTTTGCTCAATACTTTGTTGATGCACCTTTGGCAGCAATTACAGCCTCAAGTCTTTTTGAATATGATGCCACAAGCTTGGCACACCTGTCTTTGGGAATTTTTGCTTATTCCTCTTTGCAGTACCTCTCAAGCTCTATCAGGTTGGATGGGAAGCAACGGTGTACAGCCATTTTCAGATCTCTCCAGAGATGTTCAATAGGATTTATGTCTGGGCTCTGGATGGGCCACTCAAGGACTTTCATCTAGTTGTTATGAAGCCACTCTATTGATATTTTGGCGGTGTGCTTTGGGTCATTGTCCTGCTGGAAGATGAACCGTCGCCCCAGTCTGAGGTCAAGAGCACTCTGAGCAGGTTTCATTTAAGATGTGTCTGTACATTACTGCATTCATCTTTCCCTCTATCCTGACTAGTCTACCAGTTCCTGCTGCTGAAAAACATCCCCACAGCATGATGCTGCCACCACCATGCTTCACTGTAGGGACGGTATTACCCTGGTGATGAGCGGTCCCAGTTTTCTCCAAATGTAACACCTGGCATTCACTCCAAAGAGTTCAATTTTAGTCTCATCAGACCAGAGAATTTGGTTTCTTATGACCTGAGAGTCCTTCAGATGCCTTTTGGCAAATTCCAGGCGGGGACTGGCTTCCGTCTGGCCACTCTACCATACAGGCCTGATTGATGGATTGCTGCACAGATGGTTGTCCTTCTGTAAGGTTCTCTTCTCTCCACAGAAGAAAGCTGGAGCTCAGACAGAGCGACCATCGGGTTATTGATCACCTCCCTGACTATGGCCCCATCCCCCGATCACTCAGTTTAGATGGCCGGCCAGCTCTAGGAAGAGTCCTGGTGGTTCCAAACATCTTCCACCTATGGATGACGAAGGCCACTGTGCTCATTGGAACTTTCAGAGCAGCAGAAGTTTTTTCTGTAACCTTCCCCAGCCTTGTGCCACGAGACAATCTTGTCTCAGAGGTCTACAGACAATTCCTTTGTCTTCATGCTTGGTTTGTGCTTTGACATGCACTGTCAACCCTGGGACCTTATATAGACAGGTGTATGCCTTTTCAAATCATGTCTAATGAACTGAATTGACCACAGGTGAACTGCAATTAAGCTGCTGAAACATCTCAAGAATGATCAGTCGAAACAGAATGAACCTGAGCTCAATTTAGAGCTCAACGGCAACGGCTGTGAATACTTATGTACATGTCACTTTTGCAACAATCCCCCCCCCCCCCAAAAAAAAAAAAATTCACATTGTCATTATGGGGTGTTGTGTGTAGAATTTTGAGGAAATAAATTAAATTAATCCATTTAGGAATAAGGCTGTAACATAGCAAAGGTCAAAGTTAAGCGTTATGAATACTTTCCGGATGCACTATATATATATATATATATATATATATATATACAAACATTGCTAGTCATTTTTAAACATAACATAGTAGACAACAAGTAAAATATTGAATTAAACATTACATATTAAAGCAGAAAGGATTATATAATATTTTCTCATATAAAACATACCCCATTAATCTTTATTTTATTAGAGTATAATATTTAATAATTTATTTTTTCTTTAACTTCTAAAAATCATTTCTACAATATATTCAGATGTTATTAAAATCCAAACAAAAGAATTCACTTTTACCCTCAGCGTGAGGCTCATCTGAGTTTCTTCTTGCGGCATTTTGAAATGAAATTAATGTTACATAACAACTGGCATTTCATCTAAAGGTAAATGGATGCACCTGAAATGACATTCGTATCTTATATCCATCAGAAATTCCCAAACGTGTGTCTTTTACAGCACTGACATTGACACCTTGTTTAATTCACTCTTATTTGTTACATAATACACTAAAAACCACAAAACTGAAGCCTGGCGGGCAGAAATGAGGAGAAATTATATTCAGTCTCCTCTGAAATAATACAACGAAACTTATGAAATATTTGACTTTCATTTCATTTACAAAAAAAGAGGAAGAAAAGTACATTGTTCAACATGCTAACTTGGAGGTGTACAAAAAATGTCAAATATTTCCCAAGTGCTGATTATTCTGAAATTCAGCACATATTTTAACGACTCCTTTCTAATAACTCAATTATTTTGTGTTTGCCATTATGACAGCATGTGAAATTTTTACTAGTTAAAATACTTTTTTACACAGGGCTATGTATTTTGTTTTCCCTTAATAATAAAAAACTGTGGCATGGTTGTTGGTGCCAGACGGGCTGGTCTGAGTAATGGTCTGATAGTAAGGCAACAGTAACTCAAATAAGCACTCGTTAGGTCTGCAGAAGAGCATCTCTGAACACACAACACGTCCAACCTTGAGATGGGCTACAGCAGCAGAAGACCACACCGGGTGCTGTCAGATAAGAACAGGAAACTGAGGCTACAATTCACACAGGCTCACCAAAATTGGACAATAGAAGACTGGAGAAACGTTGTCTGGTCTGATGAGTCTCCATTTCTGCTGCGACATTCGGATGGTAGGGCCAGAATTTGACATCAACAACATATCCATCCTGACTTGTATCAACGGTTCAGGTTGATGGTGGTGTAATGGTGTGGGGGATATTTTCTTGGCACACTTTTGGCTCATTAGTACCAATTGAGCGTTGTGTCAACGCCACAGCCTACCTGAGTATTGTTACTGACCATGTCAGTCCCTTTATGATCACTGTGTACCATCTTCTGATGGCTACTTCCAGCAGAATAATGCACCATGTCATAAAGAATGAATCATCTCAGACTGGTTTCTTGAACATGACAATGAGTTCACTGTACTGTAATGGCCTCCACAGTCAGCATTCCTCAATCCAATAGAGCACCTTTAGGATGTGGTGGAACGGGAGATTTGCAACATGGATGTGCAGCCAACAAATCTGCAGCAACTGCGTGATGCTGTCATGTCAATATGGAGCAAAACCTGTGAGGAATATTTCCAGTAGCTTGTTAAATCTATGCCAGAAAGGATTAAAGCAGTTCTGAAGTCAAAAGAGGGTCCCACTTGGTACTAGTAAGGAGTACCTAATAAATTTAGCGATGAGTGTGTATATATATATATATATATATATATATATTTTTTTTTTTTTTTTTTTTTTTTTTAAAGCAAAACTAAAAGAAATAAGACTTTAAATAATATAACCGGAAAATGCTGTCAAAATTTTCCTTGGTCATTTAAACATCACTTGATGTCACTGTAAGTATAAAACTAAACCTAAAATTATTCATTCATTTCATACACCACAACCAATTTAGCTTATTCGATTTACCTACCGTATATTGGATGTCTTTGGACTGTGGGGGAAACCGGAGCACCCGGAGGAAACCCATGCCAACACAAGAGAACGTGCAAACTCCACACAGAAATACCATCTGACCCAGCTGGGGCTCGAACCAGCGACCTTCTTGCTGCGAGGCGATTGTGCTAACCACTGCGCCACCGTGCTGTCAAACTAAAATTATTTTTCAAATATTTAAAATAAGCTAATAATATGATAAAAATACAAAAATACATAATTGTTTGTTGTTGACTATGATATTAATAAGAAAGCTTTGCTTTCCAGTACAATAAATAATGTATAATCTTAGGTTGATGTTTCAATTGATGTATTTATTAAATGTTTCTCAAGAAGCTCAAAGCATTACATGCAAACAGAAAGAATACATTCATTCATTAATTTTGTTTTTGGCTTAGTCCCTTTATTAATCTGGGGTAGCCACAGCGGAATGAACCACCAACTTATACAGCACATGTTTTACACAGCGGATGCCCTTCCAGCTGCAACCCATCAACCATACACACGCATTCACGCACATACAGTATTGACAATTTAGCTTACCCAATTCACCTGTACCGCATGTCTTTGGACTTGTGGGGGAAACTGGAGCACCCGGAGGAAACCCACGTGAACACGGGGAGAACATGCAAACTCCACACAGAAATGCCAACTGACCCAGCCAAGGCTCGAACCAGCGACCTTCTTGCTGTGAGGCGACAGCACTACCTTTAATTAATAGTTGAATTTTATTATAATACAGTTTTAAAGCTATGCATATTTGTTAAATAGAAATGGCTATATGAAGTAAATATATGTATCTATAGACCATTTTGAGGGATGTAAACAAAAACAATGATCCCTTTCCTGTTTTTTATTTTAATCTCTAGCTTCCGAGAAGCCAAAAAGAGCCTGTGGAAATATAAATTGGTATAATTTAGTTTCAAATGAACAATAATCTACATATACCTGAGAAGTTCTATTCTTTGGTTTTTGATTATATCATTATTTACAGCCCAGCCATGCGAGACATCAACCTTTGACTTTCTGACTACTGGTTGAGCCAAAGTGATGCAAATGCTGTTGTCAGGCTTTTAACGACTCTGCCTTTGTCTTCGGGTGATACTTTCAGGACAAAGAAACCCCTTTTGTTGATGAACTCATCTGGTCAGTTGCTGGGCATGTCTCTTACACCTATGGTTATCATGCTGACTCCAAAACTTAATTGGCTTGCTTTGTTTAGCCATCTCCCCTCCTCCTAACAGGACAATATAGACAGGACATCTTTGTCTTAATTTAGACTTGTGATAAAACTCGCAGACTACAGACCTCCAGTAGGCTCCTGCAGACACATGGACTTCTTGAAGATGCTGTATGACTGCAGACTAACCAACACGTCTCAATAAAGAAGATTCTTCTTGTTTCAAGTCTCCAGGGACTGGGTTCCCCTCTATCTTCACTTATTTATTTTTTTACAACAAGCCACATAATGATAAATAATGTTATGGTCGCTATTTTAACATTAAGTTAGGATTAAATTGCCTCTTGTTACAGTTATGAAAAAGTTTAATAGCAAGCAGGAAATGTTTTGGGGCCAACGACCACATTGAAATGGTCTATAAAGTTAGATCTGTAAAAATCTGTTAACTTGTTAAAAATAAAACTAAAGGAGCCTTTTTTTATTAGTCTGGATTTCCCCGTCTTCAGTGATGAAAGTGATACCTCATATCTTTTGTGCTACACAATTGACAGGCTGGTTATTAGTTGTTAAACACTTTATTACACAAGTTGATACATTATTGAGCTCATGAACCGGTACAGCAAGTCTGATCTTCATTTATCTGGCATCATATTGGTTATGATCTTAATAAGAGAGACAAAATTCTGCACAGAAAATAACCTAAAATGCAAATTGTAATATTTTTTAACAATGTTTATTATGATAATTATTGCAGTACATTAGTTAATTATTTTGTTTAGTGAATAACAGACCAATAATATAATAATTTGTTAACATGTCAGTTAATGGTTAATGTTTTGTTGTTTGTAAAAGCATAAAAACTAAACCTATATTTGATTAAGAATATTCTTTATTTCATGCATGTTTAAAAAAATGTAAGTATTAAAAATTTTCAAAGATTTAAAGGGCACCTATGGTGAAAAATCTACTTTTCAAGCTGTTTGGACAAACAAATGTGCATGTATGGTGTATAGACAGTCATATTAGGGTAAAATAAACACACCCAGTCCTTTTTTTTCAATTTAACAACATAAAAACGGACCAATTGGAGCGGTTTTCAGATCGACCGCAACTTTATGTAGGAGTGCGGTCCCCCCGCCCACCAATATTGATTGACAGCTGCGCGTATTAACATGTCCTGGTAGTCACGTGTATAATCATATCAACAAGACCAGACGAGCACAAAGCAGCCGGGAATAAAAGATCTGTTCAGTTTGCTAGGATCATCAATCATCATCAAATGTGATCAAGAGTGAGTTTTACAAGTTTAACATGTTTTAAAACAGAGCATGTGTGTAATGAATTACAGCGATTTAGCTTAGCTTGACTTCATCAGCACAGCCGCGTGTCAGAACAATTATAAAAGAAGACGCTTCAATCAGTTTGTGGACGTTAAATGAGGTTTATTTTGTACATTAACATAAGAGATTTTCATACAGCAGTGGAGATTGACCTGTATCCTGTCACATATGCCTGCAAAAAGAGTGCAAAGCTAAACGGGTGCTCTGTCTGTCTGTGTGTGTGTCTGCTGCGATGTGTGTGTGCGTGTGTATCTGTGTGTGCGTGTGCGCACGTGAACTTTGTGTGACTCATCGATGCAACTGCACAACAAATCCTCATTGGTAAAGTTCTTACAGTAGTATTTCTCACAAACGCTACATGAGATCTGCGTCCTTTAAGTCTGCTTCCTGACGCAGCCGAGGGCAAGCAGAAAGGCATGTAGAAACGATGGACGGGGAGGACTAGCCTTAAAGGCGCAGTACGACAAAACAGCCCCCTAGTGAAAAAATGTATAAAATAGAATCTTGCAAAAGGTATAATAAATAATCTGATGGGTGTTTTGAGCTGAAACTTTACAGACACATTCTGGAGACGCGAAACACTTATATTAAATCTGAAAAAGGGCTAACCTAGGTGCCCTTTAAGATGCTGATGACCACGTCTTGTGGGTCAATCTATTCATTTATCCATTTTCATTCAGCCTAGTCTCTTTATTCATCAGGGGTGGCCACAGCGGAATGAACCGCCAACTTATTCAGCATATGTTTTACACAGCGGATGGCCTTCCAGCTGCAACCCAGTACTACTCATACACTCTCGCATTCACACACATACACTAGTGGCAATATAGTTTATTCAACTCACCTATATGTGTTTGGAAACTGGAAAAAACCCACGCCAACTGGCTCACCCAGGACTCGAATCAGCGACCTTCTTGCTGTGAGGCGACAGTGCTAGCCACTGTGTCGCTGTCTAATATTTCTATTTCAGTGTATTTTTTTACAGTCTATGTGTAACGGAGTTAAAGTAATGGTTAAATTCTTTGTTCAATTGAGAACACTCACTATTGGTTTTTGCATTAAGGTAGACTAACCATATTCAGTACACAACGATGCTACGTACAGATAACGCCAATCCCTGAATAAGTACTAACGGGTTGTAGACAAGCTATATATCTGTGTAATCTTTATTTCTCACTCTTTCACCCCCGAGCAAAACAAAGACCCTCTTACCATATGTTTCCGAGAAAATTCAGTAAGTTTGCTACATCCACCTAATGTGCTTGAAAATACACAGTGGGCAAGCTGAAGGGGCATGTGTTGCTTGGGAAGGGAGACATTTAGAGCAACGACAATATGTATTTGCGTTTAATTTACACATCACACAGTATTACAGTCTTTATGAAGTGAATATCATGTCATTACAAATTGTTAAATAAATTATGTTTCATTGAATGAATGCTTTGAAATAGGCATATTTAAACGTCAGTTGTGAATGAATGACCACATGGCGCAACTCACTCGCAACTAATATTGCTGAAGGGGGCTAATAATTTTGACCTTAAAATGGTTTTAAAAAATTAAAAACTGCTTTTATTCTTGCCGAAATAAAACAAATAAGACTTTCTCCAGAAGAAAAAATATAATAAAAAATACTGTGAAAAATTCCTTGTTAAATATAATTTGGGAAATATTTGAAGGAGAAAAAAAATACAAATCACAGGAGAGCAAATACTGTAATTCTGACTTCCACTGTACAGGAGCATGTGGCTTCTCTGTAAGTTTATCTTTTTTAAGATCATTTGTTTTCACATGAGTTTGCAGTAGGAATAAAAGTATACTCTTCTTGTAACACAGGGAGTGACACAGACAACTGAGGTGAGGATCCACGTGCAGGTTTATTGGGTAGTCAGGCAAGCAAAGGACAACACAGATGCAAACAGATGTATAAAGGCAATCCAGAATCATAGTCATTATAACAGGCGAGAGGTCGGAAGGCAGACGGTGAACAGGGAGAACTGGATAACCAAGGCGAGGTCAAAACACAGGAAAACAAGACAAGGAAAAACGCGTTGAATTGTCACTATACAGAAAACAAGACTCGGCAAGGGAAGTGAGTGTGTGTGCTGCTTAAGTAGTGTGTGTAATCAGTCCAGAAGCTGCATCAGCTGTGGGAGTCTAATCAGTGGAGACTTGGAGCAGGTGTGTGTGTGTGGCATGACTGAATATGTAGTCCATAAGTTGTTGTCCATGTGAATGCGTGTGAGATCAAGCGATCTTGGGAGTATGATCGCTGGTGATCGTGACAATTCTAAACAAATAAACAAGGGAATACAGGGTGAGATTGTGGTAAAATCTGAATCCGTGGTAAAAAAAAATAAAAAATCAGGGGGCTTTTCGTTTTTTGGATCACTTTTAAAACCACTATCGGTTGGGTTTAGGGAAGTCGGGGGGCAGGCTGGTCTGTGCTTTTGAAAACACTATCAGTTGGGTTCAGGGAAGGTGGTTGGCAGGTCAATAGGTGGTTTTGAAAACACTGTTGGGTTTAGGGAAGTCAGTGGGCGGGTTAGTCTGTGCTTTTGAAAACTGTTAGGTTTAGGGAAGGTGGTGGGCGGGTCAATCGGTGCGTTTGAAAACATTGTCGGTTGGGTTTAGGGAAGGCGGTGGGTTGGTCAGTCTGTGCTTTTTAAAACATTGTCAGTTGGGCTTAGGGAAGGTGTTGGGTGGCTCAGTCGGTGCTTTTAAAAACACTATCGGTTGGGTTTAGGGAAGTTGGTGGGTGGGTCAGTGTGTGCTTTTGAAAACATTATTGGTTGGGTTTACGGAAGGGGGTGGGTGGGTCAGTGTGTGCTTTTGAAAACACTATTGGTTGGGTTTACGGAAGGGGGTGGGTGGGTCAGTGTGTGCTTTTGAAAACACTATTGGTTGGGTTTACAGAAGGGGGTGGGTGCTTCAGTTGATTGGTCATGGAGTCAGTTAGTCAGTCGACAGTGGCCCCTGGTGGATTTACACGAGAACAACAGGTGCGTATGGCACTCACGAGAGAAATTTGAGATTTAAAAAAAGCGCACACAGCAGCCTCGCGAAAGGATTCATGAGGATTCGCAAAAACAAAAACTGCAAAAAAAGTAGCTCCTGGAATGTATTTTGCGATCCCTAGAAATCTATATAGGGGTACATTTTCAGAATGAGCCTGGTTCATTTGTGTCCTGATATGTCACGAACACACACACACACACAATGCCCCATGATTTACCCGTTGTCTCTTTCATTGAGGAATCAGAATCTTTCAATAAGGAGATTAAATGTTTCTTCTCTAAATAATGGATGGCATTAATCTTCATGTCTCTTTCATTCAGGAGGTCTCTGCGTGTGCTTACACGGGTTCTGCCTCAAGGCTGTGTTTACCAAACACACTTTGAAAGAAACTAGAATGTTCTCTCCCACACTAAATAATACTATAGTCATTTATAGTAAATACTATGGTGTTTTTAACAAGTACTTGAATTCATTTGTTGCTGTAATTATACAGTTGCTGTGGTAATACAACAACTAGCCAGGTAAAGTATATGTGAAGTTCTAGTAAATTGAAACTGTCAGTCCAGTTTTCAGAGTTTTAGTTCAGTTCAGTGTGGTTTAATTTTCACTGCTGAAAAGTCCAAACACTGAAGAGCAAATCCATCCATGCGCAGCTCCACAAGTCCCAAACTAAGCAAACCAGTGGTCAAGAACAAACTTACCCAATTGACAAAAGTGAAGAAAAAACTCGAGAGAAACCTGGCTCAGTTGGGCACGACCATTTCTCCTCTGGCCAAACTTCATGTGCAGAGCTGCAGCCTAGGCGTTGGAGGCTGGAGAACGCTGGACGTCCATCATGCAGAAGCTGCAGGTGGAAGAGGTCACCGGCGGGTGTTCAGGCTGGCCCACGGGATCAATGCGGAGACATGTCTGTCACTAGGGTCTTTCATGAATCAGTCTCATGCTCTCCGCTCCTCCATAACCACCACAGCATCAGCTCAAGATACAGCCTGGTCAAGGATTATTGACACCTCTACAAGTCCTTTATGGTTGCCATGATCAATCTATAACCATAATTATTATTTTGACATTACTGTGAGGGTTGGGTAAGGGGTAGACTTTAATAAAATACAATTGAATGGGTTATTTAATAAATAACCTGGAAAAATCTGTATACTGTTTTACATTACTGTCAGTGTTGGTTTTAGGGTTTGGGGTGTAGACGTTATTTAAATCCAATTAATGGATAATTTTGTAAATAATGTAAATAATTCTCGTTAATATAACCACAGCGCTATCCCTAGCAACTAGCCGGTTGTTATTAGAAGGGAAATAGCTGGCTGGAAGTATTAGGTCAATTATTATTATTTATTAAATTACCCATTAAATTGTATTTTATTGACGACTACCCCAACTGCAACCCCACCGCTCACACTAATGTAAACACATTAATTATAGCAATAATTATTTATAGCCTATTAATTATTATATTACCCATTCAATTGTATTTTATTAACATCTGGCCCAACCCTAACTTACCTCTCACAGTAAAGTAAAAATAGTAATTTCCAATGTAGCCAACACTCTCAGAAATAAAGGTACGTCTGGCTGTACCTTTTCGAAAGGTACAAATTTGTATACCTAAAAGGTCTATATTAATACCTCAAGGGCATAGGCGGAGTGTGTGTAAGGCTGGGGAAGGCTTAGCCTCCCCCTGACCAGAGACCACGGAGATAGCACCAAAGAAAAAAATGCATTGAAAACATGTAACGGGTGTAAGGCGGAATATGAGTGTAATTTAATGTTGATGATTAACACAACAATTTAGCTATTGTAAGTTTGTCAATGAAATTTCAAGTCCCCCTCAGCACAAAAATGGAACTGTCCAACCCCGCACGTTGCACTGATGAGCGCTGTTTATTACTGGAGTTCGCAGCAGCTCTGAAAGCCAAACCAAATGTGCTGGCCAGCGTACTATTCTGATTTGCTGGTCAAGGACATAAGTAATAAATCGACAAATGAGTATTATAATAATAATATATTATAATAATAAATACACTGGTTTAACTTGTTTTCAGCATTAACTGAAATTGGTAGTTTCATTGTAACGTCGTCTAGCCTATAGTGTAGTAACCTTGTTTAGGCAATCGTTTGGAGTTTTACATTTGAAAGGTCAAATATTTATTGCTGAATTACAAGTTCGGTTTTCAATTGGCCTCGTAAATAAGAGAATGATTTAGCAATCTCCGTGCCGGCGCATCCAGAGGTGACCTAGGGCGGTAGAATAGTGAGGGCTGCGTCCTCTCTAATTTTAATTATTATTATTATTATTATTAATAGTAATAAAAGCAACAAGGAGTAATAATTTCATTTGAAACTGCATACAGTAAGTAATAAATAAATATTTAATAAATAAGTATTTAACAATTTTTTAAATATTTAATAAATGTCCTCTTAATGAACAGAATTTTAATTAGATTTTTAAAAATAATAATAATAAAAAATAAATAAACTGACCCCAAACTTTTGAAGCTGTGTAGATCAGTGGGTTAGTTTAATAAAATAATTTAATGTGCGTGTTGAATAGACTTTTGTTGATAGGTGGTGCTTTTGTTAAAACCTCTTTTTGGTCGGTCGCAAATCTTCTTAAATGCATTAAAGGGCAGCGCAAATATTAGCCTTACCCTGGAGTTTGTTCACCCTTTGCCTATGCTCAAGGGTACATATTGGTACCTAAAAAGTAAAAAAGTGTTCCTCTTAAAAATTTTAGGTACTAATATTGAGGAACCAATATGGACCCTTTAAGTACAAATGTTTATTTTTATTGCTGAAACCAAGAACATACATATATACATACATATACATACATACATACATACACACACACACACACACACACACATACATACATACATACACACACACACACACACACACACACACACACACACACACACACACACACACACACACATACATACATACATACATACATACATACATGCATACATACATACATAACAGTACATAAAACAAAAATTACAGTATCAGTCAACAAGTGACATTGACAAAAAGTACAGTATGAGACAATGAAAAAATAACATAAAAGAAAAGAGAGAAAGGGAAAAAAACATTCAATACAATTAATGGATAATTTTGTAAATAATGTAAATAATTCTTGTTAATATCTAACCACAGCGCTATCAACTAGCCGGTTGTTGTTAGAAGGGAAATAGCTGGTTGGAAGTATTAGGTCATTTATTATTGTTTATTAAATTACCCATTAAATTGTATTTTATTGACAACTACCCCAACTGCAACCCCACCGCTCACACTAATGTGAACACATTAATTATAACAATAACTATTTATAGCCTATTAATTATTATATTACCCATTCAATTGTATTTTATTAACATCTGGCCCAACCCATACATACATACATACATAAAACAAAAATTACAGTATCAGTCAACAAGTGACATTGACAAAAAGTACAGTATGAGACAATAAAAAAATAAGATAAAAGAAAAGAGAGAAAGAGAAAAAACATTCAACTTCAAGTACAAACGTGTACCTATTGAAAACCACCCCAGTGACAGCTCGCGTACCTTTATATCGAAGAGTGTATTAATATAATAATAATATAAATAATACTCTGCAACTTTCTGCCGCAGCTTTATCCCTTAGACTTTACCCAGCTTTAGTATACAATAATGTAAATTACCCCATATTGTACTTTTTCACTACAATGGAGTATGTTAAAATACAATACACAACAGTTGTTATAGTGAAAAAACGAACGTATGACACAGTATTTATTAGTTTATCAGTTAGTAAATACTGTTGTTATGAATACAGTATATGCTGTGCATTCATATGAACACAGTATAATTTAGTATAGATTGTTCAAAAACAAATTGCTATAGTATTTTTTTCATGTGGGTTTTTATTTACTTAGCGTTTAATTAAGACTAGTTCATTAAAGACTTCTGGTCAGTATGTGTGTGCAGCATGGACAGAAACGCATTTATTAAGTGCATAAAGTTGATTGACTGCAATAGAGTCTTCTTGTTTCAGGGCTCAATTACTGTGCTTTAAGTACTTAACTAAATGTATTAGTTTTAAATTGCCATTTTCTTTTAAAAAGTCTTTTTTGTAATTAAAATGTTAGACAACTAAAAAGGAGACCGCTGAAAAAAAAGATCAAGGTTGAGTTCTGGTATGAAGTTCAACTTTCATGTCGTAGCCTTAGCAAATCTGACCATCTAGTGGTCATTTTTCATTACTACAAATCATATGGGAAAAAATCATAAGAGACAAATTTAAATAGAAGGAAAATATGTTTTAATATATTATTATATAAAATATAGGTTTATTTATATAGGTGTTTATGATTAATAGCAAGGGAAAATGTTATATTAAAAATATTAACAATAATAATATAATGCTTATTATTGGTATTTTAAACTACAATAATTTTTTTGAAAATTAAACATTAGTTAGATAATTATGCATGGAATTAATACTATTGCATAAATTGTTATAAATGTAAATGTATTTTATTGTCAAGTAATTATTACAATAACGAGAATATACAATAAAATATTAATAAAAATAACAGAAATGAAAAAAAAAAAATCAAACAAATAGCTTAAAAGATTCCCAAAATAGTCTTAACGTAGTGCGGTTTTAAGGAGGATTTTCTTATTGCCCCAACATCCATGTAAGTTATTTCATTATTAATCTGCCCGCACAATTAATTATTTACATATTTATGCAGGAATTTGTGAGGTTTTTATATATAATTTTTATTTTCATATTTATTCATTGTTTTATTCATGCAGAAATGTATGGATTTTTTTTACTTATTTTTGGGTATTTATTTATGTATTATCTTATTTATGCAGGAATTTGTGGATTAATTAATCTATGTATTTGCATATTTATTTATGCAGGAATTTGTGAGGTTTTTAAATATATATTTTTTTATTTTCATATTTATTCATTGTTTTATTAATGCAGAAATTTATGGATTTTTAACTTATTTTTTTGTATTTATTTATGGATTATCTTATTTATGCAGAAATTTGTGGATTAATTAATTTATTAATTTATCTATGTGTTTGCGTATTTATTTATGTATTGTTTTATTCATGCAGGAATTTGCGGATTAATTTATTAATTTATTTATTTGTGTATTTATTTATTTATTGTTTTTGTAATAAATTTAATTATAAATATATAAATATTTATCTATAAGCATAGATTACCATGGAGGACGAAACCAGCAAATAAATAAAAAAGTAAATAAATAAATAATTAGGTTAATCCACAAATTCCTGCATAAATAAAACAATAAATAAAGATGCAAATAAATAAATAAATATAAAACACAAATAATAATAGTGCGGGCAGATTAATAATTCAAGAAATTACACAGATGTTGGGGGAATAAGAAAATGCTGAATTTCTATGGAGGACGAAACCTGCAAAAACAATAAATAAATACGCAAATAAATTAATTAATCAATAAATCCACAAATTCCTGCATAAATAAATAGTGCATGCAGATAAATAATTAAGTAAATTTCACAGATGTTGGAGGAATAAGAAAATGCTGAACTGAAAGTAGATTTTGTTCTTCATAAAAACGCACTATTTAAATTTTTATTTACATTTTTTCTTTCTCTCTTTCATTTCTATTATTTTATTTGTGTAATAATATTTTAGTGTATTCTAATGTTTACATATTGGGGGCTAACCTATGTTCAATACTTGACAATAAAAGACATTTATCTTTGTTACTTGGATTGAAAAATAGTAAAGCAAATTGTATGAAGGTCGAAACCTGCAAAAACAATAAATAAATAACTAAATAAAGTTTTATATATATATATATATATATATATATATATATATATATATATATATATATATATATATATATATATATATATATATATATATATATATAGTTTTATTTAACTATATAGTTTTATATAGTTTCGTCCTCCATAATTAAACATATTACAATATGTAAAAAATAGAATATATTAGTACTACATAATAGAGAAAGGTTATGAAACAATCATACAAATAGCTTAAAAGCTTCACATGTAAATCGTCACTGTTTTACAATCCATTCATTCATTTCCCTTCGGTTTAGTCTATTTCAGAGGTCGCCACAGCGGAATGAACCGCCTTTTCAAACCAAGTATGTAAATGTATTTCGAGTGCGGCGGTGAAATAAAGCGCACTTGTGCCGCGGTGCATTGTGGGTGAGCACGGAGAATAAAATGGCGGACTTGGCGAACGAAGGTAGGCAACCGTGTGAATCCGCAAAATGAGCGAAATAAAGCAAACAAATCGCCACCATGAGCCGCACACAGATGAATAATGTTGGTTAAAGATCCACGCGTGTTTCTGGCGCGTTGTGCTTGCGTTCGCTGCTCCGAGAAGAAGTGTGTGTGGAGCTTTAGCTCAAGTTAGCCGATGAGTGAGTTAGCTCGCGGGCTAAACAGCGCACTGACAGTGTGTGAGTGTGTATGTGAGTGTGTATGTGTGTGTGTTAGCAGACTAACCCCGGCCTCTCCGTGTGTTTCTCTTTTTGATTTTTAGGCGGGTGGAAATGCACGCGCTTCCCCCTGTGCGCCATTCGCGTGCACGCTCTAATGTGATCAAAACATTGATTAAAGTAGTGCGTGTGATAGCAACGAGCATGCATTAAGGTGTACACATAAACCTGACTTATAGTTCCCTGCAGTTAAGTATTGAAAGCAACGTGTGCTATAAATAAAGGCTCCTCATTTAACCTAACGTTAAAGAAATCCGTGTTATGCATCATAACGACAACCTTCTCTGTTGATATTGGTTTCTTTTAGATCCAATCGTGTCTTATGTGATTAGACGTGGCTGTCAGGAGGATCAGCGATAATATAAGTCATTCACATCTTTATTGAGACTTAAAAAATGTCTCAGATCCAGAAACGAAAGCAGATGTCTGGTGGGTGGGGTGGTGTGTTGTTCAACCCGTGGTTTGTTTTCGAACCGATCATAATATGTGATCGTTTTCGGATGTTATTCTGATTAGTGCGTCGATAATGCTCGGTGTCCGGTGTAGGTGGCGGGGTTTCATTGCTAGGCAAGCCGCATGTCGCCGACTCTCCCTCGGATAGTGGCGTTACTGTGGGCCGCTGCTTTCTCTTATATAGGCCCACACACCCTCCGCGCGCGCCCCGGGGTGAAATGTAACCCCATGCACTCATGATTTCCCCCCACTTTAGTACTCTGATGTCCTCCAATAGAGCAGCTTGAGTGATGAGATCACTTCTCACCCCTTGACCCAATTACAGTGATGTTCATGGTTTTACAGTGCTTACTAAACCACCCTGATGGTTTGTTTTGGGGGAAAGCAGCTGTTTACAGATGCACGTGTGCATAACATACACTTATTTCTCATGAATGATTTCTTTATTCCCCTTCAGTTGTGTTGCTGTCAACGTGTTGCAGCTAAAAATACCAGACAGCGTCAGCCGGATCATGTGTCTTTGTTTATTTACGAGGCATGACGATCATTTTAAAGAGGTTTAATTGTGGTGGAAGTGTCTCGGGTTTTATGGATTGGCGTGAATGAGATAAGAAACAAGATAACTTTGACAACACTAGAGACTTTGGCTTCCATTGACTAGTTTCCAGCTTCAGCTGATCAGGTTACCCTGAGGTTTGTGATGGCCAGGATTTAGGCCTGTCACGATTTCTTTTTGTTGTACGATATATTGCACCAAATGTATTGCGATTAGACATGGGACGATAACCGTTCTAAAGGTTTACCGCGGTTTGAAAAAGTCAAGGTTTTGAAATTGGCAAAATTTTCTGCAATACCATTCCTAAAGTATGAGTAAGATTTTTTTATTAGTTATGAATGTGACCAAAAAGTCTGCGAGTTAACAGTATACAACACTCTTGGTAGAAATTCTGTGAATTAAACTCCACAACCCAAAAGAAACAATGCTAATCTAAAGTAGGGGTGTCTAAATTAATTGTTTTTTTAGATGCACTGCGACGCAGACGTGGACAATTCGGTATCAGTTCAGTGATAATCATAACCGGTTATTATGTACTGACGTCATTTATCTCATATGAGCTATGGTGAGGGAGGCGAACGCTCCAACTACAATTTTATTTGAATTACCAAAGTCACATATGTGCCAATTTCACATCCTTCACATCCATAATGGAGAGGTGTCACATCCATAACAAAGCTTTTTCTTCATAAATGTAAAAATGTAAAATAAAATAAAAGCAAGCATGTTTGTGCTATAGAGAGACAGCTCTTATCCTTTTGGCGAGAATTGTTTTTTTTTTGGGTTGTGCAGTTTAATTCCCAGAATTTCTACAAAGTATGTTGTATGCTGTAAACCCGCAGACTTAAGTCACATCCATAATGCATGTTTATTTCCTCATTAATATAAAAAATGTTTACAGATTGATATTTTTCTGATCCCATAACTCTGTAGTTAGTTGTTTTGGAAAATATGTTAAGATATTATAATATAATATTACTTTCTCTGAGTTTTACTGCAAATGTCACATTCATAACGCTGGAATTGCTCAACTGTGAATGGAAAGCATCGTCAATGCACAGAGATATCGAATTGAACTGAATCGATGGCATGATAATCGTAACCGAACTGCACCATGAGAACAGTGTACGTTCACACCTCTAATCAAAAGGATTTTATTTTATTTGACATTTTTGCATTTATGAGGAAAAAGCTTGGTTAAGGATTACTTTGCCTTTACACCGAAGGCGGTGAGAGCGGCAAAGGAAGCTCTGGCTGCCCTGGTGACCACGCTGTCTGCCTTCAGCTCCGGCGGCGAGAGCGTCAAAATTCGCTAGATTGAGCTCGTATTTTAAGGGGCCGGTGCAGCATATCATATCAGTTACATTCCCGCATCAAACCTGCTTTCTAGCGTGAAAATGTTGCACACTTTTTATCAAATTCATTTAACTACGGAAGATCAAGTTGCATGTGGTGTGGCTTTGCTCCACTTAATTATCCAATGTGTCCATATGTCTGAAATATCCTGAAGCAGCAATACTGTTTTATATTGTCGCATGAGATTCCCGCTTTTTTAAAGAAAGAAAAAATATAACAATAATGTACATCAGTAACTCGCAGTAAAGCTACGGTCACACCGGGCTTTGTGTGTGCGAAATTCTGTCGTGCGGCGCTGCGAAAAGGGGCGGGATTAAACAAGCTTATTAGACATTTAAAAAAGCGAGCAATTGCTCCATGTTTTACATTTTTGCCCAGAGAAGTCCTGTTTTGATCCTCGATTGGTCTCACGCAGTCAAGTGATGCGATTTAGCAGGTTAGAGTTCACCAAGCTTGAACTTTGCACTGCAGCAACCTGCGAAACTTAACGCATGACCCCGCGTTTCCGGTCCGACGCATTCGCGTGCGTATGAATGGAAGTCTATGGGAGGAAAAGTCAAGTGTGACCGCACCTTAACTTATTTAATGCATGTTCCTGTAAGAAAACATTGCAAATAATTGGAAATTCAGCGACCGCAATAACATTGGGAACAACTGTGGTCGGAACTAATTTCACAGTGACCGTGTTCTCTGGACTCCTCAAGCGTTGGACTTTTACATTCTGATTGCTTGCCCTTGAACTGTGTCATAGCGCATTACCATAAAGTTGACTTGATTTCAACTCGTCTCGATGCCCACACCGACCAAGACACGCCGTGCTGTTCTTCGCCACTTATCGCCGGCGGCTCCCATTGAAAATGAATGATTCTGGCTACTTTGACGCTCTCGCTGCTTTCGGTGTAAACGTACAGTTTAGGTATGGGCCGGTATAAGATTCTGACGGTATGATAACCTTGGATAAAAGTATCACGGTATTGTGATCACTGCTCTAAAATAAATTCTTTTTAAATGTCTGGGTAAAAAACTAAAATCTTTTCCCCCATGTAACACTATATATTTTATTTTAAGAAACATTTAATATATATTGGAGCAGTAAACATGTCAGGCTGAATAATTCAAATGAATCATTGACTTCTGCTTGTCATCAATAGTTAAAATAAACAGATTTCTTTACCTTTTAAAACGTTATCTTAATGGCCCGTTTCCAGTAAGTGGTACGGTACGGTTCGGTTTGGTTTGGTACGCTTTTATGGCTGTTTCCACTGTCAAAAAGCGTACCGAACTGAACCGTACCGTACCACTTTTTCGGCACCCTTTCGAAAGGGTACCAAACACGAGAAAGGGTACCAAAAGGCGGAGCCACACGCGCAGCTGAAAGCTATTGGTTTACAGAGATACGTCATTCGCTTACGCAACAAGCCAGAATGAAAACAAAAAACCCGCCATGTTTGAAATACACGCACAGCTGACGAGCCGAGACATTACAGCGGAATTATAAATACATATAATAACGAGCCATGGTCGATCTGGGCTTAAACAAACCTTGTCGTCATCTTGATGGACAGCCACAAATCCAAGAAGAACAGCAGATTTACCCTGTGCCGCGTAGTTTTTTACGAGCCAGTTTGAGGCGCGAGCGGTTTCGCTTTCTTGCTAGCGCTTGCGCGCGTCTAACATTATATCTGAAATAACAAACTTCTTGAGCTGATGATAATAACCTGAGCTTGATTATTGATGTGCTTTTGAAACCCGATCCTGTCAGACACTGACAAACGCGAGATTGAAGCGCGAAGAAACAAAGGAGAAGCCGGAAAAAAAGGAGCACATTATTTTTTCAACAAACGCGAACAAAATGCCATGTATAACTAACTTATTATCTTCACATTTGTACTAATATGAACTCAGAATGATGGAATTGCTCTCTAACAGAGGCTACATGTGCTGCTGAAGCTTACATACACAGATGAGAGGTTTTCACTGACTGTAGGCTATAATTTCTGTTGTTTTGAACCTAAATATGGGCGAAATGTCTGCTATATGTAGTTCTTCTGTATTTGGTAACATATCGGAGACTGTAAGGGGCTGTATGTGTTTATATATGTTCATTTATTTATTTTATATAAAACAGTTTCGCACTGTCATTGATTTGCAGTTATAATCAACTCATGTTCATTGAAAAATTAGTAATAAACATTTCTACACAAGTATTTATGTGTATGAAGCATCTGTTTTATGAGAAGTGCTTTTCATATGATATGTGAATGACCCATACAGCTTTATTGTAGACATTTCCTCGAGCTAGAATGACGTCGACTGAAACTTTCTGTCATACACCACGCCCACCAAAAGGGTACCCTTGTTAGTGGAAATGCAAGCCTGATAAAGGTGACCCGTACCAAACCGAACCGTATCGTACCGTACCAGTCAGTGGAAACGAGCCATTAGAGATCTTTTCTGCTGGTGATACTGTTGTCCTGAAAAAAAAAATCTTGCACACAATATTTTGGCGGTTTTAAAACCTTGACTTTTCCAAACTGCGGTATACCTTGAAAACGCTTATCATCCCATGCCTTTTAAGGATGTTGACTGCTGTCTGTTATGGATGTGACAGATGTGAAATTGGCACTTGTGTGACTTTGGTAAATCAAGTATAATTGTCTGAAAACATTGACCGAGGGATTTGTGAGTATTTTTACAGAACTGTAAAATACAAGCCTAGAAAGGGTTTCGCTATATTGGTAAAAACTTAGATTTTTTCATGTCAAGGTTGATATTTGCATGGAATTGCTCACTTGTATGGCTTTTTATCAGTGTGGTTGTTATTTGTGTATATGTTTTGTACAATGAATGATTTAGAAATGGTTATGATTGTAAATTATATACTGAATATTTATTACAAGTGTCTCCAATGCTGCTGAGATGGCATTAAAACATAAAAAAAAAAAAGTTATCATTTGAGAGATCCATTTTAAAGAAGGTATACGTTGAGATAATTTCCTGCATTGTATGGGAAACAAATCCACGGCGTGTTATTGTTAGTGCCATGATTGTACTGTTGAAGTTGATGCTAAAAATGGTGTCCATGTTGCTGTAAGGACTTGTGCGGCCGCCTTTAAGCTTCTCTCCTGACCCTGAAAATATAATTGGCTGAATCATAGAAAAGCTGAATTAAGATCGTGTGTAGGGTCGAATCGAGATCCCGATCTTTTTTTCGATTAATCGTGCAGCCCTACCCTTATTCATAGTAAAATGTATGATTCACTGCATTAAGTGCTTTATTATCTATTGATAGCTTTTTTTAATCAGAATGAAACTCTTGCAATTGACTAAGAAGTGTATGGCTTACTGTCTGTCCTCAAATAAACCCTATTAGGAAATGACCTGTTTTGTGAATGATTATCTTGGATGTTTGTGTGTGATGTAGGAAAACTTGGATTCTTCTGAACTGTTATACTGGTGAACCAGAGATGAGCTGTTTTCTTGCTTGCTGAAATTAAAACATACTTATCGTTGGAAACGTCATAGATTTCCTTCTAATGTCCTTTTTTCCTCTCAGTATATTCTAGGGATGCACCGATACTTCGATCGGATATCGGTTCGATACCGCATATTTTTGCTGGATCAGGTATCAGCCAGCTGGTACCAATTCAAATCTGATCTTGCACGTGCGATATAATCTGTGTAATTTATAGGCCAACAAAAGCCACGAAGGTAGCCTATTATAAGGCACTAGAAAGTTGTCATGTAGGCTACTAAATCCCAAATGTTCTGAAGCTATTCTATAGTCTAATGTGAAGTACACATAAATATTCAAGTGGTTAAATTCATGTTCACTTCAGCTCTTCTGTCAATCATTCTCCGTTCATTCACAATTCAAACTGCGTGTCGCATTCATGACAACACGAAAAACTTTCTCCAAGACTAACTGTTCATGTTAATATAGTAATAGTAATCAGTGGAGAAATGCATATATTTTTGCATAAAATTTTGACCTGCATTATGGAGTTTATTGCTGTTTCTAAATCATGTTGCGCGGTGTCTGTTAGATCAGCAGATCGCATTCGCAACACTGGAGTAGGGAGGGTTATTACCTGCTCTTCACACACAAAGTAGCCCTTCCTGAAACTTTAAATAAGAAAAAGCTCAATAATACATAGGACAGATCCTCAAAGCACTGATTTCTGCCTTTATGCTGCTGTTTTAGAAGTGTCCGTATACTGGAGGGTAGGGCTGCTCGATTATGGGAAAAATCATAATCACGATTATTTTGGTCATAATTGTAATCACGATTATTCAAAACGATTATCAGTTGAAGTCAAAATTATTCGCCTTCCTTTGAATTTTGATGTTTAACAAAGGAATTTTTCACAGTATTTGCTATAATATTTTTTCTTCTGGAGAAAGTCTCATTTGTTTTATTTCGGCTAGAATAAAAGCAGGTTTAAATATTTTGAAACCTATTTTAATAGCTCAATATTATTAGCCCCTTTAAGCAATATATATTTTTGATTGTCTGCAGAAGAAACTACTGTTATACAATGACTTGCCTACTTACACTGATTAAGCCTTTGAATTATCTTGAAAAATATCTAGTAAAATATAATGTACTGTAATCATAGCAAAGATAAAAGAAACCAGTTATTAGTAGGCCCACACGGAATCTGTGCGCACAGAATTCCGCAAATTTTCCGCAGATTTTTGCAGATTACTTGAGTAAATGTGTGTAAATCTAAATTTATTTAGTTTTTAAATTAATTTCAGTAATAATATTGACTAATATGAAAATGTTCACCTGATTCATGTACAGTGCAGTTTGTACAGTAATATTTTCTGTGTTTTAGTTGATATATTATATGAGAGACTTGCTTTGTTTACCAATTAAAGTGAATCTAATTGGATTTGCATTTTAAACATTAAATACAAGTTAAAAAGATAATATTTTTATTTCATATATTAAGGTTTTAGTTATGATACTCCCAAAATAATTCTGCAGAAATCCGCAGATTTTTACCAAAATTCTCCGCAGAAATGGCAAAAAACGTCCACAGATTCCATCTGGCCCTAGTTATTAGAAATGAATTATTAAATCTGTTGTGTTTAAACTGTGCTTTAAGCATCTTCACTGTAAGAAAAAAACTTTAGCCACAAAAGTCCTTCAGTCAAGAGCAGTGAGTGATTTTCTCCTTTTGATGTTTGATTACTGATAAAAACAGGCGGCAGCAGGAATACCGCGCGCTGTCACTTTAAAGAGCCCATATTATACATGAAATAGGGTCATATTTTGGTTGTAAGGGTCTCCAACAACAGTCTAATATGCATGCAAGGTCAAAAAAACACTTTGATGGTCTTATAATCTGCATTTATTTTTACCTAATTATCCCAGCAACTCCCATATGAATCGTTCAGTGATTCATTTGTTCTCAAACCCATCCTCAGCGCGAAGCTAATCTGCACTGATTGAGCCGATGACAGCCTGCTGCGATTGGTCGACACAGACAAGGCTTCAGCGCTAGACAGAGTAAAATGCTCAGCTGCTAATCAACAATATAAAAGTAGTCACAGTGCACACACGCTTCATAGTGGATTTTGGCTGCCAGTGGGTGAATGTAAATACAGACAATGGACTAGAAAATACAGACGACTAACTATTTTATTGAGCAAAAAGTCCAAGAACTGGCGAGGAGATCTCCTAGCCCGTCACAGTCTACTTGCTCTTTTCACACGCACACACAGGGCCGGCGCGTCCATAGAGGAGACCTAGGGCGGCAGCTCATCCTTTGCCTAGAGCGTTACACACACGAGGAGGCACACACATACATTACCCTCAGAGGAGACACACACACACACATTACCCTCAGAGGAGACACACACACACATACACATTACCCTCAGATGAGACACACACACACATTACACTACTCCCCGAGGACACAACACACACGCCTAGAGCGCCAGTTCAGCTTGCTGGGTGCAATTTAGACACCTCACCTCGAACCTGAGCTGAACTATTTTGAAACTTGACCGTTGCATGTGTGTAGGAACAGCTGACGATCCGTAATCAAATCGGCACGCGTTGCGATTTCAACGTGGCTTTATACGCGATATGAGAATATAAAGAGTTAACCTGATACAGTACACGCGTTTACAAGTAACAAAACACAACTAAATACATAATGTGCAAGCTAGAGTAAACGAGGCAACAGTTTTAATCGCACGTACTTACACTGGTGAAATGGAGGAAGAAACTGATATATGATGCACTGATCCATGTTCTGACAGTCTTTACTGATCCTTCCTTTAACAAACTGAAGAAGTCTTTTTAAGCATGTAGTTTTCAGAAGCACTCGATCTGCTCAAGGCTGGGCTATATTGCTGATGTTTCATCTTTAATTAGACTGTCAATAATATCCATCTGCACAGCGTGACTTCATTCAACCGGTGTCTCTCTGTGTGTGTGTGTGTGTGTGAGACTTTTTTTCTGTTAGTGGGCGGGGCCACAGGTTTCAAATTTCCTGGATTTGCGTGCGCAACTACTTGTTTCGTAGCCGCGTCATCACGAAACACCTAATGACTCCTTATCAAGACACATCTATACAACTTAGTGACATTTAACTAGGTTAACTAGGCAGGTTAGGGTAATTAGGCAAGTTATTGTATATTGATGGTTTGTTCTGTAAACTGTCGAAAATTAGCTTAAAAGGGCTAATAATTTTGATCTTAAAATGTTTTTAAAAAATTTTAAACGTTTTTTTTTTCTAGCCGAAGTAAAACAAGTAAGACTTTCTCCAGAAGAAAAATTATTATCAGACATACTGTGAAAATTTACTTCTCTGTTAACGTCATTTGGGAAATATTTAAAAAAAGAATAAAAAATTCAAAGGGGGGCTAATATTTCTGACTTCAACTGTATATATCACAGACATGTGTGATAATGACATTTATTTAATGCATTAGTAGTTTTTCTAAATTTGACCAATCAGATGGGGCATTGCTATCTTTATCCCCGCCTTCCCAGTAGTTGCTGTTCTGCTATTGGTTGGAGCGGCCCAAAGCTGATCCCAGAGCTGAAAGTAAACATTAATGGTGGGAAAATGACAACAGCCAATCAGAGTCAGAATATCTACTGAGGATTTCACTCATTCATGGAGTTTTAAAGATTAAATGTTGACAGTTTTTTTTTTTTTAGCCTGAATTAGATCTGAAAAATATCTTTTACCTGTTTATTTTAATATTGTAACAAAAAATGATTTAAGAACATAGCTAATAAAAATAGCATTTTAATAAATGCTAATAAAAAATTTTCAAGGGAAAAGTTATATTGTAAGAAATATTATGAACTGTATTGCGTTTTTTTTTTTTTTAGTATTGCACTGCACTATTCGAAGATGAACAAAATCCTAATCTTTTAGTCTTATTTTGATGTAAATTCTATCCGATGTAGTCCAAGAGTAGAGAGTTTGACATTCAGAGAGATCTTGATCTTGAAAAACATCTGACATGCATTCAATAACTTCATTAAATTGTATACATTTTGTATACTAATGTTCTTGGGGTGGCACGGTGGCTCAGTGGTTAGCACTGTCACCTCACAGCAAAAATGTCGCTGGTTCGAGTCATTAGGCACTTCTGTGTGGAGTTAGCATGTTCTTCTCGTGTTGGCTAGGGTTTCCTCCGGGTGCTCCGATTTCCCCCACAGTCCAAACACATACGCTATAGGTGAATTGGATGATGAACGAAATTGTCCGTTGTGTATGAATGTGAGTGTTTATGGGTGTTTTCCAATACTGGGTTGCGGCTGGACGGGCACCCACTGCGTAAAACATATGCTGGATTAGTTGGCGGTTCATTCCACTGTGGTGACCTGAAATAGAGACTTAGCCGAAGGAAAATGTATGAACAAACTAATGTTCTTTGTTTTTGTCTGTTTAACAGAGAAGCCTGCCATTGCTCCTCCAGTGTTTGTGTTTCAGAAGGACAAAGCACAGAAGGTATGTTTGCTCTGATCGGCTAATAAGAAATGATTTACAAAAAAAATGTAACTATGAATATAGAAAAATATGAAAAATATGATTTTTATCTTGCAACATAAATGTTAAACAGGATCTTCCATGCAAAAATCACTTGTATAAGGGGTTTCAACACAGTTGTATGGCAACAGTCTGTGATTATAAGCACCTTCTAATGGTAAAAATGTATTGATTTTATTATTTATAATCACACTTGATTAAAACTGCCTGCAGAAACACTTTGATTGATGTTCTCCCTTTGTACGTGTCATCAGAGGGGGAAAGCCCCACCCACTTGTGCCAATCCCTCCCTCATTAGCACAGAACATTAGTCCTGTTTTGAATCTGCCATTATGCTGACTTATAGGCATTTGTAGCTCCGCCTTCTTTTCAAATAAGCACAATCTCATCTGAATTTAAAGCGACAGTCACCAAAAGGCTGCATTTACACTGCAGATCTTGATGGTCAATTCAGATTTTGTGACTGTATATGATTTTCTTTTCCTTTTTTTTTTATGACTTATATAATTTTTTAAAAGTGGCAGGAAAAACAAGAGCAGGCGCTGACTGACAGCTGATAATAAAAGTGCACTCTTTTCTCCGTTCCTATATTCAATCTGTTTCCAGGGTTTCTTTTTTTTAATTCTTTTTGACAAGTTGTTTTACTATAGTTTATGACAGAAAATGCCTGTTCATTTGGCCATCTTCTTTTAATCTAGGTCTTTTTAAACCAGTAGGCGTTTTAATGTCATGTCCATGGCGTGATTTTTGCATGTGATTTAAGCAATAGTTTTATATTAGTTTATATTGGTTACGTGGCGGATGTTGCTATCTCTCTCTCTCTCTCTCTCTCTCTCTCTCTCTCTCTCTCTCTCTCTCTCTCTCTCTCTCTCTCTCTCTCTCTCTCATTAACATGCTTAAATACTTGTGCTACATGACAATATAAAAGCTTTTTTAGTCCTCATGTGTGAGATTTAGGCTCTCAATTCTACCCCTTAGCCCAGGGGTCACCAATCTCGGTCCTGGAGGGCCGGTGTCCCTGCAGGGTTTAGCTCCAACTTGCCTCAACACACCTGCCTGGGTGTTTCATGTATACCTAGTAAGACCTTGATTAGCTTGTTCAGGTGTATTTAATTAGGGTTGGAGCTAAAATCTGCAGGACACCGGCCCTCCAGGAACAAGTTTGATGACCCCTGCCTTAGCCCTTCCCCTTACTCCTACCCCACGTTTTGCACATTCACGCCAAGGGGTAGGGGTGTCCCAATTCTCTTTAGCTTGACGGCGTAGGGCAAGAGGTGAATAGCTCTTCGAACGAAGATTTTTCTGGGCCACACTCGAAACCAAGGGGTAAGAAAATTTCCCAGAATACACCAGCCACAACGGCAGTATTGCTGAACCCGGAAGTAAGGAGATCCACAAATTAGTATTTTTGTTTTTATCACTATTGCGAATTTTACGACAAACAAACATATGTTTTAATATATTCATAATTAATATCATGTTTTACCATTCATGCTATTTAAAAAAACAGCAAAAAAAAAAAAAAAAAAAAACGCTAAATTTCACGATCTATAATCACTATTAATTACTCCTGTACAGCAGTCCTACAATATTCTGACACTTGATTTCATGCGAATACCCTGTCAGAAAAGTGTAGTGGCTGAGAATGAGCTTTTTACAGTGTCTGCTATAATGTTAATGTTGTGTTTGTGCGTTTACATTAATGAATATGGCCACTGTGTAAATGCACAGTATAGTTACGATCTTATTGCCACATTAGATCGTTAGGATAACTTGATTTATGCCTTCAGTGATTTCCTGAAGATAAATACCAAAAAATAACACAACTGGAATAACTACAGCAGTCGCGATTGTCTGATCTCATATGAAGCAAGAGATCGCGATGACATATGATGACGTGTGCAGGTGCTGTAGTGCTGTCCCAATCCTTATTTTGAAACCCTTCCCCTTAACCCTCGGTTGGGCCAAGGGGAAGGGGTAGGGGTACAAAAATAGAATTGGGATTGGGCCTTAAGGTTTGGGACTCTGCTGAAGTCTGCTCTGAAATGAAAGCATCAGATTTGACGTCATTCGCTACAGTCTTTAATGATGCGTGACTCGCAGTGACAGGTGAAAATCCGATCTACCTGCTTACACTGCAGACACGAGGTCACGAATCGGATTCATATCGGATAAATTTCCACAAATTAACAAGACCTGAATCTGATTTGAGTAAATCAGAATCCATGTGATTTATTTATTTATTTATTTTTCCTGCTTACACGTACATGAGCCATATTCGATCTGTGCCACATGACAGAAAAAAATTGAATTGAGTGAACTATGCTGTGTAAATGCAGCCAAAATGGCACAATTAGGATCAAAGCCAAAAAGGGTCAGTTTCAAAGAGTTATAAACACTATCCGTGTGGTATTTTGAGCTGAGACTTCACATACACAATCAAGGGACATCAGAGACTTATTTTACATCTTGTATAAAATCACGTAGAAACTCCCCTTTAAGGTTAAGCAAGATTTAAGTTTTTCACGTACATATTTATAGTGTCCAGACTTGCTTAAAAGTGCAGTGGCACCAAAACGCATTACTTTTTAAACACTCACGTCCGCCATTATCTCAACCAACAGGAAGTCCTGTTTCAAACTCAAGCTGTTTTTTTGGAGCAAATGTAGCTATAATGGGCTGCTCAAACAAACAGTTGCATTTCCAGTTTGGTGGATGAGAAATGAATTGCTGCAGCTTTGAGTTTCCAAGTTTCCCAACTAAGCAAAGCCTCTTTCCATAATAACCTGAGGATGTTATGATGGAAGACACTTACTTGGAAATATTTAATTTAGCTTTGAGTTTTATTGCAATAACAAGAAAGACATTATTCAATAAACACTCAGGCCAGGCTTGAAGTGAGGATTAAATTTCAGCATCGGCAAGTAAATTCAACAGGTTTGGCTGGCGGTGAGATGATTTTCATCTGCAAGCTGACTAACAAATATACAAATCACTTTCAAAACGTGATTTCCCCGAAGTATTGTGAGCAAATTAAACAAACTTGGCATTTCAAACTGGACCCTTTTGGCCCCCGGAGAAATAATTTAAAAACGAGCCTGTTTAATATGTTGTTTTCCACTGTGTACTGGGTTTTTCTGTGATGTAGTCCAGCTCTGTAAAACCTAATTAATCGATTTATTTAATATTTGTATCATCCTCCAGAGATCCGCAGATGGGTCGAGTGCAGAGGACGGAGACGGTGAGTTTGACTAGTTTTTGTTCATATTTTTGTAATGCACGAAAATATTTTTTGTCGTTAAATATTCTGGAAAATACAAGACTAACACATGCATTTCCACTAAAAGGTGAAGAACCTACTCGGTGCATGTTTTCTAGTGTAAACTAGGGCTGCACAGTATGTTGTTTCAGCATCGATATCACAATGTGTGAATCTGCAATAGTCACATCGCAGGATCTCAAGAGATTTCATGTTAATTTAAATCGTATAAAGGGCATTATAATGTTTTCATCGCAAAGTTTAACCCTGAAAGAGTAAAAGATTTACATTTGAATGTGTTTTTAAGACTGTCAAGCGCAGACGTATGCTACTACGTGTGGTCGCATACCCCCCGCCGTAGGCCGTCGGCGACGCTGATGCGCACCTCTCAAAAAATGTAACTACACGTCGTAACGACACGTAGCACAAGCTCTGTGATTGGTCTGCTTGGTAGCGCTGACGAGTGTGGGCATAGGTGAGAGCCGTACGAGCCTGATGAAACGATTGTTTACAAGTGTGGAGTCCTGTAAAGGAGCTCTAGATGGAAACTTTGGTTTTGTGTTTACCTTATGATTAAAGTTGTTGCACGTCCGCCGGTTCCCACCTCTAAATGAGCGAGTTTGAGTTGCTTGTATATTAAGATAGCGTTCAGAAAAAACAAAACACCAGCGAAGAAACTCGACACAGAGAAACATAAACACCTACTGCCGGCTAGTGTTTCTGCAGTGTTATTGCAGAGCAACACAAACAGTACGCAGAAGTATAAGTGTAGGACTATGCGCATTGTATGCGCCGTGGGTCACGCTGTTCAGTTGACACAGAAGGATAAACCAGGCTTAAGAGTGATTGAGCTCAAGCACATCAAATGAGAAGTGTCTTGAAGGGGGCGGGGATGTCAGATACTAGAGAGCATCTGATTGGTCAAGATTTGATGAGAAACTGAAGTATGAGGTGATGTGAAACAAAACGTTACGTTGATCCATTTCGGCTGAAGTGACACTACAAGCTTTCCATGTTTATATCGGTTTTATATCTTCTAAACGCAAATTTTGAGCACACTAGCTTATAGATGTCCTTGAAGACTAACATCTAAATATGTTATTTTAATTTCGCTGGACCTTTAATATTTCATGTAAACAACATCTAGTGATGATAAAAAGTAGGACACCAAGGGCACACTCACACTATGCTATCCGAACCGTGCCCAAGTGCGCTTCCCCGTTCGTTTGAGAAGTGTGAGTGCTCTGAATCGGGCCCAGGCGCAGTTTAGTTGGCCGGCCCTGGCCTGATTGAAAGAGGTGAGTCAGAGCGTGGTTGGTTGGGCTTTGGCGTGGTACGCTTGTAGTGTGAGTGCAAAGCGCCCCTGAGCCCGAAGACGTGACATCACTTTCAAGGGACTGTTTCATACAGATTTATTAATCATTCTTACTGTTCAATTAACGCAAACTCCTGTAGTTTACTAAAGATGCAAACCGCTCGCTTTACGAGGACTTTATAATAATTTATGAGCGTCAAAAGTGGTGGATCTGTTCGGCAAAATATTTGACTGCGTATCACTGCATCCTAAACGAATAAAACGATATAGCTAAAGAAATCTCCACTGTGCTGTGCGAGAGCGCTTCTTTTCCTGTTAAACTCAACAGTCGCGTCATCGATGATATAAGTGTGCTCAGGTTCGGTAGGTGAAGATGCAGTGTAAGTGCAGGCCGTTGGAGGAGAGGGGAGGGGGACAACTGCGCTTCGGCACAGTTCAAGGCAACCATGCCTAGTGAGCGTATGCTTTAAGGGTGCACTCACACTATGCTATCCAAACCGAGCCCAGGCGTGTTTCCAATTTCATTTGAGAAGTGTGAGTGCTTCGAATCGGGCCCAGGCGCAGTTCAGTTTCCAGCCCTGGCCCAATTAAAAGAGGTGAGCCAGAGCGCGGTTTGGTTGGGCTTTGGTGAGATACGCTTGTAGTGTGAGTGCAAAGTGTGCCTGAGCCTGAAACTGAAGATGCGACGTCACTTTTAAGGGACTGTTTCATATGGATCTACAAATCATTCTTACTGTTCAACGAACGCAAACTGTCGTAGTTTATTAAAGACACAAAACCTCTCACTGCACGTCAGCTGATACCTTCAGCAAACCTCCTTATTCCAGCAGTACGAGGACTTTTATGATCATTTATGAGCGTCAAAAGTGGCTGATCTGTTCAGCAAAATATTTGACTGTGTGTCACTGCATATCAAACGACTAAAATGATATAACTAAAGCAATGTCCACTGTGATGTGCGAGAGCTTTTCTTACTGTTAAACTGAACAGTCATGTCATCGATGACATATGCATGCTCAGGTTCGGTAGGTGAAGATGCAGTGTAAGTGCAGGCTGTCCGGGGAGAGGGGAGGGAGGACAACCATGCTTCGGTACGGTTCAAGGCAACTGTGCCAAGTGAGAGTACACCCTAATAAAAAATCTCCTGAAATATATTGTAAGATGCAGATGGGCTTATATCATCTTAACGTTTATTGATAGGTAGTTATTGATGGGTCACTGGTTAAAGTTAAAAATAATGGTTTGAATGGTTGATTTAATTGTGTTGTCCAGATTCAGACCGGGATGATGGCGAATATTGTCCTCCAGTGAAGAGAGAGCGGACCTCATCTTTGACCCAGTTCCCACCGTCACATTCAGGTAAATCCCTGCAGACAATTTACACTTCGCTCTGTATCATTTGTTTAAACTGTACTGAAGTGTTGCAGTCTCATCTAATCCTCTTTTATTGCCTGCTTTCTCTCTCATGCTGTAGTTCCCAAGAATAATATCTTTATGCCCTCAAGTTTATGCCAGTCGCCAACTGGTAATTCAGACTCTGAGCCAGGTAAGCAGTCAATCTTTTGTTGTCTCTTTAAGTAATTAGTATTTTTTTTCTCACTAATAGCAAAAATATAGTTCAAAATGACAACAAGATCATATTATCTTTTCTATGCAAATTTGAAAGTGTTTGATCTAATTAGATTGCACAATGGGCGGAGCTACTAGGCAGCGCTGGGGAAATTAAAACTTATTTATTTATTTGTTTATTTGTTTTGATGTAATATGTCATTATTGGATATATAGAATATACACTCACTGGCCACTTTATTAGGTACACCTTACTAGTACCGGGTTGGACCCACTTTTTCCTTCAGAACTGGTTCCTTCAGAATCCTTTGTGGCATAGATTCAACAAGAGTACTGGAAATATTCCTCAGAGATTTTGCTCCATATTGACATGATAGAGTCACGCAGTTGCTGCAGATTTGTCGGCTGCACATCCATGATGTGGTTCAAAGTCACTTAAATCACCTTTCTTCCCCATTCTGATGCTCGTTTTGAACTGCAGCAGATTGTCTTGACCATGTCTACGTGCCTAAATGCGAAAATTGTTTAAATTGAGTTGCTGTCATGTGATTGGCTAATTAGAAACTTGCGTTAATGAGTAGTATGGACAGGTGTACCTAATAAAGTGGCCGGTGAGTGTAAAGATACAGGCTTATTTTGCCTGTCACTAGATTTCGTTTTACCATACATGGTCCGACACATGTAATTCACAGGTTTCTCTGACTGTACACAGTTTTGTCATGTTTGACAGTCTAAGGCTTTGTTTACGCCACACACATTTCACTTGGTTTTCAGATCTGCTCTTTAGGACTGACTGTCCACACTGCCATTTTTCTCATGTGGCTGTGGTTTGTATTGAGTTTGTAAACATCAGAATTTTTTTCCCCCATGTGGACAAAAATAAATCTAGACAAATTTGAGTTGGATATATCAAACCGCCTGGATTTTTTGCCAAAGACGTGTAGTTTATGTCTGGTCGTAAAATATTTTCCCCCTATTAATGGGATGCATTATAATGAAGTCATTTTGAGGTCTCATATTTTCCAGAAAATAAGTCATACCAAGTTAGAATTGCTTTGCAAATCAAATTGGTTGCATCTGTCACCTTTTTGACTTTTTAATAAAATGAAACATAAATCGCTATTTTTGTTCCTTTACTACACAAAATGTCCTATAGACGAATACTGTTATGGTTTTTAGGCATTCAACTTCCTTCAGTGTGTAAAATTACAGTTTTGAGCATGAATAATATCTGCTAAGCTAGTCACTCTACCAGAAATTTTGTTAATACTTTATTTTGATGGTCCATTTGAGTATTAGTAGTACTTAATATCTGCTGAAACTACTCCTTCAACAGACATTTAACTGACTATAACAAACTTAGCAAGCACTTACACTAACCTAACAGTCTACTCATAATCTAATGAGAATTAGTTGATATGTTGATGCAATGTAACTTAATTCAACAAACGGACCTTCAAAATAAAGTAACCAGAGTTTTTCCTCTATATATTAAAGGGTGTCCACAGTGTCTTAATGTCTTCAGTTTCAAAAACTAAATTTTAGGCCTTAAAGTCTTAAATTCACTGAAGTTTTGTCTCTTATATCTTAAATAATTGTAAACCGGTCTTAATTTAGCTTTCCATGTAAACACTGATCCAATCACCAACAATCCACCTCTAAAAAACTCTATTTATGACTACAATAAGATTTAAATATTGTCCTCACGATCATAAAAGGTCTCTGTGTATTTATAGTCTATATATAGTGAGGACACTGACCTGGATAGTCTGTTGTGCATACATTTAGTATGTTATAGTTTTTAAAGATATGTTTTATTGAAAAATGTGTGTGTATGCAACTAGGGTTTGCTTGTTTTAACAATTTATTTAAAACATCTGGCTTAAAAATGATGAATTATAATTAAAAAAAAGTCCTGTATGTCTGAAATTTCATTCATGACTTCTCATAGTTGCGATCGTTGATTGTAAACCAAACTGTATGAAATCACTTTTGCTTTATAGTTTGAGATCTTTCAGCATGTAGGTAAAGTGTGTCACACAGAGTAATGCAAGCGGCAGATGCTGCTCATGCATCTGAAGGCAGATTTCTATTCTGGTGTCTCTTAGAAAAAGCACAAACTCAGCCAAGCGCACCAAACCCCAATGTGTTTCAGCTACTGTCAGGAATGTGCTAAAACAAGTCCAGAGGCCTGTCGGGGGGGGGATGCAGGTTTACAGGAAGTGGTCAGAGCCGTTTTAAGGCTGTGCAAGAGGGCACTACACAGATCACTGTATTAGGGCACTACTAGTGCATTATACACTGGCCGTCAAATGTTTGGGATCAGCAAAAAGCCTATTTTGCTCACAAATGCTGCATTGGTGAAAAATGAATAAAAAATGTGTTACTGTTTAGAAACGTTTATTTAATTTAATGTAATTTACAATGTAATTCATTCCTTTGTTTTACAGGTGCTGTATGTAAGTTTTTGACTCTTCCAAAGCATAAAAATACCATAATATGTTTGCAGATATTCAAGAAAAATGCTAAGTGAACATTATTGTTTATCTGAAAAACAATGCTGAAGTCAGATATTCTGTTTTGATTTTCAGCATCTGATTTTAGTCAATTTAAAGGGCACCTATGGTAAAAAATCTACTTTTCAAGCTGTTTGGACAGACATATGTGCATGTATGGTGTATAGACCGTCATATTGGGGTGATATAAGCACACCCAGTGCTTTTTTTTCAATTTAACAACATAAAAAACGGTGGACCAATTGGAGCTGTTTTCAGATCGACCGCAACTTTACGTAGGAGTGCGGTCCCCCCGCCCGCCAATATTAATTGACTGGCGCGTCATCATATCCTCAGTTTGTTGATTCACGTCCGCCATTTTCAGCGTGAGTCGAAGCGATATCACTAAAGAAACACCCTAGCTCTATTTTTAGATGCAAGGCTCATTGGGCTCAACACAAGATCAATATTCTCCACATTATCGCTCTAATTGGAATTGTTGGTTGTATCTTTATGTAGGTTTGCAAACATGTGTACTTCTCATTGAGTCTACCTTATACTTCAGCCGTTTGCATTTCTCGCGATCACAGAAGCTCCCTGTGATCTTAACTAGCATGCGTTTTAGAATTCTAAACATCGGTTTCTATCAGGGTACACTCAAGTCGACGGCTGGGCGCCGCGGGCCGCTGCAGAAACCTATGTTTAGAATTCAAAAATGCGTGGCGCGACGATTCGGGACACTTCATGTTTCTGCTGCGCCACAGAGAGTGTCTGGTGTGCCGTGTCGCGGCTTCAAGCGGCGCATCCGGTGCCTCAGTCACAGTTAATTCAGTGTGCGTGGTTATTAGTTTCTGTGTACAAGCTCGGCACTTGAAACTAGCACACAGTTGGCTGTAAAACTGTACAAAGACGCAAATGATTTTATACTCTCTGCTTGGTCTGTGTCCGAGTCGTACATGTACGACTGAATGCGGATCCTCTCCTCCTGCTCGTTCTCGCAGTCTGCCTGTCAGACTCTGTTGCAAACGCAGAGCGGGTGAGCTCATGGCCCCGCCCCCTTGTTACGTTGGGCGGGAAGCCGAAACTAATTTACATGTGAAGCAACACACCCCTAAATCAGCGAGCTGTGGACACGCCCCCAACATGACACTTTTTAACACATTATAATAAAACAATCTGAATTGTGTTTTAAACTGAACCTAAACTGGCACACTCAGAAGAACCATAATATTAATATTAAATCATAAAAAGAAGTAAACTATGTGCCCTTTAAGATTTTTTTAAGGCCTAAAATTTAGTTTTTGAAAATGAAGACATTAAGACTTTAAGACACAGCGGACAACCTGTATTATATATAGGAAAAACTCCGGTCACTTTATTTTGATGGTCCGTTTGTTGAATTTAAGTTACACTGCATCTACATGCCAACTAATTCTCATTAGATTATAAGTAGACTGTTAGGATAGGGTTAGGGTTAGTGTAAGCTGACATGTACTTGCAAAGTTTCTTATAGTCAGTTAAATTTCTGTTGAAGGAGCAGAATCAACAGATATTAGCCAGACAGTCTACTAATACTCAAATGGACCATCAAAATAAAGTATATACAAAACTCCTGGTAGAGTGACTAGCTTAGCAGATATTATTCATGCTCAAAACTGCAATTTTACACACTGAAGGAAGTTGAATGTCTAAAAACCAGTAACAGTACTAGTCTATAGGACATTTTGTTTAGTGAAAGGAACAAAAATAGCCATTTATTATAATGTTTGATATTCTTAAGTCAAAAAGTGACTTATGCAGATGCAACCTATTTGCTTTGCAAAGCAATTCTAACTTGGTATGACTTATTTTCCGGAAATTATGAGACCTCAAAATGACTTCATTATAATGCATCCCATTAATAGGGGGAAAATATTTTGCAGATATTTAAGAAACATACTAAGTAAACATTCTTGTTTATCTGAAAAACCGTGCTGAAGTCAGATATTCTGCTTTGACCATGCCTGTTACGTGCCGGAAAGTCT
>NC_079436.1:53722841-53725341 GCF_903798145.1 Danio aesculapii
ATATTGTGCTGACATTTTATTTAGCTTTTAGTAATTTACTTGAAGGCAACGTTTCTAATTTTTTGGTACACAATTGTTTTTGATATACAGTGGTCCCTCGTTAATCGCGGGAGTTACGTTCTAAAAATAACCTGCAATAGGCAAAATCCGTGCAGTAGTCAGCTTTATTTTTTAACAATTATTAAGGTTTTAAGGATGTAAAACCCCCCACTGCACACTTTATACACATTTCTCAGACAGGCATTAACATCTTCACACTTTTCTCTCTCGTTTAAACTCTCAAAGTTCAAACCTTCGTAGAAAAATAAGTCCAGTATTATAGAATGAAACCTGTTGTCAGGTGCAAAAATTTATCGCTGTCAGCAAAAAGTTCATAAAGCTTTATAGCTTTTGTGTGGATAATGTTGGCATCCAGCGTAATGTGCTTTTTCCTGCAGTCAGTGATCCATAAAACTAGCAGATTCCATCTTTAAGGGGGTGGCACGCCGGATGCACCACTCACATGACAGATAGAAGTAACACACACACACACACACACACACACACTCACACACACACACACACACACCACATTTGCATGGTATTTAAAGTGAAATTATTCAGATGGCGCTTTGTGGCACGGCAGAACTATGAACAGCCGCTGACTTAAGGCACCAGTGTGTGTACCCTGATATAAACCTGTTTACAATTTTAAAATGCATGGCGCTGTGTGGTACGGCGCATCTGGTGTGCGACCCCCTTTATGATAGTCTTTCTGCGGACAGTTACAACCCTTTTTGCATCCTTGTTGGAACTCATACTGCTAGCGGTTAAAGATTTATGTTAATTTGGCAAGCTGAATGCATTCTGTACTGTATAGGAGACACGGAAGAGATTGATTAACAATGGTCTACAGCCAATCAGGACGCAGAACACGATGCACTGTAAAAATTTTTTATAAAAACATGTCCAATTGCTAACAAAAACGATCTGTGAAGCTGCGAAAAGTGAACCACATTATAGCGAGGGACCACTGTAACACAAATATTTTTAGTATTTTAGTGTTAATGGACTTTAACACTGGCTTAAAGAGCTGTTTTGTGGATAAAGTCATCCCAATGCATGAGTGTTACAGTTAAAGTCATAGTTCACCCAAAAATAAAATGTTCTCTCACTTACTTACTCTAGTGGACCCAAATCTTTGAGGTTTATTTTTCCATTGAACACAAACAAAGATAATCTAAAGAAAGCTGAAAACATGTAACAATTGGCTTCCATAGTAGGACAAACAAATACGATGCAGGGCTCGAAATGAACGTTTTTGCTTGGTAGCACTGGTGCTCCTAACTTGAAAAATGTAGGCGCACCCACCAGTTATGAGCAGCGTTACTACAAGTTTTATATAAACAGATTTATTGCATTCGGAATCAACACTAATCAAAACTAACAAGCAAAAAAATAAATATACTTGCGTGAGGAAAATAGGTCTCAACGAAATTCTGTTATCACAAGAAAATACATTTTTATAACATAATTGAGTGACCAAAAGATACACGCACCGCTCACCGGCCCTGCACGCACTGCTTGACATGAATCAATCCGTTAACGATACGTTACTGTGCTGTGTTCTAACGTGTGCTGTCTGATATTGCACAGATGCTTTTGACATATACCTTATTATTTGCAAACGTCATTTTAATAGCAATACCGGTCTTTTCATGAGCTGCAATATTAGTTTAATCTTAGCCAGTGCAAGCCCTTTTGCGATGGTGTACGTGGTGTTAAATTTTACATAGAGCTGCCACTTGCACGGCTGGCAGCATCTGGCGATTAAATGAAGGATTAAACAGAACCTCTTGTGCTTTAAATGTGTAGATGTGGCAAACAGTTACCTGAAAATTCCATCCCACAGACTTTACAGTGAATGCTTTAGTTATTTCCAGAGCGGACTTGAAGCCACTGGAAGTCTTTTTATCCTCTCTTCGAAAAATGTAGATGTGGATTAACATTCACCACGTGATCAGTAATCAGATGTGCCATTATTTGTAACTTTAGGTGGTTTCTAAAACAAAATCTGTCAGTGTTGTTTTCATTCTCTCATCTTCAGCGCTTTACGTTTTCGTGTTGTAGCTCTTCCTGTCATTGCAAGGCAGAAGGCTGTGACTGAGTGATTGACAGCTGATTTTAACCAATCCATTCACATTCAGTTCTAGAGCAGTGGGCGAAGAGCGCGAAGGCGGGGCAAGCATTGCAGGCTTTGTTTACTGCAGCAAGTTGACATGACAACAGTTTTAAACTGTTCCTGAGCACTGCGTTTCAAGTGCAAAGATGCATAATGCGTGAATGTGTCCTGGATCCGTGCGTGCGGTGAACATTTTGCAGTTAAAACCGGTCACACAAATGCTCCTAAACATATTTTGAGGTCGCATAGATAAAATTTCGGGCGCATATGCGACCAAAAGAGTCGCAATTTCAGCCCTGCTATCGAAGTCAATGGTTACAGGTTTTCAGCTTTCTTCAG
>NC_079436.1:53730341-53800341 GCF_903798145.1 Danio aesculapii
AGATTTGATCACCGCAGTCGATCTAATTAATGAAAGCATTTCAAATAGGGCTATTCAAATCATCTGATGAAAATATATTAATTTCGCAGTGTATATCACAGCAAAACAAAATATCGCAATGTGGTGTTGTCATAATACTGGAATTCGATACCAATCTGTACTGAAATTTTAAACACGACCATTTCCCGCTAACTTTTGAGCGCTGTTGAGTGCGTTCTTAAACTGTGCTGATTTGCCATTGTGTTCACGTGCTCGAAAGAAATGACAGACAAAATAACACAATTTTTGTAAGTTGAACATCAGGTTTTATTCTACAGATTTATTAATTTTTTAAAGTTAAAATATTTTAAATAGGTTAAAACATCAGGGTTTTTGTTTTAAAATGAAAATAAACATTTTTGAAGCAGCACTTTTTTGTTATTTTATTTCTATTGACAACATTTTGATTTTATTATTTTTTAAATTGAGAAGAAATGCAATTAGTAGTTCACAGAATAAGACCAAAGTTACATTTTACTTAAAAGCAAAACTATAAATGGTAAATCCAGAGATAAACTGAGAATTTTCAAATAGTGTTTAAGTTTTTTGTTGTTTTTTTATTTAGTTTTTCACATTGTGTATTCTTAAAATAATTTTATATATTTATATTGCATAGTTGTAATATGGTCATTTTATTTTTATTTTTATTTTATTTTATTTTATTTTTTATTTTATTTTATTTTATTTTATTTTATTTTATTTTATTTTATTTTATTTTATTTTATTTTATTTTATTTTATTTTATTTTATTTTATTTTATTTTATTTTATTTTACAAAAATGGACTAACTGACCACCAAGTTTAAGTCTTTAAATTGCACTAAGCTTCTTGTAAAATAAGTAGAAAAAATATTACGTACTGCTATCATTGCAAAGACAGATTATTAAAACCATTAATTAAGAATGTGTTGGATACAGATTTTTATTTCTATTGTCAACAATTTCATTTTAAATTGAGAATAAGTGTCCGTAATTCACAGAATATAACAAAAAAAAATTATTTTTATTGAAAAGCAGAATTATAAATCGTAAATCTAGAGATAAACTGAGAATTTAAGTCGTCTCTCAAGTTTTTTTTGTATTTATTTTTTTAAATGTAGTTTTTCAGATCATGTATTCTCAAAATAATGTTATATATTTATATTGCAAAGTTGTAATATAGGTGATGCGGTGGCGCAGTAGGTAGTGCTGTCGTCTCACAGCAAGAAGGTCGCTGGTTCAAGCCTCGGCTGGGTCAGTTGGCATTTCTGTGTGGAGTTTGCTTATTCTCCCTGTGTTCGCGTGGGTTTGCTCCGGTTTCCCCCACAGTCCCTAAGACATGTAGTACAAGTGAATTGGGTAGGCTAAATTGTCTGTAGTGTATGTGTGTGCATGAATGCTTTCCCAGTGATGGGTTGCGGCTGAAATGGGGTCTGCTGCGTAAAACAGATGCTGGATAAGTTGGCGGTTCATTCCGCTGTGGCGACCCTGGATTAATAATGGGACTAAGCCGAAAAGAAAATTAATGAATGAGTTGTAATATGGTCATTTTGTATTTATTTTATACACTATGGCAATTTTATTTGTTTACTCAAGTCACCTATAGCGCATGTGTTTGGACTCTGGGGGAAACAGGAACACCTGTAGGAAACTCACGCCAACACAGAGGAGAACATGCAAACTCCACACACAAATGCTTAATGGCTCACTCGAACCAGTAATCTTCTTGCTGTGAGGCGACAGTGCTAACCACTGAGCCACTGTGCCGCCTTGACATCTTACATGTTGGTAAAAACACATAGACTGCGCATGAATTGTTTCTGTGTGTGTGTTCACAGAAGCGGGAGAATGAAGGAGAGGAGAACGGAGGTGCACAGAAAGAAGACAGCAGTCAGAAGAAGGATGGTGCGGTGGACTCATCGTTTGTGTTTGGCCAGAATATCAAAGAGCGAGCGAAGGTCAGCTCTGACTCATTCCTCTCATTCTTTATCCAAAGCAGCAAATTGGCTCCACATAGGTTCCCTCGGCGTGCGTTTGTGTTTATTTCTCAGATTGTGTTACCGTGTTTTTCCTCCACAGTTGGAAGAAAACAGCACGAACAGCGACTCAAAAGACTCCACACAAGATCCTGGCAGCACCAATTATTTCTTGCAGTACATGGGCAGTTCCAGGTAACAGTATGATTGTATTTGTACTTATTTTTATTAATGTACAGGGACCATATAGTCAGTAATATGGAGAAGTTGTGGAATTTTGATATAGCATTTTCCAGGCCTGGATAAAGTGTTGGAAAAACTGAAAAAGTTTTAGAAAAGTCACGGAAATTAGTTGAGCAAGTATCTGTATACTTGAATATAGGGCTGAACAATAAATCGTTTGAGCATCGATATCGCAATCTGTGTATCTGCAATAGTCCCATTGCAGGATTTGATTATTTATTAAAGATTGAAGGATAAAGATATTAAATATTTTTGTATACAATTATTTATTTATTGATAACCATGTTATTTTACGTTTGATTGTTTAATTTCTATATTTCAATACTGTTAGTATTGAAAACTCCTTTTTTTAATATGTGCTTGTAATTTATTATGTTTCTATGCACAGCATAGAAAAGACTTGATCACAGCAGTTGATCTAATTAATGAAAGCTTTTCAAATAGGGCTATTCAAATCATCTGATGAAAAATATTCATTTCGTCGGCGCCAATAGCCTAGTGATTGGTGCGTCGACACATAGCACTGAGGTGCTCACGGCGACCCGAGTTCGATTCCCGGCTTGAGGTCCTTTGCCGATCCTTCTCTTATCTCTGCTTCCCACACTTTCCTGTCTGTAAATCTCCACTGTCCTATCCAAAATAAAAAATAATTATAAAAAAAATATATATATAAATATATTCATTTCGCAGCAAAACAACATATCGCAATGTGGTGTTGTCATAATAATGGAATTTGATACAAATTACATGAAATCCAATCTGAAGTCTCACACAGAATTGTAAGACATTTTAAGAATAGATTTGATCAAGTGGTTTTTAAACCAGATGTTGTATTTGGCATACTAGAATAACCCATGGTTTTTGCTCCAAGGTGAAAACCCTACTCAGTGTTTGTACTGCACAATTCCCCTTACTATAAAACACATTTTGCTGGACTGTCCTGCTTTTAATGATTCCAGAAGACTTTATGAAATGAACTCTCTTAAGGTAATTTTTAGCAAAGTGACACCAGAAAAGATTTTAGATTTTTTTATCATGTATTAACACTAAAAATCTTATTTAATTTATGTATTAATTTGTTTGTTGATTTTTAATTCTATATTGAAAGGTTCCTGCCATGAAAAAAGCCTTGGTTGCTGACATGGCATTAAATAAACACATTACATTACATTACTGGAACTCAATACCAATCGATACTGACATTTTTAAAAACGTCCATTTACCCTCAACATTTCAGCACGTTATTAAAAAGCACTGATTTACAATTGTGTTCACGAGCTCAACAGAAATGACTGTGATTGGCCAGGAAGGTCATAAGTTTACCAAACTCACCGCTGTTTACTGAGTGTAACCACAGATACAGGGACACTGGAGCATTTTTAAAGTCACAAAGATCAGCTGGTCTGTTTATAAGCTGACATACGAGCAATCCGCTGATGAATCGACTGATCTTCATGGCTTTAAAACGCTCCAGTGTCCCTGTATCTGTGGTTACACTCTGTAAACATTGAAGAGTTTGGTGAACTGATGCCTTCACGGCCAATCACAGTCCTTTCTGTTGAGCATGTGAACACAATGGCAAATCACAGCTGTTTAAGAACGTGCTCAAATGTTAACGGTAAATGGATGTTTTTAAAATTTCAGCATCGATTGGTACTCAATTCCAGTATCGTGACAACACTATCGTGATGTCAGATTTTTCCAAAATCGTGCAGCCCTACTTGAATAAAGGTTAGTTGTCATCTTTTCTGTCCACGGCCGAAAACATGCTCTCGCATTATTAGTGCTGTGTTAGCGGTATCTAAATAAATCTTGCATGAGTATAAAAATAAATGTAAAATAAATAGATTGTTTGCATGTTTTATGATATGCTGCAATCAATTTGAACTTGCATTGTTTTTTATTATTCACCACTTATACGTATGAAAATCACAACTGAAAATGGATCTGGTAGCAGATATCGCAGCCTCTGTTACTCTTTACTTTGCTCTTTTGTGTTAACATTTATTATTATTTATTTAGGATATGTGTTATCATATTCTGATTCCTATGCCCGATTATTAAACTATTAAATTGACTATAATTAAATGAAATATTCTTAAGAATATAATATGATGTGTTCTTTGGCAAAGTGCACTTGCATTGTGATGATATTATATTGTCATTCTGGCATCATATAATGAGTGGCATAAAATGGTCTTAAAATGACAATAATATTGTTTATCGCAATATATTTTGGTGTAATATATTGTACAACAAAAATAGATATCATGACAGGCCAAGTGTCACAGTGTATCTGTTACCGGGAGTAGTATAATCTGTACTTTACATGAAGGACCACAATGGAAATATCAACTTTATAGTGTGTATTCATTCATTTTCTTTTCGGCTTAGTTCCTTTATTAATCTGGGGTTGCTACAGCGGAATGAACCGGCAACTTATCCAGCACGTTTTACACAGCGGATGCCTTTCCAGCTGCAACCCATCTCTGGGAAACATCCATACACACTCATTCACACTCATACACTAGGGACAATTTAGCCTATCCAATTCACCTGTACTGCATGTCTTTGGACTGTGGGGGAAACCGGAGCACCCGGAGGAAACCCACGCAAACGCAGGGAGAACATACAAACTCCACACAGAAACGCCAACTGACCCAGCTGAGGCTCGAATCAGCGACCTTCTTTCTGTAAGGCGACAGCACTACCTACTGCGCCACTGCGTCACCCTATAGTGTTATATATATCCTTGACAAATTTAGTGTACTCACTTATGTTTTGTCAAATTAATAGAAAGAAAGAACTGTTCAGTAGACGTCTGTGAATCTGTCTCCGTTTGGAGTCTGGCTTCAGTGTGACGTCCTGTAAATCTGCTTCTGTTTGTTCCTACAGCTCCAACAATGCCACCAACAGCTCGGATAAAGGATCCAAGTTTGTTTTTGGCCAGAATATGTCGGAGAGAGTGCTGGTGAGAGATGCTTTTGGGTTTTGGGATTGGTGCAAACTGTTCAGCTTTTATTAGGCATTAGGCATCATCATTATTTTAGGCACAATATGTACGATTTACTTCATTAAAACATTCAAAGTCCTTTAGAACAACAGATATACAGTTCAAGTCATAATGATTCACCCTCCTGTAAATTTTTCCCAAATGATATTTAACAGAGCAAGGACTTTTTCACAGTATTTCCTATAATATTTTTTTCTTTTGGAGAAAGTCTTATTTGTTTTGTTTTGGCTAGGATAAAAATAGTTTTAAAAGTTTAAAAAGCATTTTAATGTTAACGTTATTAGCACCCTTAAGCAATATTTTTTGTTATATAATGACTTGCTAATTACCCTAACTTTTACAATAAACAACATTAAAATGCATAATCAATGGATTATTTTGTAATCATCAGAGGTGAATAAACATCGTTTTTGTGTGAATGTTTTTAGAGCCCCCCAAAAGGAGGAGAAGTGTCAGCAGAGGCCAGTAAAGAGGTTTCCGCTCCAGTATCAGAGCCGTCATCACAAGAGGCCACACCGGAGAAAAGTAGGTGGCATTTAGTAAACATGACAGATTTACTTTTTCATGTATTTTGTACTTCACGGTTCGGTTGCGATTATCATGCCATCGATTCTGTTCAATTCAATAACTCGGTGCATTGACGATGCTTTCCACGAACAACTTCACAGCACAGGAATTCTTGTATTAAAATGTATAGTTTATAAATATATTAATGTTTATATATTATTTGTAAAACAATTTTGTCCTTTAATACAAGCAGTACTGTACCTTTAATTTGACCTGCTCAATAAAATTTGACCTGGTCTTTTTGCTTTGCGGTGCATCGAAGAAACAATTAATTTTAACACCCCTAACAAATTGATTAAAGTACCAATGATATTGCAAATTTATAATATAGCAAATACATAAATGCATATTATATGTCCATTTTAACAGATTATTGTATGACAAAATATTCTGATATATAACAAGATTTTAATTAGAGTTCGAAAAATGTAAAATAATACAACAATGTATAAAAGCTCATCCAGAACGCTGCTGCCAGGATTCTGACCAGAACCAGAAAATCAGAGCACATCACACCTGTCCTCAGGTCTTTACACTGGCTCCCAGTTACATTCAGAATAGATTTTAAAGTATTATTACTGGTCTATAAATCACTAAATGGCCTAGGACCTCAATACATTACAGATATGCTGACTGAATACAAACAGATCACTCAGATCATTAAGATCAAGTCAATTAGAAATTCCAAGAGTTCAGTCAAAGCAGGGTGAATCGGCTTTCAGCTACTAACAGCGCCCCCTACTGCTGGAATCAGCTTTCAGAAATGATCAGATGTGCTCCAACATTAAGCACATTCAAATCAAGACTGAAAGCACATCTGTTTAGCTGTGTCTTTACTAAATGAGCACTGTGCTACATCCCACAGATCGTGCTATTATGTCTTTCTTTTCTTTTTCATTCTTTTATAGCCTGTTTTAACACATTTTAATCTGTTTTTAATCATTTTTAATTAAATTTTTATTTTCTTGTTTCGTTTATTCCTGTTTATGTAAAACATTTTGAATTACCATTGTGTATAAAATGTGCTATATAAATAAACTTACCTATAAAAGTGTAATAAAGCATCAAATTGTGACAGTTTAACAACAACCATTATAAAATATTTAATATGTAATTGACAAATTATTAACATTAAATCGTCAACTATACTGCATTTTAACAAAATTATTGAATGAAATGTAAATAAAAATCCATCAGAATAAAATATCCTAATATATATTTTTAAGATTTATAATAATTATAAACATACACAAATGATACTAAACTGTAAATGTGTAATGAAACATTAAATTGTAACAATTATAAGATATTTAATATGTAATTATAACAAGTTATTAACTTTAAATCATCAAAAGCATAACAATACAGCATTATAACAAGATTATTAAATGAAGTGTCAATGACATTCCATTAGAATCTAATATGCTGATATATAAGATTTATAAAAAAATTATTAATGTATAAAAATGATACAAAACCAACTTATAAAAGTGTAACTGTATGTTCAGACCGAAAGTGGCAAAGAAGCCGGAATCATTCATTTTCAATGGGAGCCGGCAACCATAAGCAATATGGGGAGCAGTGCGGCGCGCATTTGGGCGTCGAGGAGAGTTGAAATCAAGTCAACTTTATGGTAATGAGCTATGACGCGGTTCGGCGGCAAGCAATCGGAATGTAGTAGTCCACCGCTTGAGAGGAGTCCAGAGAGCATAGTCACTGTGAACATTGGTTCTGACCACAGTTGTTCCCAAGGGTTTGATTATTGCGGTCACCGGATTTTCAATTATTTGCAATGTTTTCTTACAGGAACATACATTTAAAAAGTTACTGATGTGCATTAATTTTATATGTTTTCTTTCTTTAAAAAAGCAGGAATCTCATGCGACAGTACAAAACAGTATTGCTGCTTCAGGATATTTCAGACATATGAACTCTTTGGATAATTAAGTGTCGCAGAGCCGCACCACATGCAACTTGATCTTCTGTAGTTAAGTGAATTTGACAAAAAGTGTGCAACATTTTCAAGCTAGAAAGCATGTTTGATGCGGGAATGTAACTAATATGATATGCTATGCTACACCGGCCCCTTAAAATACGAGGTCAATCTAGCTAATTTTGACGCTCTCGCTGCCGGAGCTGAAGGCAGACAGCGTTGTCACCGGGGCGGCCAGAGCAACCTTTGACGCTCTCACCGCTTTCGGTGTGAACATACAGTAATGAAACATTAAATTCTAACAAATGAACCTAAGCATTATAATACAATGTTTTAATAAATTAACAACTAATTTACATATCAATAAACGGCAAATAGACACAACTTTTTTGTAATGTTATGCGTATTTATATAGCGCATTTATTGTGTATGGCCGTACACCCAAAGCGCTTCACAATCTTGAGGGGGGGTTTTTCCACACAACCATTACATTACAGTACAACTTTTTTGTTACAAAATATAAATACAATTCTTTCAGTTCACAAATGCATAATATGTATAATAAGATTTATAATGCAATATAAATGTGTTGAAACAAAGTTAAATCAAGTGTAATGATGCATTAAATTACTAAATATGTCGCTGCATCAGATGGAATCATTTGCTTTTTTACTGTGTTTTGATATCAGTCATCATAGATTCAAAGTAATTGTTTAGCTCATTGAATTTTGGACCAGCGAGTGTTGTTTTCATGCTAGTTAACATTCATCCTTTACCATAATTTTGGCCTCATAATTGTGTTGAAGAATGAAGCGTTTTTTTCCTCTGTTTATTGTCAGATCACAGTGTGACAGAGTCTCTGGAGGAGTCAGCGGCCGCGTACACCAAAGCCACTGCCAAGAAGTGCATTCTGGAGAAGGTGGAGGTCCGTACAGGAGAGGAGGCGGAGAGCAACGTTTTACAGGTCAAACACACAATCTAAAGAAATTACTACAGAAAATAACCTCAACTCTTCCTCCATTTTGTTAAGGTTTATCACTTTCACACTTACAATAACACTGATGTGATCAGCCTCGTAATTAACTTCTGAAATTAAAATAGAGATGCGCAGTGCACAATTTATAAGTGTTTTCAATTAGTAACAGATTTCAGACATTCAAACATGCATAACTATTAGCAAATTGTACCGTTTAAGCTTTGTAAAATACATGTGAATGTCTATGGAGATGGCAATGATTATTACTTTTAAATATAACTGAACAATATGCTTCATTCACCTAAGATACACTCTTATGTTTATGTTTTTAAACATTTGCTCTGTTCCTCCGCTAGTTATTCAGCAACTTTCCTATATTTTGAAAGAAATTGATGAATTAGTGTACACAGTGCAGTGTACACTAGGACTGCATGATATTGGAAATGGTTTTGATGGTTTTCTATGGAGTCTAATGTTGTGTTTACACCAGATGCGGCATGTGCGAATAAATAAAAACCAAATAGACGAGTGAACATTTTGAGTTTACTCTCTTCCTTTGCACGTCACATTCGCTTTATTCGTGCGTCAAATTTACTTCTCAATAAACACAGATTCGTGTCATGGGTAGGGCTTCTGTCTGCCCAGTGACTCTAGCTTTGTTGCTAAATGGCTAATATGGATTTTAAGAGAGTAGCTGTGCTTTGTGCTTTAGGAAGGCTGAGAAACAGTGTATTTTCGTTCGGCGCCATGTCTGAGTCCACTAGATCCTTTTAGAGGTGCACCCAGATCTGTGAGTTCATCAACTCCTCCAGAAGTCAAAAGTTAAAAAAAATTTTGTTCACAGATCATATAAATTCCATATAAATATGATTCTGCAGCTCCTGGTCAACATGACTTCAGACTCAGCAATGCATATCTTGCAATGTGACTATTGTGGATGATCACATCATGATATCGATGCTGAAACGATATATTGTGCAGCCCTATTGTATCCCAAACAAAGGATCCAAGTTTGTTTTTGGCCAGAATGTCCTAGAGAGTGTTGGTGAGAGATGCATTTGGGTTTTGGGATTGGTGCAAACTGTTCAGCTTTTAAAGGCACAGTATGTATTATTTTTTTTCACTAAAACAGTCAAAATCTTGGGTCAATCCAGTTTTCTTGGTGCTATTTATTTGTTTAACCAAATTTTTGGCTGTAAAGGATATTGCACACTGAAGTCAGAAATTTTCGTATGCGTTTTTTTTCGTATGTGAAAAATTCATCACGTTAACAAATCTTGCACGCTGAGTCCGATGCGTATTGATCCATTACGAAAACACGCAGAATATTTCGGAGACAGTGATAGTTTGTTCTCCTCTCTTCTCCAAAGTTGAAACAGAAAGAGGAGTAGGACACATATTGTGTTCATCCAATACTGGATGATACATTGCTTGTGATACTTCACACATTCACATACGTAAACAACTCCTGAACAGAGACTGGCAGTACCACAGACATTTTAATAGAAAGTAGGGTTGGGCGATGCCGACCAATTTGGTCTAATGTGAAACATCGCGATGGACGATGGCATCGTCGTCGTAGGCGTCAGTAAATTAATTATTTATGAATAATTAGTTCATTCATAACGAATTAATTATTTGTAGCCTACCGTTTCAACTACCTGACCCACATGGTCTTTGTTTTACCCATAACCAAATCATAAATAAATAAAGAGAAGTTACACACAAATTACCACCTGTCAATCACTTTTTCCACCGGACTCTGGCATGAATAGGCAGAGTGATCTGTGTTGTTATAATGGCGCCGACAAACTTTGGTAAAAAAGGTGCACAACCAACAGGAACCAACCAACAGTATCTGAGGTTTTTGCTAAAATTACTAAGTACAAGCGTGAAAGCGAAAGATTGAAGCTGTATACTGACCCGTTACCTGATAGATTCAAAAGACAGAAGAGTCATTAAATAGAGACAAGATTAAGTAAATATCATGTTTAACAACTATAGAGAGACGCGATCCAGCGGTACATGCTTGATAAACTGTCCGACGTGCACTGCTCAAAGCATCCGCTGAGCTGGATTCAGTGCGCAATAAACTTAAGAGGTTACTTTATAAAGAAATGATGGGACAGGTTAATAAATGATGTTGCTTATTACACAGTTATCATCTCTGTTTTATAAAGAAAATAAGGAACAAGTGAATTTATTTTTTGCTGTAGATTATACGGAATTTTCCTGCCTCAGTTTTCTTTTTTGTGTAAAGAATTTAATATAATTAACAGCCAGTTAGTTTTTAGTGCCAATTAATATTTTCCCAAATGCTGCAACTTATATTAAACTTAACATTTTTAAAATTCTAGTAAAAATTGTGTGCTTTTTAAACGTTTTTTGACACTTTCTTGCAGATTAGACTTTTAACGCAAGTGCATTACTGTAAATATGTAAACCGAGACACAAGTCTTCTGTGGTAATTGAAGATATGCCCAAAACTGGTGCTGTATTGAGCGAAAACTCCTGTAATCTTAACAATATTACAAATTGTTATATAGTAAAATATATAAATACATGTCAGTTTTAACATATATGAAAACCAAATATTCTAATATATATAAGATTTAAAAAAAAATAATTGTAATTAATAAAAATTTATTATAAAAATTATCTATAAAAGTGTATTGAAACATTATATTACAACAATTTAACAACAAAACCAATAAAATATTTAATATGCAATAACAAATTTTTAACAATAAATCATCAAAAGCATAACAATACAGCATTATAACACAATTATGGAATGAAATGTAAATAAAATTCTATCAGAATAAAATATGCTGATATATAAAATTATAAATGTATAAAAATGATGCAAAGCTAAATTGTTTAAGTGTAATAAAGCATTACACTAAACTTAACTTATATTAAACTTAACAGTTTTGAAATTCTAGTAAAAATTGTGTGCTTTTTAAACCTTTTTTTTTTGGGCATGTTCTTGCTCATTAGACTTCTAACGTAAGTGCATTACTGTAAATATGTAAACTGAGACACAAGTCTGAGATCTCTTCTGTGGTTATTTAAGCTACGCCCAAAACTGGCGCTGTATTGAGCGAAAGCTCCTGTAATCTTGATGTGTGTGGCGTCTCTTGTCTCCACAGATGCAGTGCAAGTTGTTTGTGTTCGATAAGCCGGCTCAGTCGTGGGTGGAGCGAGGTCGTGGTTTGCTCAGACTCAATGACATGGCGTCCACAGATGATGGCACGTTACAGTCCAGATTAGGTAAGAGTTAGAGTCAGTGGTGTCTTCATCTTCATATATTTATTTATTTATTAGCATTATTTACCAGAAAGTCTTATTGAGATTTCAAATCTCCTTTACAAGAGGGACCTGACCTATTCATTCATTCTCCTTCAGCTAGTCTCTTATTTAACAATGGTCGTCACAGTGGAATGAACCGCTAACTATTCCAGCAAATGTTTTACACAGCGGATGCCCTTCTAGCTGCAATCCAGTACTGGGAAACACCCATACACTCACATTCACACACACACACTCATACACTACGGCCAATTTAGTTGGCCTAATTCCCCTATAGTGCATGTGAAACCGGAGCATCCGGAGTAAACCCACGGGGAGAACATGCAAACTCCACACAGAAATGCCACCTGACCCAGCCGAGGCTCGAACCAGTGACTTTCTTGCTGTGAGGCAACAGGGCTACCCACCGTGCCACACATTGAAAGTCAATTTAGATTCATTTCTAATATAAAAGCCAAGCTTCAGTTTCACTTCATAGTTCAGCTTCAGTTTCCTACCAGTCTGACTGTGTTCATCACATTAATCGAAGCCAATTTCATGCACATTTAGTCAATAAAGGCAGTTCTAGTAAACCTCCAGCATGTTCTTTCAGATGGAGCAGCATTTACAAATTAAAGGTACAGTGCTTGTATTAAATGACAAAATTATGTTCTTGTCTTGGGAAGTGAAATATAAAATTGAGTAAAGCACTCACCGAGATAATCAAATTGAACCGAATAGATAACATGATAATTGTAACAGAACCATGAGGCCAGCCTAGGTTGACAACCCTACTTTGCGAAGGGCCACTTGGATGAAAAAGAAATCAAGGCAGTCTGTCTGTAGCATATGTTTCCATTCAAAGATGCGAATTAAATTTATGCGTAAAACTAGATTATCGCATATAAGACGTGTGAATAAAGCAACGTTTCCATCCACTGAGTCAAAGAGAACGAAATCTCTTCCTGATCAACTGGCGCCAAATATCAAAAGTAAAACCAATTACTACGGTAGGAGAAGCTGCGTGAATCTTTTCCTTATTTAATAAATGACTTGCGCCTCAGAAGATAAATGCCGACACGCAGTGAAACACAGAGCACAGACGCTCTTGACTGCTCTGGAGGTCATTAATAATATAATAACTCTAAAGGCTCGTACACACCGGGACGATTTCCATTTGCGTTTATCGCCAGCGTTTTCCAAGACGTTTTTCTGGATTTAAACCCAAGCGATTTTCACTGAGTATGCAAAATCACTCCTTGACGTTAGATGGCGCTACACAACTTTAAGCTTCTGACACTTGCTTGTAAAACAGAAGAAGACGAAGTTTGACACGCTTGTTGTTAAAGTTACTGGCGATTCGAACACGCATAGATGGTTCAAGTAGCAGCTCCAGCTCTAGCGATGAAGAAATGATTATTGTTCACCAGTGCAATAAGCAGCTCCATGTTCATATCGCCTCTGGACATCTTGAGCGCCTCCAACTGCTGTTTACTGTATCTTCAGCAGATCCGTGCACGTGAACAAAAGTGCCAATCTGATTGGTAGAGAAGGTTATGACACTGCATGTCAAAACAAAAACAAAAAAAAAACGAGCATGAGACGTTTCTTAAAAGATGGCTCTTTTACGCCTGGCATTTTGCACGTTGGTGATCACGATTGGCACCCTTTATTTAGTCACGAGGCGTTAAACATCAGCAGAAAATGCTAGCAAAAAGCGTCCCGGTGTGCACGGGCCTTAATACTGAAATGGTTACACCGATTTAGAATGACCAAAACAACATTTCGAATGTTTTACAATGTGCTCAGCCTGCTGGTTTGTCCATTCATGTACATTTTTATCACCAGATAATCTCTTTAAACAAAATCACATGACTTTTTTTAATGTGCATACTGGAATTTGTTCGGTAGAAGTGTTTCCATCATAGTTTGGTGCATCTTTTCTTATTGAAAACAAAGTTTATCTAGGAAACAGGTAACGTTTTTACTCCAAACTCACTTCAGTCAAGTGTTTGAAATCAATCCTTCTGATACGCCCCGTGTGGCTTCTGAGGATGAAAAGGGCTAAACGTAATTATGACAACCCAGTATTTAAAAAATTCTCCTGAGACGTTAGCTGCTATGGATCAACATGACGGACATGGCACAAAAGTTGTTCGCTTTACTTGCAATAAAGATAAAGAAAAAAGAATATTTAATCACCCAAAGTATATTTACAATTGAATGCAATAAGTGCAAAATAAGTACTTTTTTACTTCCCTTTTAGTAGATTTAAGCAGATTTTAGCATGGATGTTCTGAATAGATGTGCAACTCAACTAAAGCGAACTAGAGAACAGGACAGCTACACAAATGTCACACAGAAAAACAGAGCAGTGACAAGAGATTATGATCTCCCCCAGTCTGATCCGAGCCGTCACTGGAGCGCTTAAAGCAGGGGTTTTCAACCTTTTTCTCTTCGGGGCCCACCTCTTTCTCTGAAGATGTTTTTGAAGGCCCACGTCTGACACTTTTTCTTAAACTGATTGTCTAGAGAAAATGCTTATTTTAAACCTTTATTTATTAGCAAAACATTTCTGTTGCTTACACTATTGTTATCTTATTTTTGACAGCATTTTATAAAAACCCCGAAACATATATAGAGATAATTAAATATAGAATATATAATGATATATATATATATATATATATATATATATATATATATATATATATATATATATATATATATATATATGTATATATGTATATATATATGTATATATGTATATGTAATATATAATATATAATTTTTTTTTTTTTTTTTTTTTAATACACACAGATTAAAAGCTCCTGAATTCTTCAGGTATTTGTTACAACTGCAGAGTAATTAGGCCTTTTCTTTAATAAATGAACCTGACAGGACAACAGGAGATCTTTATATATGCATAAATTTGACTTACATGATAAATAATAAGAAAAACAATGACTTTCAAATTTAATACAGTATATTGTAGAACACGCAACAATCTATTTTGTTTAAATTTGTTTTTATATTCATGTAAAATTGATTTTAATAATGCTTACACAGCACTAACAATGTGAGAGCAAGTTTTTGGCCAAGGACAGAAAATAGTCACATAGTCACATCGCAAGATATGCAATGTTGGGATAATAGCTTAATATAGAGTTTAATCAAAATGGAGGTTCGGATCATTTTACTGACTCGGATCTTTGAGTCTCGTTCATCAAGATGAACGAATCTTTTTTCGAGTCATTTCGTTCATTTGGTTCAATTCGCCAAAATATTTTAAAAATGTGACGAATTGCTTCCAAACACATCTACAACTAGCCCAAAAGAGGAACGGATGACTCAAACCCGATAGAGGACTCGAGAGATGAACGGATCAATTCTTTTTCCGGCTCTAAAAGCTTATGATTGGCCCATGAGGAACGAATGACTCCAACCCAATAGAGGAGTCGAGAGGTGAACGAAGAGGTTTACAAAAAATCTGCTGCTTTGAATTGGACTGACTACTTTTCATCTGTTGATCATATACATTTAAAAAAATAAAAATAAAATACAGTAAAAACACTCTTAAGTCTGTTGAAACACATCGATCTGAAGGCGGTTGGGTTTTAAGGATATTATTGGAGTTCGCTGACAGTAGTGAACAGCTATTCACTAAAACACCACAGAGTCTCGCTAGATCCTCCTGTATGGGGTGCGCATCCCTTATAAGTCACTCGCATTCTAATTTGGACAACTACGCTGATATTTTAAAGAGTTCACACAGAGAGCATGTATAATTTGTGAATCAACTGAGATGTGCGACTCTGATACGAGTCACAGACGTGAGGCACTGGTCATAACTCTAATCATCATTGCCTTTATATTTGAATCACGGTTTGCTTTATGTTATATAGCTGAGAATGTATAGCAGCTGAGCAGCCACGGTTAAGTCTGTATTTTACAGTGAGGCTCTTTTTGCACAAAGTCCAAAGTAATCAATAACAGAAAACGGGAAATGCCATTACAGCAAACATTTTTATATAAAACATATTTAATAATGAAATCAAATAATTAAAGTGCAATAATTAAGTTCAATTTAATCTCGCGGCCTACCTGCAGGATCGCTGAGGCCCACTAGTGGTCCGCGGCCCACCGGTTGAGAATCCCTGGCTTAAAGGACCCCCTATCCTCTTTTGATAGACGGTCCACTCGTGAAAACTCTGCGAGCCAATTGGAACACCTAGATTTTAGAAGAACAGCAGACAGCAAATAAAAATGGGAAGGGGAGGAGGGAACAACAGAGCAACACCCCCAGGCATGTAACACCTGTGAGATGGTTCTGTCGTCATGTGATTAGTCCCATTGAATCAATCAAAGCAGTTAAATCTGTTTATAATGCACCACTATTGGGATTTTCTGAATTGTTTCTTGATTGGTGTTTGGAATTTCTGCTCAATAGCACCCTCTGGCTTTCTTCGGAGGAGATTTACTACTGATCACAGAACCGAGCTTCCCTGACAAGATGTGCACCACAATCGCTGCTTTGCTCAATCATGTTTATGATTTCTTTTGATTAATTGTCCAGCCCTACTTAACCCTCTTCCTCGTGTGTGTGTGTGTGTGTGTGTGTGTGTGTGTGTGTGTGTGTGTGTGTGTGTGTGTGTGTGTGTGTGTGTGTGTGTGTGCGTGCGTGTGCGTGCGTTTCTGCAGTGATGCGCACACAGGGCAGTCTGCGGCTCATTCTCAACACAAAGCTGTGGCCTCAGATGCAGGTGGATAAAGCCAGTGAGAAAAGCGTTCGCATCACAGCCATGGACACAGAGGATCAGGGCGTCAAGGTCTTCCTCATATCGGTATGATGGACACACACATTTTAGGCTGAATGAGCAATGCTTTTGGATTGTTTTATCAGTTGATTATTGCAAAGGGTAACACTTTGGTATCAGGTTTTCTGGTGTGTGTGTGTTATATTTACCCTGGGGGTCCGCCGGCTTAAATATTTTTGCACAGGTCTTATTTTTTCGGTGTCCATGTAACGCTACATCTAATGCTCATTTAAATTCTTTTTTGTTGTTTGGTTTTCGTAGTATTGTAGTTCTTTATTTCACTAGTCCAATTGTAATTTGCATTATTACAACTACAAATATGACGAACACGCGATAGCCAATCAGCTTTCTGTTATTGAACTCAGGCACGGCGAATGTGACATCATCGCTGTGCTTGCAGAGGTTCTCTTTGGGTGAACGCGACATGATTTCATCTGGCGGAGCTCACAAAGTTTTTTGAGACTCGGGTGAAGTTAGTGCTGCGTTTGATTTGAGTTGAAATTAAAACACTTGTACGGGTATGACTGTACAGACATCTTTATGATCCGTCCATGCGTGATCATAGGGAGAACCAGATGACCAATAATTCTTTGCTAGAATTTGCAAAAGCAGTGGAAAACGAGGAAAGTTTTTGTAAATGTTTGGAAAAACCTGAGGGAAAAGTTTGTTAAAACCAAAAAGAGAGGCGATGGAAAAGTGGAGACCCAGGTGGTTTTAATGTTATAGAATATATATTTTTCCACCATTCATAGGTTCAACACTGATGTTTATATTACAATTTTAATTTAAAAACAATTTAATAGTTAGAAAACTAAAATGAAGGAACAAATTATTTCTTTGATAACTGGAAAGGAAGATATGAACCTGTCAGTTTACAATATACTGATGCCCAATTTTTAGGCTTTATTGGTGATAATGATCAGGAATGTTGGACCATTATTGCCTTTTTAGCTTATAAGTAGAGGACAGAAACTAGCCAGAGAGTAATGTGTGAGTTGTTGAGTGGGCAAAAAAAACGTCAGTATTTAAGTGAGTGTACTTACAGTATTTTTTTTGCTTTTATTCTTGCCATAATAAATAATGATGTATATTTTATTGTAGAGCAACCCATGTTCTGTTGCCATTAATATTTAACTTTAATAGGTAGAACTGTCCGAGATATGAACAAAAGCAAGTGATGCATAAAAGTTTGATTTAAAAAAATCGTGGTTACAAAATTCTTTATAATCATTATAAATAATTCTAAAAAAAAAATCAATAAATAATGTTTGATGATATTAATAATTACATTGCTTAAATGATCTTAATGATATGACCTAGTTCCGGAAACTTTCTACTTCTCTGTTTATCCGTCTGACTTTACTGTCTGTTTGTTTTGACCGCCCCCTGTCATTTAAAAGAATATCTCAATGATGAACACGTCGAGTATAAAAGCCTCGTCCGTTTCGTGAGGTGCGCGATGCGGCGCCAGGCAAAAGTATAAATCAGCCTTAAGATGTTTGTTTTTTCTGTAGCTCAGTGGTGCATCTAACCTGTCTTTAGTACTGTTCAATTTGAACACATTTATTTTACCACTAATTTAGTAATTATGCATTTCCTCTTTATGTGTATGCGTGTTTTTGATATTGTGATAAAGGTCTTAAATTTAATGGTCTTAAAAAGTCTTAAATTTGACATTATGATCTGCAGAAACCCTGATACCTCAACACTAATCAGACTTATCAACACTTGCCTTTATCAGAAAGGCATATTGCCAATTTTTGTCCATATCGGGTTGCTGCCAATTGATATATTTTACATAACTTTGGCTTGCTTATTGAGTGTTCTGGTTAAAATCCTCCTGTCTTGGCATCTCTTCTTTTGTACTAAAATTGTATCATTAATTAGTTTTGTTTGCATTTGTTTGATTAATTTGGTTTTATAGATTTATTTGATCCAATTTCCATTTAGATATTGAATGTAATGTATTTACTTACCAAATAATGTTCATTTGAATCCTCAGTAATATTTAAAGGCTTTTTATATTATTTAGTTCAATTGTTTATAGTTCTTTTTTTATCAAAACAATTTTGAATGTCTTAATTAAATGTTAGAATATTTGAAAATCCTACATATATTATTTAGGGCTGCACGATTGTGGCTAAAATGAGAATCAGGTGGTTTTGTTGTATTGCGTGTTGTGCATGGTCCTCAGGTGGTTTTATTGTAATGTATGTTCTGCTGTGTGTCCTCAGGCGAGCTCTAAGGATGCCGGTCAGCTGGCTGCAGCGCTGCATCACCGGATTCTGGCCCTGAAGAGTCGTGTGGAGCAGGAGCCCGAGAGCACGCCAGCTCCGGCTGAACCCGAGATCCCGCAGTCCAACGAAGACGACAGCGACGACGACCAACCCGCTAACAGCAGCAGCAGTGGCGGCACGGGCAACTCCACCGCCAGCGGTACAGGCCTTTAACTCTATTCAGACTCACCAGGATTACACCATTACTCAATTTAAAGAGCCCCTGTTATGCATTAAAAAAGGTCATATTTTGATTTTGGGGTCTCCAACAACAGGCTAATCAAAAAACACTTTCATTGTCTTATAAATTGCGTTTATTTTTACCTACTTATCGCAACGACTCACATATGATTTGTTCAGCGATTCATTTGTTCCCAAACCCCTCTTAGCGCGATGCTAATCTGCACTGATTGGTCCGATGACCAAATTTATTGCAATTGGTCAACTGCTTTCAGCGTGAGACAGAGAAATGCCCACCACGGCTCATCAACAGTATTGAAGTAGTCAGAGTGCAGAGTGTATGTGTGAACCCAACAACGGAGTGCATTAAAGCAATGCTGTTAAACAGCAGCATATTGCTCTATTCTTAACCATGATACACATTCAGTATTAATCCACACAGTAGCATAAGCTCATCTATTTTGAAACTTGACCGCTGCACGTAGCAAGGACAAACAGTAAGGGATCGCAAGCTCACAGACGCATTTAAATCTGTAAACAAAGCGGCATGCGTCACGTTTTCAACACTGTTTTAGACGCGATATGTGAATATAAAGAGTTAACCAGATACAGTGCAAGCGGTTACAAGTAACAAAACACAATTAAATACATAATTTGCAAGCTAGAGAAAACAAGGAGGCAGCCATTTTAATCACACTTAAATTAGTTACACTTATAAAATGGAGGAAGGAACTGATCCTTGACCTGTGTACTGTAAAGTTCCTGTCGAGCTCTGACAGAGTCCCACACATCAATAGTCTTTTCTGATCCTCCTTTAACAGACGGCTGATGAATCCTTCATTGTAAGCGTGTAGGTTGCTGAAGCATTCATCAGAAAAATGACAGGAACACAGCACAAGGCTGGAGCTATAATGCTGAGGTGTTTTTGCAAAAATAATCTTCAACCACTGACTCTTCACAGCCTCATCTTTGGGTAGGGAAAATAAACTTCCCCTCACACAGAGCACAGCGTCTTTGCGACATGACTCCAGGATCTCCTACAGTGTTTGTCTTCCTCCTTTTCTTTCTACAATGTTTGTGGGCGAAGCCGGGGGTTTCAATTTTCCCGGGTCTGCGTGTGCAACAAATGGGCGGGGCTTGAGTTCCGTATTAACGTCACGCTAAAACGGCTAAAGACTCGTTATCGCGGCGATTCATTTGAAACACCATGAGTTGACTCTTTTATAGATGAATCAATCATTTTAAACACGGTGCACTTTCAGATTTAAAGATTTTACCTATTTTACCCCTTTTTTATGATTTAATATTAATATTATGGTTCTGAGTGTGCCAGTTTAGGTTCAGTTCAATTCAGATTCAGATTTTTTGATTATAATGTGTTAAAAAGTGTCATTTTGGGGGCGTGTACACAGCTCGTTGTTTTAGGGGTGTGTTGCTTCACATGTAAATTAGTTTTGACTTCCCGCCCAACTTAACAAGGGGGCGGGGCCATGAGCTCACCCGCTTTTGTGTATGGCCATAGACAGGCAGACAGAGAGAAGCAACATGAGTGAGAGGACGAGCATTTAGTCGTACATGTAGGACTCGGACACAGACCAAGCAGAGACGACTGTTGAGGAATCCATATTCCTAATGTGTTAAAATATTTCATACTTGTAGTTACAAAATCATTTGAGTCTTATATTTTTTGTGTCTTTGTAGTTTTACAGCCACTATGTAACGAATGCATGCGTCATCCATGTAGAGATGCAACGAATAACTGATTACATTACTAACCACGCTTTAATTTGCCATGGTTAATTAATCGTAAAGTCTTCTCAACACTGTGTTTCTGCACGGATCAAAACTGTGGCAACAAAACAATGTTATGCCAACTGTGTGCTAGTTTAAAGTTGCGAGCTTGTACACCAAGACTAATAACCTAAGGCAAATTCGTCATTTGCAATGGAGGGATGCGCACGCGAGGCAACGCACTCACACTTTAGCCGCACCTAGTTGAGATGACAGGGAGCTTCTGTGACCGCGGGAAATGCAAACAGCTGAAGTTTCAGGAATACGCAATGAAAAGTATACATTTTTGCACCCAACCCACCTAAAGTTACAAACAATGGCGCCGATGAGAGCGATCATGTGGTGAATGTTGATCCGCCAGCCGAGATCAGTCGAGTGTTTTCAGAGAGAGTGCTGAAAGACTCGGTGGATCAGCTGTTTTTAATGGCCTGGATCTCGATATGTTGCATTCACTGCGTGTTCAGCGCAAATGGCCGCGAAATGTAAAATCTCTGTTGCTCATTCAAAGGAAGACTATGAAGGCTCTTGTGTTGAGCCCAATGAGCATTACTTCCAAAAATAGAGCAAGGGTGTTTCTTTGGTGGCATCGCTTTGACTCACACGCTGAAAATGGTGGACGTGAAACGACAAACTGAGGATATGGTGATGCGCGTCAATCAGTGATGCCTGTCAATCAGTATTGGTGGGCGGGGGGACCGCACTCCTACGTCAAGTTGCGGTCGATCTGAAAACCGCTCCAATTGGTCCACCGTTTTCATGTTGTTAAATTAAAAAAAAGCACTGGGTGTGCTTATATCAGCCCAATATGACGGTCTATACACCATACCTTTCACCATAGGTGCCCTTTAAACCATAGCTGGATATTTCACTTCACTTAGCGCTGTGTTACTCACTGCACGGACGGTCGTCTTCAAAAACCCATAATAGGGGCTCTTTAATGAAAATCAAGCAACTTTTTTTAGATTTTGCATTTTTGATAGTCTTGTGCAAAGGGTCCATTGAAAATGCCACCAGCGTGATTCCAGTAATGCGTTTTATTATAAGCTAATAATAATGATTGTTTTGTTTCAGGTAACTGTGAGACCAGCGAGCCCCCGGCGTCTGAGAGCACATAGCACCCAAACTTCCGTTCGCCCCCCTCCCCGGCAGGGTTTTAGCGCAGACGTCTCTGCGGGACAGTCCTAGATTCAGGACGGACCCTCGGACGGACACGGAGTTATCTCTCTCACCCCTCCCCCCCAAAAACCCCCTCTGTAGTTCATTTTCCCCTCCGACATTTATTATTGTAAATCTGGAGTTGTTTCGTTTTTGTTTTTTTATCATTACGTTGGTTTTTAGTTGTTGTTTTTTTTTCCTCTTGGACTGCAAATAAACAAACAAATTAAAAAGACAACAAAAAAAAGGAAAAAAAAATACTAGAGACTTTTCCATGTATGGCTTTGGACTTGGTCGCTCATCATATTGATGAGTGTGAGGGTGTTTCTCTCTCCACGGCTCAACAAGACTGCAGTTTCTACAGTGGGACCGTTTTTTTTTTTACTCGTTCTCTCCGTCTCTATCTCTCTTTCTATTGGCTGGCTTCATCGTGACCTTGCGGAGTCATCTTGCTCATCGGCCAATCAGCTGGCTAGAGCTGCAGTCACATGACCTTCTCCTCTCTCTCTCTCTCTCTCTCTCTCTCTCGCTCTCTCTCTCTCTCTGTGTGTACGCTGTGGTTTCTCCCCGATTTCTGCCAGTTTGATGAGCATCTCCTGGATGTGTTCACTTTCTAGGGACAAGCTGACACTCTTACTAGTCTGCTATAAGATGGTAGTTAGATTTCTCATTGGTGTTAACAAATAAAGGACTTAACCGGCACACAGACTCGTGCTGTTTCTAGATCTCGCCATCCCTGGGAAAGAGAAAGACACAAGTAATCACCCAAATGTCAGTTCTGTTGGGTTATTTTTCAGCTAACCTTTACATTTTAAAGAGAGAAAAAGCAGCAGCGTTTGTTTTTATTTTCCATCTTCCGAGGGTTTGTATTGTGTTGGCCTTTTTTTAAAAAAAAGAAACAGATTTTGGTTTACTACTATATTAACTTTTTATCCATTTACATGTGATTGGAGACATCCTGTCAGAATAATGTGTGTTGGCAGTTTTGAGTGCATTTAGACAGTAAAAAAACAAAAGGACAAAAAAAAAAAAAAACAAGACTTGTACCCTTGAATGTTCTGTACATTTCTATGCGTATATTATCACTTACTAGCACACCATGTCTCCAAACTCCTTTACAGAATAAATAGTAATATCAAAGCTCAAAAAAAAGAGGAAAAAAAAAAAGATGAAACATTTGAAATAAATTTTTGTCTTATGTCAAATCCTGGGCCTCTACTTCAGTTTCTCACTAAGATGACCACGTTTGCTGTTTGTTCAGACTACTTCTTTAAAATGAGTCGAAACAACACGATTCTTTAGTCTTTTGGGGGCAACTTAATTGTTTTGTTCATTCATTTTCCTTCGGTTTAGTCTAGGGATGTCAAACTCCATTCCTGGAGGGCCGCAGCCCTGCACAGTTTAGTTCCAACCCTAATTAAACGCAGCTGATCAAACTAATCGAGTCCTTCAGGCTTGTTTGAAACCTACAGGTGGTGAGTGTGTTGGAGCAGGGTTGGAACTAAACTGCAGAAATTCTGCGGCCCTGCAGAAATTGAGTTTGACATCCCTTTATTCATTCATCAGGGGTTGCCACAGCCGAATGAACCGCCAACTATTCCAGCATATGTTTTACATAGCGGATGCCCTTCCAGCTGCAACCCAGTACTGAGAAACACCCACACTCACTCATTCACACACGCACTACAGTCAATTTAGTTCATCCAATTGACCTATAGCTAGGGCCAGACGGAATCTGAACACTTTTTTTTTTGTTATTTCTGCGCTGATTTTTGTAAAAAAAACCCTGCGGATTTATGCAGAATGATTTTGGGAGTATCATAACTAAAAATTAGATTAGATTAGATTCAACTTTATTGTCATTACACATGTACAAGTACAAGGCAACGAAATGCAGCTTCGGTCTAACCAGCATTGCAAATAGCAGCAAGTGCAGGATACAGGTATAAGTTATAAAGTGCAGTTATAGAAAAACTATGGTGATATTTACAGATGGATGTACTATGAACATTATATACAGGTTGTATTAGCTATGAACAGATTTATAATAAATGAATATATGTACAGGATACTATTAATAGCAGAAGTGTGCAAAATGTAGTATATAAAAATAAAAAATAACACCCTTAACTAAAATAACGTAACTATTGCTTAATGTTTACAATGCAAATCCAATTAGATCCACTTAATTGGTAAACAAAGCAAGTCTCTCATATAATATCTACTAAAAGACAGAAAATATGACTTCACACACTGTATTGTAAATAAATCAGATGAACACTTTCATGTTTGTGAATAATATTACTGAAATTAAAAACTGAATAAATATAAGTTTACACACATTTACACAAGTAAATAAAGACTCAAGGATGGGCTAACAATCTGCAGATTCCTGCGCGCGCAGATTCCCTGTGGGCCTACATATAGCACATGTGTTTGGACTGTGGGGGAAACCAGAGCACCTGGAGGAAACCCATGCCAACATGGGGAGAACATGCAAACTCCACACAGAAATGCCAACTGACCCAGCTGGGACTCGAACCAGCGACCTTCTTGCTGTAAGGCGACAGTGCTAACCACTGAGCCACTATGTCGCCTGTTTTATGTTCAATCCAGTTAAATTTGTAAAAACTAAGTTAACTTAATTCCTTCATGTTGTCCCAACACAAATTGTTTGTTCATTATATAAATGATGTATTTAAGGTAAATATATAGAGAAAATATCATAATTTGCACAAAGATATAATATTATAATGGAAATATTGAGACAACTAACAAAAAACTACACTGACCTTTTTAAATGTTTGAGATGAGCAGGGTGTCTGCAGGTTTCAACATTACAAATTTAAGACCTTTTTAAGACCATGAGGAGTGAAATTTCATTTCATTTCTGTATAGGGTTAATACTAAGGATTTTTACTGTCCCCTCACAGCAAGAAGGTTGTTGTTTGGCGTGGGTTTCCTCTGGGTTCTCCAGTTTCCCCCACAGTCCAAACCCATGCGCTATGGGTGAATTGAATTAACTAAACTGGCCGTAGTGTGAACGTGTATGGGTGTTTCCCAGTACTGGGTTGCAGCTGGAAGAGCATTCGCTGTGCAAAACATATGCTGGATAAGTTGGAGGTTCATTCCGCTGTATAAAGGGGCTAAGCCGAAGGAAAGTGCATGAGTAGAATCAACACAATTCTTGAGGTTTTTTTTTGGGGGGGGGGAACAACTTGATTGTTTTATGTTCAGTCCACTTAGATTTGTTAAAACTAATAAGTGAGCTTATTTCCTTCATGTTGTCCCAACACAAATTGATTGTGGAACCCAGCATTTTTCCCAGTGTTGGGTGTTTTTATGGATGTCATTTTAATTCTGTATTCGAACTCAAAGTAGAGAGGAAATATATTTTGCACAAAGTTAATATCAAGATGCAAATGAGGGCTGCACGATAGTGGAAAAATCTAATGTTGCGATATTTTTTTTTACTTTTGTGATTGCGTATTACAATTAGGCCTGGGCTGATATGAGCTATGATAACCTTGGATCAAAATACCACAGTATTGTGTTTACTGCTCTAATATATCTTTTGTTTTAATGTCTGGGTAAAAAACGAAACCTTTTTTTTGCTTTGAACACAATGGCTGTGTCCGCAATCACATACTCCCATACTATATAGTACGCTAAATCAGTATGCGAGCCGAGTAGTATGTTTACATTCTTAGAATTCCAAAAACAGTGCAAGAAGTACCCGGATGACCTACTGCACGTACTTCTGGCAAGATTTTGAAGTCATTAGTTTTAAAAACGCTGATTTCTTTACTATTTAAAGCCACATTTTTTGAGACCTTCTCTGCTGGAGATTATGTTGTCCTAAAAAAACAAACAAATCTTACAAATACAGGAGGAACGGTATTATAGAAAATGTTGGCGGCTTTAAAACCTTGACTTTCCACACCGCGGTTTACCTTGAAAATGGTTATCACCCCATGCGTAATTGTAATATCAATACAATTTCATCAGATGACTTAAAGAATTCTATTTGGAAAGAATTGATCATTTTAGATTGATTGAGATGATTCTGCAGGAGAGTGCATCTGCATAAAACTGAATAAAACCACTATCTACAACAGGGATGGGCAAACTCGATCCTGGAGGGCCGGTGTCCCTGCATAGTTTTGCTCCAACTCAAATCAAACACACCTGCTTGTAGCTTTCTAGTGATCTTGAAGAAAGTAATTAGGGTGTTCAGGTGTGTTTGATTAGTGTTGGAGCAAAACTCTGCAGGGACACCAGCCCTCGAGGATCGAGTTTGCCCATGCCTGATCTACAAGCTCAATAAAGAAAAATAAACCAATGAAATAAACTGTTTTATTATTTTCCCAGGTGTTAAACTGTATTTAGCTATCAGTAATTGAATAATCAAATGTAAAATAACACTGGATAGTCTTCATTTCATAAACAATTGAAAAGAAAAATCGTTATTAATTCGTCAAAGTTATAAGCGATACAATTCCTTATGCCTGAATGCTTTTAAAACCTTCACAGGCCCTAAACACTTGCGAAATTATTATTATATATTATAATCCAGACTTAATATTGCATATAGTTGCGCTGTGCCTATTGTATTGCGAATGATTACATTTTAAAAAATACACTGCTTTTCAAATTTAAGTAAATAAAATAAATAAATCAAAGATATATATATATATATATATATAAATATTATTATTATTATTATTATTAATTTTTTACAGTTTTAGTCTTGCTTGCCATAGCTGCATTTGTTAAATTTAAATATATAGTTTTATAAATGAATGAATACATTGTGAACCGTGTATATTTATATTGTAAATATAGTGTATATATTATTTATGTGATTTAAAGCTGAATGTTTAGCATTAATACTTCAGGCTTAAGTGTCACGTGATCCTCCAGAAATCGTTCTTCTAATTGCACAAAAACATCAGTTTTGATTAAAAAAAAACATTTAAGAAGTTTTTCTTTTCAGGATTCGTTGATTCATTTCATTTGAACAGAACAGCATTGATATAAAATGAGCTGAATCAACACAATTCTTGAGTTTTTTTTTGGGGGGGGACATCTTGATTGTTTTATGTTCAGTGCACTTAGATTTGTTAAAACTAGTAAGAGAACTTAATTCCTTCATGTTGCGCAAATTGATTGTGTGTAACCCAGCATTCTCTTTAGCAGGGGTCACCAATCTTGTTCCTGGGGGGCCGGTGCCCTACAGATTTTAGCTCCAACTCTAATCAAACACACCTGAACAAGCTAATCAAGGTCTTACTAGGTATACTTGAAGCATCCAGGCAGGTTTGTTGAGGCAAGTTGGAGCTAAACAGGGACACCGGCCCTCCAGGACCGAGATTGGTGACTGCTGCTCTACAGTGTTCAGTGTTGTTTTTTATGTATGTCATTTTAATTATGAATTTGAACTCAAAGTAGAGAGGATATATCATATTTTGCACAGGTAATAATATCACAATGGAAATATTAAGAAAATTACTTTAATTCGTAGTTGGGTTAAATGATTTTGCGATATTTATGTATTTATTGACGGTGTCATGTCGTGAGTGCTCAGCAGGTGGCGCCACAAACACACACTCCTAATGAACGAGCGGAGTTTCTACACGAGCAGCTGCTGGCGTTTATCAGCTGATTGAACACTGTTTGTCAGAGAAATCAATAAAGGCTCTTTTGAAGCTCTCGTCTTTTCCAAGGCCAGATTCTGACCTGATAAAAACCTCAACCAGATTCAACTTCATCTTCCGAGAAGCAGCAATGTGTGAAACATTAAACCAAGAGGCCTAAATCAAAGACCTTTAATGAGACATGATTTCTACATGTAAATATTGCAGCGTTTCAGTCAGATTTCTAAAGACTAATGAAAAGCCTACAGCTTCCACGCGCTCTTCATCATGGAGAGGAAATAGTCGTCACTGTCGACAGAAGCGCTGACGCCGCTGTAGTAATTCACAAACTCCTCCAGAGTCACCTGTCATGGGGAACAGTAATGGGTAAGTTACTTAAGAGAAACCAATACAGTAGTTAATACAATAAAAGTCATTCATTTCTAATTACTATTGCTAGACGGGTGTGTTTCCCAAACGACGTAACTCGCGGCTGACCTATCATAGTACGATGCATCATTTGGGAAAAGAACGACGTAGTGACGGGTGTTACCCAAAACCCGTAGTTTCTCTGTCGAAGATCCATCACTTGAACCACGTTAGTTACAGCGTAAAATGCCCAAAATGAAGCTCTTGGGCTGGGCTGGAGTAAGAACTTCTTTAGAGAAGAACCCCATCATTTCTTTGTGCAAAAATCCAATATTAGTTTTGGTAAAAACATGCACTGGTTTTCCATATAAATTAAAATGTAAACGCACATATAGGGCCAATGTTTCCTTTACAGATCTTGAGAACATTACATATTATATTCTAAAACTGGAAATCACTTACAAAAAGATAACACGTGTTCTAATATCATATATAAATCAATTACTAAAAAAAATAATGAGGCTGTTCATTAAGAAATGAAATGTAATATTTATTAGGAAATGAAAAAATCCTACTTTAATATTTATGATGATGATAATTATTATTATTATTATTAATATTAACAATTTTTAAAAAGTCTACTTTTACAATCGGACACATGCAAACCACTGCAGAAATGTTCTAACCAACAGGCCCGTGTCATAAACAGTAGGCTACATGTCTTAATAAATAACCTACTATGCTATGGTTTTTATTAATTTTTTTCAGAAGCTTTGGAGCAATAACTAAAAAATATACTAGCTTTGGAGACGTAACATAAATTCTGCTTGGCTGTGTTCAAAATAACATCAACGTTTTCAAAGTGCACTGCGAAGGGAGCGCACTTGTAAACACTAAGATCTCTAAAACTGAACTGTAAAAATACTTTGAAAGCAATTTACACCCAAGAGAGGTGACTTTTTTTTTTTTATTTATTTATAAATTTTTTTAATAATTCCAAGTTTAAATGTTAGAATGTTCTAAACGAATAGGCCATAGGGGGGATATGTGGGAATAGAACACAGCCAGGAACTATGTTTCTAACTACAACTCCAGAGGTGTAGTTGCAAGTGTACAAGATTGCCACACAGTTTGCGAATGTTCGTTGGAACGACGGATTTGGGAAACGTCAAAACTTTTTGTAACGACGGAACTTGCGACCTTAGTTAGCTAACAATGGTTTTCAGAAACGCACCCCAGAATGTGATATTTCACTTGTTCTATTTCTGCGCAGAATTTTAAACAAAATCTAAAGATTCATGCTGAACAATTTTGAGAATAAAGTAAATAAAAACGTGCCTCATGAATAATGTTTAAAGATCCCATGAAGTGCTTTAAAATGTGCATATTTATTCCATGTTTCACCTGATCTCAACTAAAACACAAAGAGAGGGCAGGGCATATTGTAGCCCCTCCCCTTTAAAAAAAACCCAGCCAATAGCGTTTTATCATGGTGAGAGTGGCTGAGCTCAAGTGCATCAAATGAGAAATGTCTTGAAGGGGGCGGGGCATGTGAGACACTAGAGAGCATTTGATTGGCCAGAAGGTTTGATGAGAAACTGAAGTATGAGGTGACCTGAATAAAACTGGTTATCCATTAAGCCGGAAGTGACAAACTGCAAGCTTTGTTTATATATCAGGTTTACATCTTCCAAACTTGAATTTTGTCACTGATTTTAGAGAACACTAGCTTATAGAGATCATAAAAATTAACAGTACTGATACTGACATCTAAAACATTTTATTTTAATTTCATGGGACCTTTAAGGTTTCTAATACAAATCCAATTAGATCCACTTGTTTGCTACACAAAATCATTCAGATGTCTACTAAATAATAAAATATGACTTTACAAACTGCATTGTGCAGAAACCATATAAACATTAGCATAATATTACTGAAATTAACATTAAAAACTTAATATAATATATTTAATTCACCTTTATTTGTATAGCGCTTTTACAATGTAGACTGTGTCAAAGCAGCTTCACATAAAAGGTCACAGTAAATTGGAACAGTGTAGTTCAGTTTGTAGTGTTTAAGTTCAGTTCAGTTTAGCTCAGTTCAGTGTGGTTTGAAATCACCACTGAGAGTCCAAATACTGAAGAGCAAAACCAACTATGCGCAGCTCTACAGATCCCGAACCATGCAAGCCAGTGGCGACAGCGGAGAGGGAAAAAAAAAATTATATCCTAAATACACACGTTTACATAAGTAACCGGGTTCATACGGTCATGGAAAACCTGGAAAGTCATGGAATTTTGACATGGCATTTTCCAGGCCTTGAACCATATATTGTATTTCTGTGATGTATATTGTGATGTGATACAATTTCACCAGATGACTTAACATGTTTATTTGGATTGATTGGGGGATTTTGTAGAGGAGTGAATCTCGAAGAATATACAACACATAAATTACAAGCATAGATAAAAGTGAAATATAGTTTTCAGGTATTCACTATTCTGATATAGATATTGAATAATCAACACTACATTATTTAATCTTTATTAAAGTTACAAATCATTTCTTGTGGCCGGATGTTTTAAAATGTGAAATATTGTAATGTTCACACAGTCACAGGCCTTAAAGAGACAGTGACTCAAAATGTACTCTCTATTTACTCACACTTCACTTGTTTCAATACTATAGGAGTTATTAAATTATATTCTTTTTGTGTTCATAAAAAAAAAAAAGAAAACTCAAATGTTTGAAACAAGTGAAGGGTGTGATGAAAATGGTAAGTAATTTTAGGGTGAACTATCTCTTTAAAAATGCATGCAGATGATAAACTTTTACTCCATTATGATTAAACTCTGTATTAAAATATAATCCCAACATTGCATATCCTGCGACGTGACTATTGTGGATGCACATTGCGATATCGATGCTGAAACGATATATTGTATAAATTGATAAATTGAATATAGGCTAGTTGTCTTTACTTCTTTTCTGTCCTTGGCTAAAAACTTGCTCTCACATTGTTAGTACTGTGTAAGCATTATCAATATCAAAAACAAATTTAAACACACTAGTTTGTTGCGTGCTCCATGATATACTGTAATAAATTTGAACGTCATTGTTTTTCTTATTATTTATCATGAATATGTAGACATTACATGAAACATTACGTCATGAAAATGTACTTGTCTTGGAAAAGTCTTGGAATTTTAATAGTAAAAATGTTTATGAACCCGGAAGTAAATGAATAGATTGAATAAAGAGTGAAACAATTCTGGGCCTAATAATTACATCATTACAATTGTAATTAAATGGCTTTTCTAATCTTTTTGTCTGAAAAGTAAATTAGTTACTTGGTAAGTAATTAAATCCACATAAATCTCAGTGCATGGAATTTAAACATTAATTGAGTCAAACAGGATCTTTTAGTTTAGTTTTGTTTTAAAAAATGAAGACCTAAAATTTTAACTATTTGTATCAACATTAATGTTTCAAAATAATAATTTATATTTCATACATACTGTATATCATATGAACAATAAAATAACAATAAAATTATCTTTAGTTAAAAAATTGATGCAAAATATCTACGCTAAAAGTCATCAGTAGTTATAGTTAGATGAAATTTATATAGATTTATGGCAAGTATTCGTAACTAGTGAAATTACCTATAAAATGACAGTAATCCCTTTATTTTGTTCAGCGGGAAAGTAATTACAGTAACTAGTTTAATAAATTGCCAATTCAAAATTTTTTTTATAATTATTAATGTCAAAATAGGGTGGCTCAGTGGTTAGCACTGTCGCCTCACAGCAAGATGGTCGCTGGTTCGAGTCCTGGCTGGGTCCGTTGGCATTTCCGTGTGGAGTTTGCATGTTCTCGCCATGTTGGCGTGGGCTTCGTCTGGGTGCTCCGGTTTCCCCCACAGTCCAAACACATGCGCTATAGGGAAATTGAATAAACTAAATTGGCCGTAGTGTATGAGTGCATGTGAGAGTATGTGGGTGTTTCCCAATACTGGGTTGCAGCTGGAAGGGCATCCGCTGCGTAAAACATATGCCGGAATAGTTGATTCATTCCGCTGTGGCGACCCCTGATAAATAAGGGCCTAAGATGAAGGAAAATGTATGAATGCCAAAATATGCTTTAGAAACAATACTATAAAAAAATAATACTATAGTAATTTATACTGTAGTGTTTTTGAACCGGAGTAGTTACAATAAAAGTCCACATGAACCAGAAGTTGACGTTTTTTTTCTTTATTATTTTGTTGATGAACATCCAGCTGAAACTGAATACTTTCATTGTTTCTTTTAGTTGTTTCTTTAAAAATGCGAATTTTAAAGCCCTGTTAAGAATGTGCTTGAGTTAATATGCAACATATCAAAAATATATAAATACAATTACTCTGAATTTCTCTGAATTTAGGAAATTATACCTTATATTTTCGTGAACTCCTTTCTCAGTTGATTTTTATTAAGCATTTGCAGTTTTCTTGAAATAATTGTTCTGTTAAAAATAGATTACTCTGCTTCTCTGAGATGATTATATACAGAAAATCATTGTGGTGTTCACCAGCCACATGACACAGACTTGCTGACATTTATTCATTCATTTATTGTTCTTCGGATTAGCCCCTTATTTATCAGGGGTCTCCACAGCGGAATGAATCATCAACTATTCCAGCATATGTTTTACACAGCGGAAGCCCTTCCAGTGGCACCCCAGTACTGGGAAACACCCATACACTCTAACATTCACACACACACTCTCATACGCTACGGACAATTTTTATTATCTCCAATTCACGTACAGCGCATGTGTTTGGACTGTGGGAAAAACTGGAGCACCCGGAGGACACCCATGCCAACACGAGGAGAACATGCAAACGCCACACAGATACACCAACTGACCCAGCCGAGACTTAAACCAGAGACCGTCGTTCTGTGAGGTGAATGTGCTAACCACTGAGCCACCGTGCTGACAAAAACTATGGTTTACACTCAATATGTATCAAAGTATGCATCTGCAAACCTTTTATTAGACTGAAAATGCATCCCTAAAGAATTGGAAAAATGATACCTTTCCATCTTTGTCATGAGGAGAGTCAAAGCTGTCGAGGAAAGAGTGGAAGACTTGTGTTTCTGTCCACTCGCCGCTCTTGTATTTGGGGTGATGTTTGCTGTTGTAAACACCCTGCAGATCCTCCACGGTCACGACGCCGTCTCCGCTCTTATCAAACTTCTGGAAAGCCTGTCTGATGACCTGCATCCGTGCGCTCGACATGGGTGGCTGAACACAACAACAGGACTGCCATTATCATTTCTGCATCCTCTAAACATAAAGCATGCACTCACTCCACTTACTCTTAATTTCTCCAGAAACTCATCGAAGTTGATGCTGCCGCTTCCATCCTTGTCCATCATGGCGAAAATCTGCTGCGCTTGATCTCTCCCCACAGACACGCCGTAATCCTGCAGACCTTTAGCAAACTCCTGGAAGTCCAGAGATTTACTGCCGTCGTCGTCCATAATGCGAAACATCCTGAATAAAATGTTGAGATTATTCAATAAATTGTGATAATGAACATGCACAATATTAATATTGGGTTCACTTCAAAATATCTTGAATAATCATGTAACCTTTTAGGGCATAATATTTTAAGGGCCCATAGTTTACCTCTTTTTTTATGATTTAATATTAATAATATGGTTCTTCTGAGTGTGCCAGTTTAGGTTCAGTTCAAAACACAATTCAGATTTTTTTATTATAATGTGTTAAAAAGTGTCATGTTGGGGGCGTGTCCACAGTTCGCTGATTTATGGGTGTATTGCTTAACATGTAAATTAGTTTCTGCTTCCCGCCAACGTAACAAGGGGGCGGGGCCATGAGCTCACCCGCTCTGCGTTTGCAACAGTCTCTGACAGGCAGACGGAGAAGGAGAGAGAGGATCACCATTCAGTTGTACATGTACGACTCTGACACAGACCAAGCAGAGAGTACAAAATCTGTGCTAGTTTCAAGTGCCGAGCTTGTACACAGAAACTAATAACCACGCACACTGAAATAACTTTGACTGCGGCACCGGATGCGCCGCTCGAAGCCACGCCACGGCACAGCAGACACTCTCTGTAGCGCGGCAGAAACATGAAGTGTCCCGAATCATCGCGCCACGCATTTTTGAATTCTAAACATAGGTTTCTGCAGCGGTCCGCAGCGCCTAGCCGTCGACTTGAGTGTACCCTGATAGAAACCTCTGTTTAGAATTCTAAAACGCATGCTAGTTAAGATCACAGGGAGCTTCTGTGATCGTGAGAAATGCAAATGGCTGAAGTATAAGGTAGACTCAATGAGAAGTACACATGTTTGCAAACCTACCTAAAGATACAACCAATAATTCCGATTAGAGCGATAATGTGGAGAATATTGATCTTGTGTTGAGCCCAATGAGCTTGCAACTAAAAATAGAGCTAGGGTGTTCCTTTAGTGATATCGCTTCGACTCACGCTGAAAATGGCGGACGTGAATCAACAAACTGAGGATATAAGGATAGGGCGACCTGTCAATCAATATTGGTGGGCGGGGGGAACCCACTCCTACGTCAGGTAGCGGTCGATTTAAAAACAGCTCCAATTGGTCCACTGTTTTTTATGTTGTTAAATTGAAAAAAAAGCACTGGGTGTGCTTATATCACCCCAATATGACGGTCTATACACCATACATGCACATATGTCTGTCCAAACAGCTTGAAAAGTAGATTTTTTTTTTTACCATAGGTGCCCTTTAGGAGTATTCAGATTGTTGCATTGGCAATGGTTGTTCACCTTTTTAAACATTAAAATTTTCACGTGTTAATCTGGACTACAAAACAAAAAGAATTCTGTGACTATCTTTAGGATTTTGTTAAAAGGTGCAGTATGCAAGTTTAACACCCAGTGGTCGAACTAGGTATTGCACTCCTGGTTCAAAACACATTTTCCCTCAGCTTCTTTTCTGATAAATTCACACAAGAGCAGGTTGCCAGATTGAGTGTGCCTGACTATTGAGCCTAAAGGCTGATTAGAAGCGTTTTTCTAACTAAAAGCAACAGCAGCCATAGAAGGAATATTTTCCATACTAAGAGTTTTTGTCCCAACCAACTCCTGAAATTTCTATTTTAGAAACTTCTATTTCTCACAGGTGAACAACAGGATAAACTATGACAATGATCACCTCAGGTACACCTCATGTGCTTTATTCAGTGTTAAATGCTAATAATGTGAGTCTGAATGCCATTTTACATGACATTCATTACCATATACTGAAAGCAGCAGCAGATAGTTCACCTCAGATCTTGAAAATAAAATAACCGTTTGAAGTTGAACTTTAGAACTGTGACTCTGTGCAAGCCAACACATATCAGTGATCCAGCATGTACATTGAATAATGCTAAAGAGGTTTAATACGTATTAATTAGATTATAAACCTTACCATTTCGCTGGAGTGCAGTGAGTGCACTATTCTGTGCTTCTGAATGTCTGTATTTTAAATTTCAGTCGTGTTTAGTCTAGTCCAAACAGCCAAATTGCTTATCACTGCAAATATCATCACAAAGCGTGTTGTTAGGACACGGAGTTACAATGTAACTTGCTCACCTAATGTTTACATTCGTAATATTTATATTATTTATTATTATCTAATTAATAACCACCTCATGTGGAACTCTGAATCTGCGTCTCATTTTGGAGTCTGCTACTGTCCACCAGAGGTTGTATTTTGGTGGCAACGCATGCTTTGAGAGCCTTCATGGCTGAATGAATCAAATACTCTGTTTTCCATGAAGGCAACGCAGGGTGCTGAAATATAATTGGCTAAAGTGGCATTTGCCAGGTTAAAAGGACCAAAACAATGACGGCATTCCGCACATAACTAACGTTTTCAAAGCAGAATATCTGACTTTAACAAAGTTTTTCAGATAAACAAGAATGTTCACTTAGCATGTTTCTTAAATATCTACAAACATAGTATTATATTATTATTATTATATTTTTATGCGTTTAGAAGTCAAAAACTTACATACACCCCCTTTAACTCTGTACAGTAAGGTTTATTTTTTTAACGTCAGTTAATATAACTTGTCAATAATGACAACTACAAAATCATTTATTTAGCTTAAATTATGTACTTTTTTAGTTAATGCCAACACATTAAAATCTAAATTTGCAATAGTTTTATTAAATTAATTTAGTAGACAATGCTGAGAGAAGTCTGGAGATAATAATAATAATAATAATAATAATAATAATAATAATAATAATAATAATAATAATAATAATTTGAATAATACTGAACCACTGTATTGGCCAGCAATGGGAATAATGGCGCTATAAATAAACTTTGTTACTAATGGTGATACTTTTTTCAGTAATGAGTAATCCAATGAATAACCGTTTCCCTCGTTACAGCGCTGTTACCGTCACTGACAATAAAATGTGCATTACTATAATTAAGAACACTGAAGCGGTTTTCATGCGAGCAGCGTCTCTCTCTCAGCCTTGTGTGTTTTCTGGGCTGGGGCGGGATACATAATCTACCAGTGATGAAGATTGGTGTGTTTATGAACACTGAGTGTTTATGTAACTGAGAACGTGATGATTGGCTTAGAGTACATTTGCATCGTTTGCCAATCAGAGGCAGAGTAGAGCCGGTGTTCACACAGGCACACGCACAGTCAGTGGCACACACCAATCACCAGGAGTCAGAACGATGGCAAATCCAACAAGTTCAAAGGTAGCGTTTGCCAACTGGAAATATAAGCACTACTTTTCCCTCGTTAAGGTGAAAGGCAAGAATGTATTGCGCAAATTATGCCCAGGAATACGCAGGTGATAACGCAGGTGATGACGTGAGCTCTGCTACTATTTCTAATTTCTCCACCGCAAACACTTATTACTCAGACAGAATTAAACAAAATAATATCTAGATATATAGTTGAGGATATGCTGCCGTTGTCTCTCACATTGTCCCACAACAACATTAAAATAGCGTAGATTACAGTACAATATATATATATATATATATATATATATATTTTTTTGGTCATTTGACATTTTGACATAGTCATTTTTTTTTTAAAGTAACACAATAGTTACTTTCCATGGTAATTAGTTACTTTGATAATTATGTAACTCAGTTACTATTTGTGAGAAGTAACTAAAAACCAGGGGCGTCGCTAGACCCCATTTCCCCAGTGCCCCAGTAAATGCTTTGAGATACGATTTGCTTTATATGCAAGTTTATTTATTAAGAGTGGTATTCCCAGAATAAAGATGGAATTCTCTATGTGCAACCAAACCAACGCTTATGAAAGCAATGTAATTTGATTAAAAAGCGAATGGAGCATGTGCGCAAAAAAAACAAACATACCCGTGCACCTCACGCACCTCTCCTGCTTGACACTGATGAGCTGCTCTGCTCCCGGTGTAAGTCCCCGTAGTGAAAATGCACGCCGAAAAAATAGCAACCGTAACAGTCTTTTCTAAGGAGGTGTCAGCACGCAGAGAGTTTTGCAAGTCGACAAAACAAAGTTTAAATGATATGATTTAAAAAAAAAAAAAAAATTTGTATGAAGCAAAAAGGAGGTATCAGGAGTCACAGAGGTAAAACTTAATAAACCTAATTCTCGGGTCTAAGACAACACATAACTGATAATCCTATAAAACATAATTTTTTCTATTCTACAGAGTTGTCTATAGAATTTCATTGTAATAAAATTAATATTTATGCAAAAGATTTCTTAAATTATGTTAGCATCACTCCAGTTGTGTCTTTAGATTGTTTCCCAATTACATTTATGATTAATTTATGTTATTTATTTAAAATAATAATTGTATAATAATAATACTGTTATTTATTTATTTATTATAATTCATAATATATATATATATATATATATATATATATATATATATATATATATATATATATATATATATATATATATATATATATATATATATATATATAGTTATTATTTATTTTTTGGAGGGGGAGCTGTGCCCCAGTAGAGCTTTACGTCTAGCAACGCCCCTGACTAAAACTATTTACTCTTTTAAAGGAACGTGCCAAACACTGGTGATCACAGACTTTGGCTGAGGCATTTTACAATAAGCAAAACTAAATTTTAGATAGTTTACAATCTGCTTGCTCTGCTGGTTTGTTCATCAGTGTGTCCCTTCACAGTTCACACACATTTGTGATCACATGATCTGTTAAAACAAAATGACATTACTTTTTTGATGCACATGCTAGAATTTATTTGGTAGATGTGTTGCCAATAAGTGTATATATGATACAATAAATCAGTAAAGATGACGCTTATGATGATGATGATGACGACAGAGTATTCATTTCTGAGTGAACTACCCCTTTAAGAGACATGAACATTTCTCTTGCCTTCCAAGACCCTTGATTCCCGCGGCCCCTCGGCTGAGGCACTGCTGTCGAAGATCCTGCAAAGCCTCTGCTGCCATTACTGATACCTGAGCAACAGAAGCACAATAAAACAATACACAAATCAAGGTTTGACCACAGCTACACGTTAGACTTTAACAATAATCATTTATTTGTTTCATAAGCCGGGCTGAAGTGCTCCTCAAGACGTCACGTGAGCAAACAAGTTAGTTTTATGTTGCCTTGGAAACGAAAACTCAGAGCATCGCCATAACAACTCTGTACATAAACTGTCATAAAACACGACATACGTCAAACATTTAATGTTTCTCAAGAGCTTTTTATATTGAGAGAACATGATGACTCCCTTATAATGTGACTTCTGCTATATTATGAGTATCTTTGTCTCTTTCAAGAAAAACGATACATGAATAAACACACTACAACAAAAAAGACAAAGGCTTCGCTATATGACAAATATTAATAGTTTATTTAACCTCGTTAAGCTGATAACTACTTTTATAATTGACAAAACACGTAAATGATTATAAGTTACATTCAAATAAACAAGAAGGGAAGTGTTTATACCTGCTGTGTGTCCTGTTGGTGGTCTTATGTGCAAAGCATCTCGTGTTTCTCAGGTGCACCTGCGTTTTTTTCCGCCCCCACACTCAACTCGATTTTTGATTGGCTGTTATGCCTGTCAATCAACATGACTGCGAAATAGGCGTAAACAATGGTAAATCACAGCTATTGATTAATATTGTAAACAATATTAAATTATATTTTTGGGCGTATTAATTTGATGGACGCACACGTTGACTGACAGATAGTCTTTGTTTCAGAGTTAAAAAAAAAACTAATTATTTGTTTTTTAAATTGTTTTGCTGCTATTTATAATTGGTAAACAACACACATTTATATATTTTACTCGAATATTTTTGTCATTTTAATGTTTGACAGTTGTATTGTAGTAACAGTAAAATCTTATAACCGCAACTACGCGGTGTTATCATTGCAACGTCATATAAGGCGGGAATCCTCGGTCACGTGTTGTTAAATTGAAATGAAGCTGCAAACGGTAAAACACTGTTTAATTCCATTTAATCCTACATTATTCGCGTTTACCACGCTAAACTACACGTCAGTACAGGTAAAGAGTGTTGTCTTTATGTCTGGAGCTAGTTAGGAGATTCAGATAGTTTTGTTTTTGGCTAATTCTGTGTCAATTATAGCAAAAAGGAAATGTCCAGATCAACGTTTACCAATTAACGAGTATTGGTTTGGTTTAAATTTAGTTGTTGTTTTTTAAAAAAAATTTTATTTAGTTTTTTTGTATGAAATATATGTACCAAAACAGTCATGAGTGTATTTATACACCATCTGAAAGCTGAATGAATATGCCTCCCAGTGATGTATTACTTGTTAGGACAATTTGACTGAGATTCAACTAGACTCGTTTCAATATCTGAAATCTGAGGGTGCAAAATCTTTTAGAAAATGCAGCAAACGTTGTCCAAATTAAGTTTTTAGCAATGCATTTTATAACAAGGAATAACATTTTGATATACAGTATAGTTATAGTAGGAAATTTCTATCCTAATGGGTAATGATCTTTACTTGATATGCTAATGATTTTTGGCATAAAAGAAAAATCTAGAATTTTGACCCATACAATGTGTTTTTTTTTTTTTTGTTGTTGTTATTGCCAACAATGCACTTTCTTAGCTTTATTAGATAAACCTTACCAGGTTGGATCCCCTTTTGCCTTCAGAATTGCCTTAATTGTTCGGGGCATAGTTTGAGCAAGGTACTGGAAATATTCCTCAGAGATTTTGGTCCATATTGATGTGAGAGCATCACACAGTTGCTGCAGGATGCTCCACCACATCCCAAAAGTGCTCTATTGGATTGAGATATGGTTACAGTGGAGACCCTTTGAGTACAGTGAACTCATTTTCATGCTCAAGAAACCAGTCTGAGATGATTGGCACTTTGACATGGCACGTTGCATCTTGCTGGACACTGTGGTTATAAAGGGATGGATATGGTCAGCAACAATGGTCAGGTTGGCTGAGGCGTTGACACGATGCTCAATTGGTACTAATGGGCCCAAAGTGTGCAAAGAAAATATCCCTCTCACCATTACACCACCACCACCAGCCTGAACTGTTGATACAAGGCAGGATGGATCCATGCTTTCATGTTGTTGACGTCAAATTCTGATCCGACCATCTGAATGTCACAGCAGAAATTGAGACTCATCAGACCAGGCAACGTTTTTCCAATCTTCTACTGTCCAATTTTGGTGAGCCTGTGTGAATTGTAGCCTCAGTTTCCTGTTCTTAGCTGACAGGAGTGGCAGCCGGTGTGGTCTTCTGCTGCTGTAGCCCATCCGCCTCCAGGTTGTGCGTTCAGAGATGCTCTTCTGCAGACCTCGGTTCGGTTATAACAAGTGGTTATTTGAGTTACTGTTGCCTTTCTATCAGCTGAAACCAGTCTGGCCATTCTCCTCTGACCCCTGGCATCAACAAGGCATTGGCCCCCACAGAACTGCCGCTCACTGGAAATTTTCTTTTTCAGACCATTCTCTGTAAACCCTAGAGATGGTTGTGCGTGAAAATACCAGTAGATCAGCAGTTTCTGAAATACACAGACCAGCCTGTCTGGCACCAACAACTAAGCCATGTTCAAAGTCAATTAAATCACCTTTCTTCCCCATTCTGCAGCAGATCGTCTTGACCATATCTACATGCCTAAAGGCATTGAGTTGCTGCAATGTGGTTGGCTAATTAGAAATTTGCATTAATGAGCAGTTGGACAGGTGTACCTAATAAAGTGGCCGGCGAGTGTATATTTTTGCAACATAAGGTTGGTTTTGTGGTCACAAAATATATAACTGCAGGTTATTTATGTTTCTATATAATAACTTTAACTGGTAAAAGCTATTAGTTACTAGTTAATTAGTTTAAATTATTAGTAACTCATAAGGTTATAGTAACTACTAACTTTACAGTCAAATTCGGAAGAGTTAATGCAGTAATGTGCACCTTTTAGTAAAGCTGTTTAAAGCAATAACTATTGTGTAACGTGATATACAAATAAACTTGAATTGAAAATGACCCGTATCCTCCTAGGGCTTGAGTGTCCACATACGTGTACAGCACATTGTAGCTCTTACGTGGCTATTTAAAGTACTTTGACTGTTTTATATTTGGTTACAGACATACAGTGTCATCCTGCTACTGTTTTGCAGCATATGAAATGTCCCAAACCCTATTTTTAACTGTCCAAAATGGAAAAAATTGTTTGTAGTCAAAGCAAGTTAAAAAAAGTTATGTTAAATAAGCATAAAATAAATAAAAAAATCAGCAAAAAGTGTTATGTAAATTTGGACCACGAGTCCCCATATATGGACATCATTTTTCTCTAAAAATACATCATATCAAAAGATGATACTTAGGGTTTTATTCTAATTAGGTTCTAATAAGCCCATTAGCAAAAAGAAATAAAAAATGCATGTAAAAAAACACCCTGGGCCTTAAGAGGATACTGTTGATTTTCTTGTTGGAAATTTTCATATAACATTCTAATTGGCTGGAAATGTTTGATTTATTATATTAAGATGCACATATTTACTTTTCTTTTGGATGAGGTGAAGTTGAAATGCTGTTAATTATTTTCATCTGTTGTGGAAGTGGAAATAAACACCTCGGATTTCTGAGTTTCATCCACTAGTGGAAGATTTGAATCTTGGACCAACAGAGAAATAGTTTATGCTGTCTTGTTTACTGTGTCTCTGTGGTTTTAAACATAAACCTGTCTTTTCCCAGGGCATCAGAGGTTGAATGGAGTCATTGGAGTCATGTTAACATCAGCGATGTGCACCAGTGACGTTGTGGTCAGAATGATGCCCGCAGAATGACGTGACCCTGGTCTGACGGTCGCACTACAATAGGGTAAATGTTTACAACCAATAGCAACAGTTGTATTTGTGGTCATGTTCAAAGAAATCCTCCATTTTCTCAGTCTAAATCGGCAGTTCTGTTTCAGTGAAGTGTGCTTTTGTCCTTTTGAAAGCTTGCTCAAAACATTGCAGTTAATCGTGCGATGGTAAAATCCAAATAGTGTGATAATTAGCATAATTTAATGAAGGTAACATGCCTGTAAGAAGTATTCACCCCCTTGCAAGCTTTTAACTTTTACAGCTTCAGCCGCAGAGGAATTAATTAGCCTTTTTTTGACACCGATAAACAGTCTGATATTGTTTCATGTCAACACACATTGCACATCTGGGCCATGTGTGAGTTTTGTTTTCTTCAATGTTCTGTTTACAAATGCTCAGAATCAGTCAGGTTGGACGGGGTTTGTGTGTGAACAGCCTTTTTGAAGTTTCTGCCCATAAATTTTCAATTGGATTGGAATCTGTGACCGTTTTACAGAAAACAGTCTCACCCAGAATGCTATCTGCTAACATTTAACAAGTTGTATCTGAGTACAAGTACATTGGTGTTTTGATAGATTCAAAAATATCATTTAAATCACAGGTTAAAAAGTAAGAGCAACAAATAATAACTTGACTTCTAGTTGATCATTTGGAAAAGTGGCAGAAGGTAGATTTGAATGAATCATATGTTTAACTGCATCCCAATCATCAGAAATACTGCAGAAGACCTATTGGAACATGCATGGACCCAAGATTCTCACAGAAATCAGTCAGAAATCAAGTTTGGTGAAGGAAAAATCATGGTTTGGGGTTGCATTCAGTATGGGGGCATGCAAGAGATCTGCAGAGTAGATTGCGACACCAACAGCCTGAGGTATCAAGACATTTGTGCTGCCCATTACGTTACAAACCACAGGAGAGGGCAAATTCTTCAGCAGGATAGCGCTCCTTCTCATACTTCAGCCTCCACATCAAAGCTCCTGAGAGCAAAGAAGGTCAAGGTGCTCCAGGATTGGCCAGCCCAATCACCAGACATAAACATTATTGAGCATGTCTGTGGTAAGATGAAGAAGGAGGCATTGAAGATGAACCCAAAGACTCTTGATGAGCTCTGGGAGTCCTGCAAGAACGCTTTCTTTGTCATTCCAGATGACTTTATTAATCAGTGATTTGAGTCATTGCAGAGATGTATAGATGCAGTCCTCCAAGCTCATGATGGAGTCAGACACAATATTCATTCTGTTTCCACTGCAGCATGACTTTATATTCTATACTGGACATTATTTCTGTTCAGTGACAAGACTTTTGTCCTAAGCAAAGTCAGACCTTACTGTCCTAATTAAATCATTAAAAATCAAGGCATGATCATATTTTATTTTGGTAAAATAAGCGTAATCTAGAGGCCTTTGCCTTTCATATAAGCCACTTCTGATACCAAATGATTTACTAGAAGTCAAATTATTCGTTGTTGTTCCTAAAACTTGGATAAGTGACAAGGCTTTTGTCAGGTAGTGTACAATTGATTAACAGTCCCAAAGCTCATACTACTATAGTGGGTTTGGCTTTAAAGGCGCATGGCAATAAAAATGAATTATCCTCATAGATTTATCAGTAATTGTTAAAAATCAGTTTCCCCTCGGAGTTTTTACCATTGGAAAGTCACTATTATACAGCATAAAAAGCCTGTAGGCAGTGATTACACAACGTCTAGCAATTTATTTGTCATTGGTCTCCTGGTAGCCTTCCTCAGATTTACAACTTCTAGCATTTCTTAATTATTGATTTAACAGCACTCCAAGGGATATTCAGAGACTAGGAAATCGTCTGGTATCCATTTCTGTCTGTGTTTTTCAATGAGTTACCTAGAATGGACTTTTTATTTTTCTTAATGGTGGTTCTGCCACAATACTGACTCACCAGAAAGTTGGACTGTCCAGGTCGAGTGTTTATACTAGAATCAAAGCACTTGACTACACAAGTAATCTCAATTTCAGTGTTTATGTGACCTCTAAACCCAATTGGATCCACCAGAGATGATATAGGTGTGTCGTATATTAAAAAAAAGAGCTGATGCTTATGAAACCACTTGCTTTGGAAGTCGCATTGGGATAATTTTTTCCATAGAATCTGTTTTCACTTCGATGTTAACAAGTCGCCAGTTTATTTGTTATTGGTTTATTTTTTTATTGTCCTTGCATCACCCCAATAGCTTAAACATCAAAGCTCCATAAACAAGATCTCTTCCCACCAGAATTCAATTCTTCTGTTTGTGCACCATTGTAAATCCGCCGTCTACACATCTTGTTGTTGAGGATAAACAGGAAAGTGAATTTAGAAACTCAAGACAAATAAGCAAGGTTTTTGTTGTTTTTTTTATTGTTGTAAGCTGGGTATGTTTATTCAGCCGACTTTAGAAATTCCATTTGGCACAAGTGTAAAACAATAAATAAGTTCTGTCTCCCTCCTAAAATATCTAAATATAAATGAAAAGCATTTTGCAATAAATACCGTATACATATCCACAATACAGATGCACTGCATCGACACTTCTGCTGTTGGTGTGAAAAACCCAACAAAACCCAAATGCTAATCATGATTAGTTGACATGGGAAATGTAACAACAACACGCACGCAAATAATCATACACACACATTTTGCATTCTTGTAATACTGCCGCAGTACTTTTAAACTCGTTTTACACACAAATACAAACACTAAAGTACTCCACTTCGATATAAATGGACAGAAGTAGAGTCGCTGAACCCCTTGTCTTATTTGCGTGATCTTTTTTTTTTTCAGAGGAGCACAAACACTTTCATGCATGCTGGGTGACTTCTGCTTGAAATTTAATTGAATTTATTGATCGTATTAGTTCCAAAACACACACAAAAAGGAGAGTTATAGGTTCATATCTGACCCTGATGCCGCCTGGTCGACGCAAACGATCACGTTCTGTATCCAGTTAGCAAACTTAGACACCGTTTAAACGCTTACTAGGGTTCAACTGTTAGCAGGATTCCACAAATTTGACAAGATGTTGTCTTGTTTACTGTTAATATTTCTACAGTACTAGATTTAAACACAGGCTCATTGTGAAAACATACCCCCGTGTACATTTCTGGAGAGCGCAAATTATGTAGCCAGAGCTACGTCTGGCTGCATTTCATCTTCCAAATGAATGCTATGGGGCGGTATGACGCTGCTGACAGATTCTGTTTCTTTTTGGGCTACCAGCTGAACGCTGACTTCCGTGTGGACTGCTTTTCCACAGTTACCAGTTTGCCCGGTGGCTCGCCGCATTTGTCGGCAACTTGAGACACAGAGCGGAGTTGACCTCAACAACAGGGTTGGAGTTCGGCGAAGAACGGTTCCAAAAAGCAGGTAAAACAAAAACAAAAAATAAGATAAACAATTAAATGAGGTGAGAACGTGGTGAGATCTGAAAGTCAGGCTATTGTGAGAGATTTACTTTTTCTGGATTTCTTTTGAAAACACTATCTGTTGGGTTTAGGGAAGGAGGAGGGTGGGGGGATTTGTCAGTCAGTCGACAGCGGCCTCTGGTTGATTTACACGAGAACAGCAGGCGCAAATGGAACTTGCGAGAGAAATTTGGAATCTGAAAAAGCGGCCTGTGGTGGCTTCGCAAAAACAAAAACTGCAAAAGTAATGTACCCCCTTGGGTCGTAATTTCATGATTTTTTTCATGTATATAGGGGTATGTGTCCACAATGAGCCTGGGTTGGGATTTACTGAAAATTGCTTAATTCCTTGTGTAAATTGATGGTATGTTTTATTCGTTCAGAAATTAAGTTTTTGTAGTTTTGAGAGCTGACGCGTTTATTTTTATTTTTTCAGACGTATCGAGTTAGGTGAGCAAAGGTCACACACACACACACACACACACACACACACACACACACTATAATCCATATAAAAGCCAGAAACTAAGCCTTTTTTTGCACTGAAACTGATGATCAACAGTAAAAAAGACAAATTTAACCTCTTTCCAAAAGGGAAAACCAGCAACAATCAAATATACATGATTATATGGTGTCATGGCTTTGCAGTCAAAAAATGTCATAATGGAAATCAATGGGGCAAAAACAGCCACCAACATAATGAAAGGGTAGATAATTTGCTAGAGTGTATGGTTGAGTGAAAATTTTCAGAGAATTTTCCCAAAATACGTGTCAAAATAAGATTTGTTGTAAAAAAAATCATTCCATTTGCTGAAACACAGAGAAAGCTGTAGCCAAATCGAGGCTCAAAATCACCCTAGAGTGGATGAAAACATCCCTAATGTAACATAAGGGTTAAATGATAGTTTACACAAAATTCTGGCATGAGAAACTAAACAGTTTCTTCTAATGAACAGAAAAGGTATTTAGAAAATAAGCTGGGGAAAAAAGCAGCACCCATTGACTTCTACTATAGCATTTGTTTTTTCTACTATGGAGGTCAGCGGCCACTGGTGTTCAACATTTTTCCAAATATCATCTTTTTGTTTTCATTAGGACAAAACCTTTTGGAGTTATCACTTGGGTGTGAGTAAATTCAAGCATTTGGGTGAACTGTCCCTTTAATGACAATTCCCATATAATTAATCCATGTAAAAGGACTGTATGCTCCATTAGCTGTTGCCTTGTTTTTACAGTAATTCCATTAGCTTTAAAGGAAAGACGTGTTTAGGGCTTGACGGATCCCGGCGTGACTCCAATCTCATTTGTAGTTTTGTCCTTAATTACTTCAGAGTTATTCAATTAGACCACAGTCTTTTTCGGAGAGAAAGAACAGCACGGATAAAGCACGAACATCAAGACTCGTAGATGGTAAATCTGGTCATTTTCAGTGCAGTGATCTATGAACTGATTGGTGGATTGGGGCTCAGACCAAATTCAGTTATATTTGATTGTTCAACACACTTCGTGTAAATACCAGATTGGTTGTTTTGAAGCTTTTGCAATGCACACTTGAAGGCAAAATTATGAAATACATTTTATTTTTCAGATATTTTCCAAGTGCTGTTTAACAGAGATTTTATTCCAGCACATTTTTGAACATATTAGTTTTAATAAATCATTTCTGATAGCTCATTTTGTCTGTCCTTGCAATGATGACAGTAGATAATATTTGACTAGAAGATTCAAGATGCTAATATTCAGCTTAAAGTGACATTTTAAAGGCTTAACTGGGTAAATAAGGTTAAAATTTGGTTAATCAGGGAAGTCCTTGAACTGCAGTGGTTTGTTATGTAGGTAATTGAAAAAAATATTGCTTAACAGGGCTAATAATATTGCCTGTAAAAGTAATTTCATACAAAAAATGTAAAAACTAAAGTCTTTATCCTGAAGAAAAAATATAATAGGAAATACTCTGGAAACGTTCTTTGCTCTGTGTTCAGCATCACTTGGGAAATATTTGAAAAGGAATAACAATTTCACAGGAGGGCTAATACGTAATTTTCTCTTAGCTGTACTAGCTGTACTTTTGCAACGTTTCTGAAAGGACAAGGATAAACTTAACGCTTAATCCTGTATGTCTGAACAGCTTAGAACTGTCAAATCCACCATCAGGCTTTTCAGCAGTTCATCTTCACAGACATATAATTATCAGTAACTGTGTTAATGACAGATTTCATACTCCATGATTAGTCTAGAAACCAGGATAACAAAGAATTTTTTTAATGACAGGATGAACCATGTACACTTTTAAAAAAATAGGTTGTAAGGGTTCAATGGAGATACTGTACGAGCCATTAAATTAAAAATACAGGTCAATATCACACAGTCAGAATTATTAGCCCCCTCTTCACATTTTTAAAAATATTTTCCAAATGATGTTTACCAGAGCAAGGAAATTTTCAAAATATGTCTGATAATATTTTTATCTTCTGGAGAAAATCGTATTTGTTTTATTTTGGCTAGAATAAAAGCAGTTTTTAATTATTATTATTTTTTTAAAAACACCATTTTAAGGTCAATATTATTAGCCCCCTTAACCAATATTATTTGTCGATTGTCTACAGAACAAACCACTGTGATACAATGACTTGCCTAATTAACCTAGTTAAGCCTTTACATTCCCCTTTAACCTGAATACTAGTATCTTGAAAAATATCTAGAAAAATGTTGTGTTGTCATGGCAAAAATAAAAGAAATGAGTTATTAAAACTATTATGTTTAGAAATGTGTTGGAAAAAAAAATCTTCTTTCTGTTAAACAGAAATTGGGGGAAAAAGTATACAGGGGGCTAATAATTCAGCAGGGCTAATAATTCTGACTTCAACTGTATATGTGAGTCAAAGACGAGATTGTCCAAATTTGGTGTCTGCGTCAGATGTGAAATGCAAGCATTTACTTTAATATTTCAAATTAATTTAATGCTGGGCAAAGATTAATCGCATCCAAAATAAAACTTTGTTTTGTGTGTATGTATGTATGTGTGTATGTATGTATTAGTTATGGGACGATAACCGTTTTCAAGGTATACCACAGTTTGGGAAAAGTCAAGATTTTAACATTTTCTGCTATATCATTCCTACAGTATATTTAATGAATTGCTCATTTATTTATTTATTTATTTATTATTATTTTTTTTTTATAACGTGGTGTTTTTGTTTTTTATGACAACAGTATAACCAGAAAAAAAGATATCCAAAGATGTCATTTTAAATTGTGAAGAAATCAGTGTTTTTGAACTAATGAAAACAGCAGAAGTCAATAATTAAATTTAATTATTTAGCCTGACATGTTTACTGCTTAAATGTTTTTACCCAGACTTTTAAAAAGAATATATTTTTATAGCACTAATCACAATACCATGAAACCGTTATATTTTTATCCAAGGTTATCATACCATCAAAATCTTATACCGGCCCATACCTAATAAGTCTGTATGCATGTCAGTATGTTGGTGTGTACACGCATTGTAGCAGAATTGCATAGTATAGTCTTTTCTTAGATATTAAATATGTTTACATAATTTAGTCATATACACATATTTTATATCTAAATATAAATAAAGATTTTCTCAAATATATGCATGCATGTGTGTATTTATATATATATATATACATAATAAATACGCTCAGTACACACACTTGAATTATGTCTTAACAAACTTTTATTTTGGATGTGATTAATCAAAGTTAATTTTGCCCAGTACTCAAATTTAGTAAAACTAAAATGTCAAAATAAAGGTAAAAATTAAGTTCATCTTTATGCATAAATTATAGATATGTAGAAAAAAACAACATGGTTAATCTGAACTGAGTTTATTTAGGAATATGTGGTCGTTCATTAATATTTCCTTCGGCTTAGTACCATATTTATCATGGGTCGCCACAGCGGAATGAACCGCCAACTATTCCGGCATATGTTTTACGTAGCAATTGCCCTTCCAGCTGCAACCCAGTACCGGGAAACATAGACTCTCACATCCACGCACCCACACTTGTACACAATGGCCATTTGTTTACCTATAGTGAATGTCTTTGGACTGTGGGGGAAACCAGAGCACCCGGAGGAAACCCACGCCAACACGGGGAGAACATGCAAACTCCACACTAAAATGCCAACTGGCCCAGCTGACACTCGAACCAGTGACCTTCTTGCGGTGAGGCAACTGTGCCACCATGCCGCCTATATGTGGTCATATTAAGTGTTATATTTTAATCATTAGACTCTTCTTGCTGACAAATGCGTCAACTAGTGATTGTGATGATAGTGATGATACTTGAGTATTTTAATGTCAATAAAAGATTTCAGTTTTAAACGGTTCTTGTTCTGACTATACAAATGTTAATAAATATTGACACGTTTCTAAATAAAGAGCCCGTATTTGCAACTTAGTGTACATGTTAGTACCAAAAGTAGGAGTTTAAAATGTGGTTTCAGTCTATTGACCACTTTTGTACCTTTATTTTTGAGAGTGTACTTGTCCGTAATTGTGTTCAAAGATGAAAAAAAAAGGAAAATTTGCTGTTAAAAAGGACAAAAATCTGGAATTACTTTCCAAAAGACAAGTTGATCATTGTCTTAAAGAATGTAAACATGAACGTGATCGTGAGAAACCTTTTTAAGGTCTTTAAGGTACGACACCTTTGGGAAAACCTTTCAAGCTGTACTTTTCCGTATTTGCTTTTAGAAATGTTTGCCTTTTCCTATAATAAATGTAAATATCTTTAGTCTCGTAGAAGGTTGAATTTGATTAGACAGGCTTTGGCAAGGTCAAATCTGAGGGTTCGGTGTATGCATATATATGTATTAAGTGACATTGTTGTTTTAGGTAATATCCATCCTAGGAGACGTGTGGTAGAGAAGCATTTCTCTACATGTATACCGCTGATTCATATTTCTGACTAGTCTAATCCCAGGAAGTGGGTGCGGTAGAACAAGATTCATTGCATGTACATTCTCCTAAGAAAACAAACAAAAAAAGAAATGAAGAAAGAAATGAGGTAGTTTTTACAGCTGCGTTGCACTTCATACTTCAGGATTCAGATTCGTAACAAAAGCCAGCAGCATACAGTTGTCGCTGTACCATTTATATAGATATATCTTTGGTTAAATACAGTTATATATTTATATCTGTATTTGATTTTCTGCAGAAGGCCTCCCTTCAGCTTGTGGTCCCATTGAATTAAACCAATAATCCACCTTTTGGTTAAAGTCCAGTGCCCTGTGCTAATCAAAAGTGCCAGCAACCACTGAAAAGGCAGAACTTTAATTTATTTTCCTGTGGCAAGCTTTCCAAAGTTGGCTTTAGACAATTCAGGCCTTGTCTTTTGTGTTTTATGCATCACTTTTTCTCTGTAGATGTCACTCCTTTTCCATTGTGGTATACCAGATCATTCTCAAGGACATCTTCAAAGTTGCATTGCGTTCTCCAATATTTCCTTGCTTTCTGCATCCCACATTCCAAATCTCCCACCATAACCAACCAATTCAGAAAAATTCTCATTCCTATGGAAATGTATCCATGGTTTTCCGGAATGTCATACACAGCCGCACGCTTTCGCAGACACATTCTGGAGGGTGTTGAATCTATTATTGTTGTCCAAGAAAGACATTTTCTTCTCAAACTTTATCGGGCGACAGCAAGGAGTGTATCGCACCTTGTCCTTTTTCCCATTGTCCCGTCCTGGTCGTGCTTTCTCACTGGAGCCGTTATTCAGCTGCATGTGCTGCATTACTAAGTCATAGTTGCGTCGGGCATTGGTGCACTTCCCGCTGCAGTACCTGAAGCGTACCGTCTCCTCGCTTTCATACCCGAGGCCCAGCTCGCTCACGGTGAGGTTGATTTCGTGTAGAGAACACGGCTTTGGGCCCTTTCGTGCTCGTTTGGTTCTCCGTCCCGTCTCTGTTCTGATCCTCCTCTGCTTTTGGTCCACAAGGGTCGCAATTACCTTCTTCAGCTCGCCTTCGGTGAAGCTTTGGAAGAGGTACGAGACTAGAAGAGAAACAAAAAAACAAAAAACTCAAAAATATAAACTCACAGAGAAAGTATATGTTAACATTATTAGGGGTGGTTGACATGAAACTGATGTTTCGACACAGTGTCGAGATCCTGAAGCGCAAGTGTTTTAAAACTCTGCACCAAAGCATGATTTGAAACACCCAGTTCATGTGACTAAAGTGATTCGAAACGCACATGTCAGGTGACTAAAGTGATTTAAAACCGATCATTTCAGAAGCGTTTCGAGACCTGGCGACTTTGTATTTGACTAACAGGGTCAGAATAAAACTCTGTCCCATAGCCAAGTGGACCGTGCGTTTGCACATAGTTACTGTGCCGGCAAATGGCTTTTGGGTTTGAATCCCGAAATTGTGCAAATACTCAAATTATGATTTTATGTATTTTAATAATATTACTGTTTTATGGTGTAGTCTAAATACAGCTGCGGACACACCATCAGTATAGCATGATTTTTGTAACCCTGTATAACAATAATTCATAACTTTACAGTACTGTGATTTGGTTGGGTTTAGGGTTGAGGTAGACATTAATAAAATACAATAAATGTGAAATTTAATGAATAATATATAAATAATTTTCGTTAACTTCTGGCCGCAACCGTATCTGATCTAGCAATAACCCCGTTTTAAGACTAAAACAAGACATATTTATTCACAGTGTTGATTCGGATCTCTGACCAATGTTAAAACAAAACTCGTTACAATAACAGAGCATTCAAAGACTAACACGTATTGCTGCATCACCCTGGGTTTGAACCCGATATCTCTGCATGCTAGTCTGGAATTCTGACCGCTCCACTAAACCCCTTGAAGCTTCAGCTCTACAACGTGGGGTTTAATACCTCAATTTGCTCAGTTGTTTCTTTGCTGAAGTTGTTCCAGAGCAATATGTAAAAAAATGACCACTAGGTGTCACTGTAGAGTTGGGGTTTCAAAACATTTCGAAACTTTGACACATTTGCTTCGACTGTTTCAGTGTTTCATGAAGCCTCACTTTGCCTACCACTAAACATTATATTAAAACATCTGTTTATATTTTGCAAAACACCTGAGCACAGAGTAATGGGATCAGAAAAAATATCAATCTGTAAACTTTTTTTTATTATATATTTTAAACGAGGACAATAAACATTATAGATGTGTCTGTTTACAGCAGGGCTGCTCAACTCTGTTCCTGGAGATCTACCTTCCTGCAAAGTTCAGCTCCAGCCTTGATCAAACACACCTGAACCTATTAAATGGCACCAGAACAGCACTTGATAATTACAGGCAGGTGTGTTTGAGATTGCAACTGAAATCTGCTGAAATCACCCCTAGTATACAGTATACAACATACTTTGTAGAAATTCTGTGAATTGAACTACACAACCCAAAAGAAATTATTCTAATCAAAAGCAGAAGAATAGGCTCACTATAGAACAAACATGATTGATTTTGTTATACAGTGGTCCCTGGTTTATCGCAGAAGTTACGTTCTAAAAATAACCTACAATTGGCGAAATCCGCAAAGTAGTAAGCTTTTATTTATTTATATATATTTTTTTCAGGGTTTTCACCTTTTATTTAAGAGGACAGTAGAGAGTACCGACAGGAAAGCATGGGGAGCAGAGAGAGGGGAAGGATCGCCGTGAGCACCGGAGTGCATGTGTCTACGCACTAACCACTACACCACTGGCGCAGACTATTTTTTACATTTTATTATAGATGTTTTTATGGTGTAGAACCCCTCACTACACACTTCATACACTTTTCTCAAACAGGCATTAACATCTTAGCACTTTTCTCTCTTGTTTAAACCCTCTCAAAGTTCAAACCTTCATAGAAAAATATATCCAGTATTATAGAATGAAACTAAAGATCAAAACCTGTTGTCAGGCACAAACATTCATCGCTGTCAGCAAAAGGTTCAAATGCTGGCGTCCAGCATAATGTTCTTTTTCCTGCAGTCACTGATCCACAAAGCCAAAGCAGACGCCATCCTTAAGGGGGTCAAACACCGGATGCGCCGCGCACATGTAGGGTACATGTGCGCAGTTTACAGGTACTTCGGTAGCACCGCGATACTATGGCTCCAAAATACTGGTGGTGCCACGGTGGTGATACGGTTGTATCGTCATTAACGGTTCTACAATATGCTGCATGTGGAAAAGTCACTAAAATGCTCAAATATTTGTGCCAGCAAATAATCAATTGACCTCTTTATTTTACTTTCATTTTAACTGTCTGCATATGGGTCGTAGTTTCCTGCAGCCATGACAGATCATATGGTGTGATTTTATTTATTTATTTATTTATTATTATTATTATTATTATTATTTTTGCAATAACAACAAAAGAGTCACAGTATATACAAAAAAATCTGAGAAAATCTGGACAAATAATACGTTTTCAATAATAAGGGAATTGAATTTAAATATAATGACATAAAATATAGTATTTCTGACTATTTGGTAGATATTTGAGTTATGAATTAATACAGTATTGCTATGATTCTTCAGCTGGTATAGTATCGTGGCCCGAATTGATGGTTTCGTGGTTTTCTATGAATTCTCTGCACAACAATAAAAGTATAAGGCGTCTCTGAACTGCACTTATTCTGTTCCGTTTTAACACCTTTCTGCTGACAGGAAGTTTCTGCAGAGCTCAATTTAATTTTGGACCAGCATTTATCTACTTCTGCAAAAATGCTTCATTAATATGCAAAACATATGAGACTCGAGAAAAAACTTGAGTTAATGTATGACCTTTAAATGACCAATACAAATAATTGCTTAATGAAAAGAGACAAAAAAATTAAATAAATATATATTCCCTTTTCCCAACAAACCCTTTTTGCATCGTTGTTGAAACTTACACTGCTATCAATCGAAGATTTATGTTAATTTGGCATTCTGGACTGTACAGGAGACACGGAGAAGATTGATTGACAAGATTGGTCTACAACCAATTAGGACGCAAAACACCATGTGCTGAAAAAAAGCATGTCAAATTGCATTAAAGAAGATCCCTGAAACTGCGTGGCCGCAAAACGTGAACCGTGTTATAGCGAGGGACCACTGTATTTGACATTTTTATGAGGAAAAAGCTTTGTTATGGGTGTGACAGATGTGAAATTGGCACTTGTGTGACTTTGGTAAATCAAATATAATTGTTTGAAAACATTGACAGAGACTTTTTATAAAGCCTACACAAAACACCTAGAAAGGCTTTCGCTATTTTGATGAAAACGTGGAATTGCACATGAACATTATTGATCGGTGGTTGCTCTTTCATAATTCAAGAGACCTAATTGAGTTCTTAGGCCAGAAACATAGTCTACACGAGTATGGAAAGACGTGTGTGCTTTCCAAGCTTTTCGCTAATGTGCAATTAACGTGCGTATGCGTTACAGTGGCCATAAAGAACCTCAGTTCTCAAGGGATGATCGAATGTCTGCGTCATTATCTCAGGTCTAGGTCTAATTTACCATAGAGTTCCCTTTGGAGTTTCTTGTGGTTTTGTAGAATGATGGTTATTGAGTAGAAATATCACATTACACGCAATCAGGTTGCACAAAATCTGTATTTTGGAGACACTTTTTTTTTTTTTTTTTTTTGCTAACAGCTGAGAAGTGGGTCTAATTTTACATATATAAAATATATTAACGTAATTCAGTGTTTGATCAAATATGGGCAAACCTAAAGTTGTCTTATTTTTTTTCAATTCAACTTTTTAAGCCAATGGTTGGGCTTATCGATTTTAGACCCATTGCTGGGCACCGAAAACCCAACATTTTATTCTTTAGAATCAGAATCAGAAAGAGCTTTATTGCCAGGTATGTTCACACATACAAGGAATTTGTTTTCGGGACAGAGCTTCTACAGTGCAACAGCATTACAGAGACAGGACAAAAAACAGATAATAAATATATATTTTTTAAAATAGAAGTAAGTAGTGAGTGCAAATATACAGATTGACAAGTGTATGTACGTGTTTATTACTATATACAACATTATATGTGCAGCTGTTATGTGCAAATTGGCATGTAAGTGTGTGGTTATGTGTATAAAATTACGTGTATATGTGTATAAAAGTGTATGGCAAGTAGTGATGTTGGTTCCACAATTATTATCATCAAGTGTTCATGAGATGGATTGCCTGAGGGAAGAAACTGTTTCTGTGTCGGGCTGTTCTGGTGCGCAGTCCTCTGTAGCGTCGACCAGAAGGTAAAAGTTCAAAGAGGCAGTGTGCTGGGTGTGAGGGGTCCAGAGTGATTTTGGCAGCCCTCCTGCTCGCTCTGGATAAGTACAGTTCTTGGGGAGTAGGAAGGGTTGTACCAGTGATTCGCTCAGCAGTCCGAACTATTCGACGTAGTCTTTGGAGGTCGTATTTAGTAGCTGAGCTAAACGAGACAGTTATTGATGTGCAGATGACTGATTCAATGATGGTAGTGTGTTAGTGTGCACATGCCTTTAGTTCAATAGGTTTTTAAAATCTACAGCAGAGACGGATAACTAGACATAAAATTACTTCTGCTTTTGACTTAAAACAAACAAACAGTGGCTTACTGGTCATATTGTGGCGCTTGGCCCTATTATACACCTGGCGCAAGGCGTGCATGGCACGACTTATTGCTAATTTCAGACCAGTGCAACTGTCATTTTCACGTTTTCTGCCACCTTGTGTCATAGTTGCTGGCCTTTTCATCAATGACGGAAGGTTTTGAATACAAAAAAAATTACTTTATTCAACATGATAAAGCCAAGAAAGTGCAGAGCAGACATCAGAGCAATCTGAAGTCTCTCCTGGACAATTCTGTGTACATTTTATACAGTTTCTCTGCCCCACCTCTAGGTGTTCTCGTTTTAACCTCTGACCATCCTAGGATAAGTTTTTACTTGACCTTTTTAATAAAGTACAGTTAGTCAGAATTATTAGCCCCCCTTAGAATTGTTTTTCATTTTTAAATATTAAAAGGAAATTTTCACAGTATGTCTGATAATATTTTTTCTTCTGGAGAAAGTCTTATTTGTTTTATTTCGGCTAGAATAAAAGCAGTTTTTAATTTTTTAAAAAGAATTTTAAGGTCAAAATGATTAGCCTCTTTAAGCTATATATTTTTTCAATAGTCTACAAAACAAACCATCGTTATACAATGACTTGCCTGATTACCCTAACCTGTCTAGTTAACCTAATTAACCTAGTTAAGCCTTTAAATGTCATTTTAAGCTGTATAGAGGTGTCTTGAAAAATATCTAGTTAAATATTATTTACTGTCATCATAACAAAGAAAAAATAAAATCCGTAATTAGAAATGAGTTATTAAAACTATGTTTAGAAATGTGTTGAGAAAATCTCTCTGTTAAACAGAAATTGGGGGAAAAAAATAAACAAGGGGGCTAATAATTCAGGGGACTAATAATTCTAACATAAACTGTATAATAACGTAATTCAGTGTTTGATCAAATATGGGCAAACCCAATGTTGTCTTCAATTTTTTTTCAATTAAACTTTTTAAGCCAATGGTTGGGTTTATCCATTTTTGACCCATTGCTGGGCACCGAAAACCCAACATTTTATTCTTTAGTGTGCACATGCCTTTAGTTCAATAGGTTTTTAAAATCTACACCAGAGACAGATAACTAGACATAAAATGACTTCTGTTTTTGACTTAAAAAAAAAAAACAAAACAGTGGCTTACTGGTCATATTGTGGCTCTGGGCCCTATTGTGGCTCTGGGCCCTATCATACACTCGGCGCAAGGCGTGTATGGCGCGATTTGTTGCTATTTTCAGACCAGTGCAACTGTCATTTTCACATTTTCTGCCACATTGTCATAATTGCTGGCCTTTTCATCAATGACGGAAGGTTTTGAATACCAAAAAATTGACTTTATTCAACATGATAAAGCCAAGAAAGTGCAGAGCAGACATCAGAGCAATCTGAAGTCTCTCCTGCAAATTCCTGAATGCCTTTTACACATAGCTTTATGTGAGTATTTAACATATATTAACAGTGCTTTACATATTCAGCTATTCTACAGCATACAGTGGCTTCTACAGCAGGCTCCGGCTCCTCTGAGGGCTCATTTTAGTCCTAAAATTCATTCATTAGTCATAAAACTAATCTAATTCATTTTATTTCCCTGCAAAATGTAAATTGCTTGTATGGCGATAATGGTAATTTTTCAATATATTGTGCAGCTCTAGTTTTGACTAAATTTACACATTTGCTCTCGTATAGCCAGTTTGCATGACCGGTTTATTTAAAGAACAGTGAAAGACAGTTTCTTTTTCTCATTATAGCAATTCTTGTAGCAACACGCACTGGGATTGTCAGTCTGACACATCAATGCATTCAGCTTAGATATATTTGCATTCATGTACTTGCATAAAGTGTGTTTTTGACCTTGCTAATGTTTGCTTTAAGTATCAGCTTTGTCTCGTGCTTTTACTGAAATTCCTCCAAAGTAAAAGTAGACACAAATTAAACATTTTTTTTTAAATACAAGTACCTTATTGAGGGTAAAAGCACATCTAATTTGACATGAATGAAAACAATGCTGAAGGCTTTTGGCTTTCAGTAGGTTGCAGGATCAGCGTGAGAACGTTTTAAGTCTGTTCTGTATTGCCACTGAACATTTTACGTTAATTGATTCTGACTGCTCATTTTTATTATGTCTTGCATCTCAATCTCATGAATGTATTCTGCATCGCTTTTACAGGTACTTCTGATTTAATTAATTCAGCTGAATAACTTGTGGTTAAAATGAAAGCAGCAGTAAAAATACTTTTATTTACTACCCAATCAGTTTTGTCTTCAACTGTATAAATGCAAAACTTATTTAATACTCCTTTCAAATATTTCCAAAGTGATCAAAGACATTTTTCCCATTATATTTTTCTGGAGAAAGTCTTATTTCTTTTTAGAAAAGAAGTTTCAAAACAGTATTATGGGCCCCGTTAAGAGTTTTTTTGATTGGCTACTAAACAAGCCGATGTTGTCCAGTGACTTGCCTAAATAACATGACTTGTCAAGTTAACATAATTAACCTTGTTGAAGACCCCGTATTATGCATTCTAAAAGGTCATTTTTTTGTTTTGGGGTTCTCCAACAACAGGCTGATATGCATGCAAGGTCAAAAAAACGCTTTCATTGTCATATATCCATTATTAATGGGGAAGAAAGGGGATTTAAGTGACTTAGAACGTGGCATGGTTGTTGGTGCGAGACATAGATATATACACTAGATATCGCACAGGGACACTGAGCATGCATCAATAGCGCCGCCACATTTGTACAGTACTCCTCTAGTCAAGACAGTGTTACTACGTGAAGATGCTGGACTTTAGCGCTGTCTACGGGTGTAGTAACGAGCTAACAAAGAAAACAAAGCACAAAGGCAGAACATTTCATAGGTAAGATTTTTTTTTTTTTTACGTTTTTGTGTGTTATGAACTTTTGTGCTAAACACGTAACGTTACTAATGATAATATAGTCGTTAACTCCATTCACCATTACGCAAAAAAGCACTAAATACACGGCTTATGCTAGTTTTGTTGAATAAAATCAGCAAACAATGTAAATGAAATATGACAACGAGATTCTGCAGTGCCAGAAACTTGTATTATTGTCGGCTAAGTGAACGAGTCATTCATAACGGAGATTCATTCACAAACAAATCGCTCCCTCCGTCAGTATGAGAAGTGAAAGTGGGAGAGAGGGGGTGTGTTTCAGGACACTGATTAGATCAAATTTAACAGGAAGGGAGGATAGTACATTTCTATACACACAAACACAAGCTTTTTGTCAGGAATGCCTGTGCAATCAATGTAGAAAAGTGATGTAAAATTTAAATTTTCGTAATAAAAAATAAATAATTGCATACTGACCTCCGGGAAAACTCCCGATAATAGATATATGTGTATGTCTCTAGCTTTGGATGGCCACAGTCCTCCACTGCAGCTTGGTCCCGCATTCATTTCAAAGGAGCGCTACCCTGTACTAAAATGGCGGCTCTATTGATGCATTCCTTCCAATAGACAACAACAGGGCAGGCGACATCTAATGTAAATATCTATGGGTGCGAGACAGGCTGGTCTGAGTATTTCGTTACAACCGAGGTCTGCAGAAGAGAGCATCTCTGAACACACAACACATCCAACCTTAAGGCGGTCAGCTAAGAACAGGAAACTGAGGCTTGATGTGTCTCAATTTCTGCTGTGACATTTGGATGGTAGGGTCAGAATATGCCATCAACAACATGAAAGCATGGATCCATCCTGCCTTGTATCAACGGTTCAGGCTGCTGCTGGTGGTGGTGTAATGGTGTGGGGGATATTTTCTTGGCACACTTTGGGCCCATTAGTACCAATTGAGCATCGTGTCAACGCCACAGCATACCTGAGTATTGTTGCTGACCATGTCCATCCATTTATGACCACAGTGTACCCATCTTCTGATGGCTACTTGAAGCAGGATAACGCACCATGTCATAAAGTGCAAATCATCTCAGACTGGTTTCTTGAACATGATGATGAGTTCACTACTCAAATGGCCTCCACAGTCACCAGTTCTCAATCCAATAGAGCACCTTTGGGATGTGGTGGAACGGGAGATTCAGATCATGGATTTACAGCCAACAAATCTGCAGCAACTGCGTGATGCTCTCATGTCAATATGGACTAAAATCTCTGAGGAATATTTCCAGTACCTTGTTGAATCTATGCCACAAAGGATTAAGGCAGTTCTGAAGGCAAAAGAGGGTCCAACCCAGCCGGTACTAGTAAAGTGTACCTAATAAAGCGGCTGGTGAGTGTATGTTACAACCCAATACAGGAGTACATTAAAGCAGTGCAGTTAAACACCAGCATATACTCTTTTCTTAACCATAACCCCAAGTAATAACAATGGACAGGCAAAAGATTCAAACACAAAATGAATCATTCATTCGACTCAGTGTTTAAAACTATTGAATCTTCAAAGAAACAGTCGACTCTGATTTAATCCTCAGCTGGATGTTTTCATTCATTTAGAGCTTTGATACACAATGCATGGAAGGTCAGTTTTAAAAACCTATAATAGGGGCTCTTTAAGCCTTTAAATGTCACTTAAAGCTGAATACTGGTATCTTCAAAATAACTAAAATTTGATGTATTATCATGGCAAAGATAAAAGTAATTTAAAAAAATTGTTATTAAAATGGCTTAAAATATGTTGAGCATCCCGTCTGTTGAACATCTCCTTAAATATGTTATTAAAACTGTTCAGAATGTGTTGGAAAACATCTCTGTTAAACATCACTTGGGAAGTATTAGAAAAAAAGAATTACAATTTCACAGAAAGGCTAATAATTTAGTATTCAACTCTACAGTATATCATGTTTCAGAAAATGTATGCCTTTTGAATTTATGGTCTAACTTCTGGCCAGATAAAACAAAAAAACAACAAAAAAAAAAAAACATATTGAGTCCTGGACTTTATATGAGTCTTTTCCATTTTCATCTGTGTCTAATTACATGTTTATGGCGTCTACTCACACTGTGGTCTCTCCATAACTATAAAATAAATGTGGATAGGCAGAACATTTGGCTTATGTAGTTAGTTTGGAATTTGTTCAATGTGTTCAATATTGAGATCTGTGACTTGTGATTGAGACTTTGTAGTTCTGGCAAGTCTGAGCAGAGTTTGAAACTTTAAAGGTGTAACATGAGATTAGTCGAGCCTCATTTCTACATCTGAGAAGCAGAAAACCTTTATGTCTCCAAGGGCTCTAAATTTGTTCTATAATTGCTGTCCAGGTTTGGTCTTGCCTCTCTAAAATTGCAATATGAGCATGTCCAGATTTTAAATTAAAAAGGTGTATTTTGGTATAATTATATTTTGCATGTATTGAACAGCATTCGATTAGGAGAAATGACTGAAGTCTTTTTAGTCTGAGAAGTCTTCATTTAGGCCTGTCACAATAATCAATATATAGACTTATCGCACAGCATGGACATGACCTCAGTCATTTTTGGTGATGCAATATATATCGCCATACATTAAAACCAGTCAGTATGGTCAAAAAACACTATAGTATTTACTATAAATTGCTATAGTATATTTTATATAGTATATGTGGGTGTCAGATGACTGAAAATAAATCTAGTAGCAGATATTGCAGCCTATCTATTTTTCTCTGTGCGATATATTGCGATAAACGATATTATTGTCATTTTAAGACCATTTTGTGCCACTCGTTATAAATTATAATTATTAACTTATAATAACAATAAAGAACACATCATATTTTATTCTCAAGAATATTTCATTTAACTATAGTCATTTTATTAATTTAATAATCAGGCATTGGAATCAGAATGTGTAAACGCACATCCTAAAAAATAATAATAAATAATAACAAAAAAAGTGCAAGGTAATAATACACTGTAAAAAATGCAGGGTTCCACACAATTCATTCATGTTTTCCCAACACAAAAAAATTAAGTTAACACTTTTAACAAATTTATGTGGATTGAACATAAAAGAATTAAGTTGTCCCAATGAAATCTCAATAATTGTGTTGTTTCAGCTCATTTTAAATAAGTAGTTTGAACGAATGAAGTGAGAAAAATTTTGAGTGTAGGGTTGGGTGATAAAATCGGTATCGATATTTATTGACTAAACCATTGTCAATATCGATTAAAAAAAGATTTGGTATGAAGTTTTGGTATGAAGGCTATAGTTTTATTAAAATGTGTCTGCTGAGCGTGCGTCTTGGTTATTGCTTGCTTATTGATGTGCCAATAAGCTTGGGGTGTAAGTTTGTCATTTCCAATGAAAGTGCGCAAATTGCACGGCACACGTACGAGAGCGACATGCACAAGCGGCGCACACGGGTGCATTTTCCAGCCGCACCTAGTTGAAAACGTCTCAACTTTTTTTTCCGAATGCCGTATTGGCACGGCCTTATGTAAGTAGAACTAACCAATCTGCTTCACTTGCTTTGTATGGCATATACACAATATCAGTAATAACGTCAGAATAATTACCTCAGACAAACACCGCGCACTCAAACACTGCAGTGCTTTTTAATTTTCTCCATAAACTTGTATCGGAGCTGCAGCAATGGTTTGTCCGATTGTCATCCTGTGAGAAAATGCTTGATAGTCGCCTAGTTACAAGAGATGCCATAGAAAATGGTGAAGGAAACAAAGTAAAGCACTCGCGCTTGTCACTTCAGGTCAGAGTAACAACATATGTGAAAATGAGTGCTATACAGCAGTATTGAGGAGAATGTAAATAAAAAAAGCATGTAAGGATGTCACCAGAGTGGCTTTTTGGTTTCTTTTCTTGTGCATCCCAGCCACTTGCACCCCATCTGAAAGAGTTTTTAGCATAGGGGGTAGTATAGTCATTCACCTTCACAATTTGAAAAGTCCAGTATGTATTTGAATAATGATGGCTGGTTCCTTTACTTGAAAGCTCAGATTTGATTATCAGTTTGTGTGTTGATGACAGAGTTTGAGGTTTACTTTATCATTATTACTCACACCTAACAGGTGTTGATCTACCTTTACCATTATACATCAAGATTAAATAAATGTGTTAAAGTGGTTTAAATAAAAAAAATCCTAATATTCCTAAATGTATTGTTAAATGTTCAATAATTATCAGTATCAAATGATATGAAAGATGATATCGTGACAATTGTTTTTTGCAATATCACCCAGCCCTAGGTAAAAAGAAACAGAGGCTGCGATTGATCTAGCAGATCTATTTTCAGTTGTCAGACACCCACATAAAAATATACTACAGTAATATAGTAATTTTTTTAACCATACTGACACCTCTAATAGAGATATTGCACAAACAGCTAAAATATCACTTTTTTATGTTCAACCAAATAAAGAAACTCGCAAACAATTAGAACCGCTTGAGTGTGAGTAAATAAAATTAAAAAGGATAGTGCTCCCAATCATTTTCAAGTTTTACAAAACTACTTTTATTTAATAAAATAATACTAAATAATTATTACAAAGCATTTTTGACCAAGTGCATCCAGAATTTTTGGTTTCTGCCCAGAATTTTCATTTCAGTGCATCCCTAGTAAATTCCCCTTTCTTTTGGCTGCTATTAATCAGCTAGTTGTGTACAGTTGAAGTCAAAATCATTAGCCCTCTTGTTAATTTTTTTTTCTTTCTTTTTCAAATATTTCCTAAATGATCAATTTCTCAAAATGGATTTCCCAGACAATTTTCTGCAATTGAACCATGATAAATCTGAAATGTTGATTTTTGCTCCAGATAGCATCACCCCAATGATCAGGCAAGTTTGTCGGGTTTTTCGTCATCAAATTGCAGTGACATTAGGAATCTGGCTGTCATCTTTGATAGAGCAGTGTTTTAATAGCCGTGTTAAGTGTGTTGTTCGTACATGCTTTTTACATCTGAGGAACATTGCAAAAATCTGAAATATTGGAAGAGATGGAGATGCTTGTCCAAGCCCTTTGTCTCTTCACAGCTGGATGATTGTAATGTTCTGTTCTTTTGTCCCGAACAAATTTTGCATGGATCGAATGCAAGTTGTGCAGAATGCAGCGGTGAGGCTTTTAACCAGCACCAGTAGGAGATCACACATTACTCCCGTGCTTAAGGCACTTCACTGGCATCCTATTAGTTTTAGAGTAAATTTTAAGATTCTGGTCATTACATACAGAGCTCTGCATGGTCAAGCACCCCTGTATATATATTTAAGATCTTTTACATATTCACTCATTCATTCATGTAGCCTATCTCTGAGGTCTTCTGGCAAAGACCTTTTAGCCATTCCCAGAACTCGTCTTAGGACTAAAGGTGACCGTGCCTTCTGTGTGGTGGCCCCAAAGCTCTGGAACTCTCTCCCTTTAGCACTGAGAAATCTGGGATCAGTTGACCTTTTTAAAAAGCATTTAAAGATGCATCTTTTTGGTCAAGCTTTTAATTGACAGTATTAGTGTTTCTGTACTTGGATTTTTAACTTGTTTTAATAGGTTTTCTTTTATTGGTATGTGTTAATTTACCTGTTTTCTCTTATTGTAAAGCACTTTGTGACTCAAATGTCTGGGAAAGGTGCTGTATAAATAAACCTTTACTTACTTATTTGTTTCATTTCGGCTAGAATAAAAGCAGCTTTTAATTTTTTAAAAACCATTTTAAGGTCAATATTATTAGCCCCCTTCAGCAATATTTTTTTCAATAGTCTACAAAACAAACCATCGTTATACACTGTAAAAATTAAATTGTTGAGAAAACATAACATAAAAAAAAACAAGACAACTTGATGCAGTAAGAACTTTGAGTTGTCTCAACGGTTTTTTAGTTTTTCTCTGTAACAGTATTTTGTTCAGCTAACATAATTTTGTTTATTCATGCATTGTTGATTATTATATTGTACTAGCAAAGATATTCTCGTCACATCAACTGAAGCAACAGTTACTGCTATTGAGTCAATTCATTTTTTTTCTGTTCACTGGATGATTTTTTCAAATTTGCAAAATAAGGAATTAGTACTAGTTAGCATATCATCCTGTTTTTAATCATTTTTCTTAACGTTAAACACAAACATACTACTTCATTCATTCATTTATTTTCCTTTGGCTTAGTCCCTTTATTATTCAAGGGTCGCCACAGCGGAATGAACTGCCAACTGCAACCCAGTACTGGGAAACACCCATTCACATTCAGACACCTGTACACCATGTCTTTAGACTGTGGGGGAAATCGGAGCACCTGTAGGAAACCCACCTGAACACAGGGATGCCAACTTACCCAGCCGGGTCTCGAACCAGCAACCTTCTTGCTGTGAGAGGACTGTGCTACCAACTGCGCCACTGTGTGATGTTTTGTAAACAAATTTCGGGAGGAGCACGCGCAGAAGTTCCAGTATCAAATACGTCATTGACAATTATTCTTTTATCCAATCAGTTCTTGACCAAACCCCTATATATCTATCTATATATATATATATATATATATATATATATATATATATATATATATATATATATATATATATATATATATATATATATATATATATATATATACCAAAGCTGTCTTACCTGCAGCATCTCACGACTTTAGCATCCCTCCACCACCCCAACACCTCACCGCTTAAGCATTACAATCCCGGGGGGAGCGTTCTGGGGCCGGGCTAGATACTTCGCTCGAATCCCAATTCTTCTCCTCTGTTTCCTGATAAGGGGAATAACTCGAGTTGGGGTGTCTCCCCGAGCTCAGAGCCCTCTCCCCGGACAGCACGCCAAATACGCTTTATTCTGAAACTATTGTAAGTGTGATCTCGTGAAGTCAACCGTCTTACAAGCAACAGATAAACTTAGTTTTCGATCGTCACATCACGCATACGCAAATTATTTAAATATCAGAGTTCCTGTTCAACACAAAAATGTGTGTCCAGAAAACTCTGTTAACCTTGTAGACATAACATTTTAGCAAATATTGTTGAGATAACATATATTTTTATGTAGATCAATAGTTATTCACAATTCTTAGGATATATGACAGAAAAAGTACAGTGTGCTGAACAAATGGTGATTTTATTTTTACAGATTTACATTTGTACAGTGACTTGCCTAATAACCCTAACTTGACTAATTAACCTAGTAAAGCCTTCGATGTCAGTTTAAGAATACTGGTATCTTGAAAAATATCTAGTAAAATATTATGTGCTGTCATCATGGCAAAGATAAAATAAATCAGTTATTAGAAATGAGTTATTAAATCTATTATGTTTATAAATGTGTTAAAGTATTCCATTAAACAGAATTGGGGAAAAAAATACAGGGGGCTAATAATTTAGGTGAGCTAATGATTCTGACTTGAACTGTGTGTTGATAACTGCTAGTTTTTAAAAGCTTTATTCACCTGAGCGGTCCTGCCTTTAACACCAGCATGCTGACAGACAGTGTTTGTGTGGTGAAGCGCATGATTTATGAGCAGTGGCTGAGCGCCGGTGGCTGTAGAGGCATGTAGTATAAACACAGCGGCGACTGAAGGATGACATATTAAATCCTTCCTGTCATGTCTACATCTACCTAATCCACACTGACTCTGATGTAGGCATGTGCTGATGTTCAATATATCGTGATCATGAACATGCACAATATTGAGATCATGGATACTTCAAAATACTGTGAATAAAACTTTGTGTGCTTTTTAAGAATATTCATACTGTTGTGGTGTTCATAACATTTTCAAATGCTTGAAGACTTTACTTGCGATTTATATTCAAACAATCACATTTTCACATGTTAAGCTGGCCTGCGACCATAACTTTTGTGTAGTAAGGCTCCATTTGCTAACATTAGTCAGTGGGGAAAATAAGTATTGAACAAGTCATGTATTTTCCTGGGAATAATATTTCTAAAGGAGAAGTTGACATGGAATTGAAGCATATTTTGGTAAAAACCCAAACATTAAAATATAAAAAATAATATATAAATATAAAACAAAACAAAAATAATCTGAAAAATGAGTTCTGTGTAATAACAATGAAATGACATAAGGAGAAAGTGCTGAACTACTGAAACTGAAACTACTTTGGTGCTGCAGCTTAAAGACGCCTCTCATATCGAGAATGAAGTCACATGCATTGCTCAGGTGTGAGTTTTTCACAGACTTCTACAGAACCATCAAGATTTTGACACTTTGTGGGTCTCGTCAATCAAATCTGAGGTTTATTTTGTGTTTTCTATTGGATTTAGATCAGGTGATTGGCTGGGCCATTCTACAGCTTGATTTTCTTTCTCTGAAATCATTTGAGAGTCTCCTTGGCTGTGTTTTGGGTCATTGTCTTGCTGAAATGTCCACCCTGGTTTCATCTTCATCCTCCTGCTAATGTAGACGTTGGACTGAAGCAGCTGATATTCATTTACACTGAGGAAGGGCAGAGGGTTGCTGAAGAACTACTGAGAGATTTCAGCTGCTGTCTGGGCTTCCACTGCCTTTCTACAACTCCCTTTCTTCATCTGTTCAATACTTTTTCCCTGCTTCATTTTATTTCACTACGCATAACTTCATTTGTAAACTAATTAGATTTGTTTTCTTTGCATAAATGGATTTCTTTGGTTGTTATCAACATCTGGGGAAGATTTCAAGTCAACGGCACCTTTAGAAATGTTTCCTGAGAAAAATGGTGACGTGTTCAATACTTTTTTCCCCCACTGTAACTAAATTCAGATCACTAAGAATTTTATCTGATGTTAATTTCTTGGCTAATGCCAAAAGAAATAAATAAATAAGTTCTAATAGAGTTAATAACTAATAAAGTTCAGTTGTATTACAAACTTTACCATATACAAATATTATGGTTATTTATCACTGTTGATTTCAATGAGTTAACTAACATTTACCAATGTAATATGTTGCCTATTGTACTTCATCATGCTTTTGGAATTTATTTAGTTAAAATATATATTTTCTCTGAACATGTATATACAATAAAGCATTTCTTTTGTAGTTATTATACCCAGGGCTTAACATTAACACCAAATGTGGGTAGATATCAGCTGTGGCGGGTTAGACAGACATCCACACTAGCCACTTTGGCCAAGTTGCCAGAGCTGCCTCGTCCCTGAAGATTAGAATTTTAGTTTAAGACTGTTTGTTATCGCACACAAAATGTTTTTCACCTGCTTTCTTTTACTTGCAGTTATTTTTGTTAATATAGTTCAGTTATCATCCTTTACAATAACATTGCTTTAATAGGAGATTAACTTTTATCTATAGTTACCTGATGATCTGAGACCTTTAGCCTGGACCAAGTTCTGTGTATATTCTTAGATAAATGAGAGTAATGTCAAGTGTTTTTTTTTTAAACATTTTTTTTTGTTGAATAAAAATTGTATGTATATTGCTATATTTAGCTTGTTTTGACACATTTAAAAAATTGGTGATCTAAAAGAATATCAGTGAATGACAATTCATAGGAGGTCCGTTTTAACATTCAAGCACAAGAAAAAATGCAAACCTGATATAATTGATGCACTCAGACATTCTTCCCCAGAGAATCAAAAAGCTCCTCCTTTTTGTTTCTTGTTGCACATATTATAGGGGTAGTTTAAATTGCTACGAAAATATTATAATAATAGGCATAATAATAATAATAATTATGTCCCAATCATTTCTTGCTTAACCAAAAGTTTAACAGAGAGTGTAAGACAGCAGAAAAGAGTTTGGGTAGTTTTGTGGACTTTACTGGCAATTGTTCTTCTCAATGTGAAGTTTAGTTATAAACTAATTTCGAGAGGATCACGTGCTTATGATTGCTAGCGGCTGGATCCGCATTATCCAATTCTCAATGCACCAATCAGACGACTCCTAAGCTACTACAAATACCCTGGGTTACGTACCACCGCTATCTTCATTTTGAAGAATCCCCCCATCCACCCCTACTCCTCCTTCTTCCTAGATGGGTGACACGGTGGCCCAGTGCTTAGCACTGTTGCCTCACAGCAAGAATGTCTCTGGTTCTAGGCTTTACCAAACCAGCAGACATTTCTGTGCGGAGTTTGCATTTTCTCCCCGTGCTCACGTGGGTTTCCCCCGGGTTCCCCGGTTTCCTCCCACCATCCAAAAAACATGCAACATAAGTTAATTGACTAATTCAAATTGGCACTATAGACATGCTCCTAGTAAATGGTTATCTCTCAAGAGCAATCACTGGCTGTTCATTGGTCATTACAGCGGGGGAGTTCTCGAGATCTACCTGAGCTCAAACTCCCCTCTCGCCTTGCAACGGGAGGGAGCCCCGGGCTCAAGGATCTTATGAGCTCAGGGCTCTCTCCCGGGACAGCATGCCAAACAAGCTTATAATTAATCATCAGCTAAGTGTGAACTCTTGAAATCTTTTTTATGTAAAACTACAACAAAGAGGGATGTTTATGTA
>NC_079436.1:53805341-53857841 GCF_903798145.1 Danio aesculapii
CGGGGAGAAGCATCTCATTTGCATTTAAAGCCACAGGCAACAAAAACAGCTACAATGTACTCAGACACCAAAATAAGCAGATTCTGGAGGCTATAATAAATGATCTGATGGGTATTTTGAGGTGAAACTTTACACACACACATTCTGGAGGCTTATCTTACATCTTGTAAAAGGGGTAAAATAGGTGCCGTTTAATGTTGTGCTTGAATTGGTTGCATCGCTGTCAGTCATGTGACCCAAAAACAAAGGCACTTGCAAGTAAACTCAGCACAGTGAATCTGAAGTATTATTTTTATGCTTCTTTTCAGAGCTTGGCAGTATAAATCATACAGCTCCTTCACAATGTTTCCATTCTGCATTACAGAAAGAGTCACAATGACAGCGAATGCTCAATTTAAGTGACGATTTGTGTACTTTCAAGGACTTTGTCTTTTGTATGTTGTGCATACTTGGCACACAGCGTTTTTAATAACCTTTAAGTCTACTATAAAGGCTTACTGTCTGGGTTGAATGCTCCGAGATCCTCTTGTTTGTACAGTATGAATGAGTTTGACTCTTTCAGGTCATGATCTTTTATCCGTATTGTCTGTTTTCCCCATCTTTATGAAGGCGTGTCCTTCAGAACATCTGCCAGGGTGGAGACCCCACAATCTTTGAACACAACAAGCCCAAACAATCAGACTCCTGATTCCTGAGGGCAAAATCTCTGTTTGATGAGTGGATCCATTCAATGCTAGGGAATTAAAACCTGTAAACAAACCTCATCAGGTTGAGTTGGAATCCTTGTTATGTTGTTGCATTTTTTTTTTGTTTCTAATAAAACGTGAATTACTCTAATGTTATTATTTCTGCCACAATATGTAATGTTTTATTTTTGAAAATGACCTTTCATGCAGTGTGTTACAATACTGCTTAGTGGAAATGCCACATTAGAGCTACAGTTCAATAATACAATTATTATTAGCCGGTAAGAGAAACATATGAAATACGCAGAGCAGGAGCATGAGGATTGAGAAACAATGCAGTACGCTACTAAAATGCTAGAGCTAGACTCAATGCTAAATGCTCATTGGTTTACAGAGAATTGTCACTTGTGCGTGCAACAAACCAAGGAAACGACAACATGGAAAGCACTATTTTAAATTTTTTTACGAAGCCGAAACATGACACTGTAATAATATATTGATAATACATACAATGCCACATGACAAGAAACAAAACCGGATGTGTGTCCTCCATTGTTGTTTACATAAAGCATCTAAGATGTGGAAAATGCACCAAACACATCCTCTTTCCTGCACTTGCTATGCATCTACACTACCTGACAAAAGTCTTGTCGCCTATCCAAGTTTTAGGAACAACAAATAATAACTTGCCTTCTAGTTAATTATTTGGTATCAGAAGTGGCTTATATGAAAGACAAATGCCTCTAGATTATGCCAAAATAAAATATGATCATGCCTTGATTTTTAATTATTTAATTAGGACAGTAAGGTCTGACTTTGCTTAGACAAAAGTCTTGTCGCTGAACAAAAATAATGTCCAGTATAAAATATAAAGTCAAGCTGCAGTGGAAACCGAATGAATATTGTGTCTGACTCCATCATGAGCTTTTATCCATACATCTCTGCAATGACTCAAATCACTTATTAATAAAGTCATCTGGAATGGCACTCTGCAGATCTCTCACACGCCCCCATACTGAATGTAACTCCAAACCATGATTTTTCCTTCACCAAACTTGACTGATTTCTGTGGGAATCTTGGGTCCATGCGGGTCTTCTGCAGTATTTGTGATGATTGGAATGCAGTTCAACAGATGATTCATAGAAAAAAATCTACCTTCTGCCACTTTTCCAAATGATCAACTAGAAGTCAAGTTATTATTTGTTACTCTTATAACTGGGATTGACGACAAGACTTTGTCATGTAGTTTACCTTTGAAATAATGCATCAAATTGCTGACATGAATTCATCAACATGAATGCAAATAACTTATTACAGGCATGGCAATTTTTCCAGTGTTTCTGTTCATACACTGTGTAATATCTTGAACAATTGATGAGCTGTAATCCAGTAGTTTCTGTATAATGGGTGTTCCCTTTCCAACATGTGCTGTAGCAGTATTGATATTGAGTATTGCGATTAATAATATCTGCGAAATATCATTTGGACAGAAGAGTGTTTTTTTTTAAATTTGATGATTTCATTTTTATTGGCTAATGATTTTATTGGTCATGTATGTATAATGATCATACATAAAGAAACCGGTAATATATGTCTTTGTTTTTATTTATATATATATATATATATATATATATATATATATATATATATATATATATATATATATATATATATATATATATATATATATATATATATATAAAATATATAAAATATATATATATATATATAATATTATTATCTCAGTTTGCGTCTATGTACATGTCATACTGATTTCCTTTGCTTTGCATGAAACATAACACAAATGATGCATGAATTAATTAAAGACAATCGTAAATGAAGGATGCACGGTTGTGTGCCGGCCAGAATGTTGTTTGTGGGCATTTTCAAACCCCTAAACATGACGCGGCACAAAACGAAAAGTTATTGGTTGGTTAACCTGTCAGACAAATAGCATTGTGGGCGGTCCTTGACCGTTCAAAGCTCTGGCTAAACGTGAATACATTTGTATACACAATCATGCAACACAATGAAAAAATAAAACACATGTAAAATATCACCCCTATCTGAGATACTTGTATTGCATATGATGTTTTTATTGTACTTTTTATTAAATTTATTTTATTTTAATTCATCTTTTTTATTAAAAAATATTTTTGTATAATTTTAATTAATTAATTTTTGTATGTATGTATGTATTTATTTATTTATTATTATTATTATTATTATTATTATTATTATTATTATTATTATTATTATTATTATTATTGTGATGTTGATCATTGTTCACAGTGGATTGGCATCATACAAAGCAGGGATTTGGAAACATGTTTTGATAAGTGACTTGTTTGGGAGTCCTTTTTGACCGGCTTATAAAGTCAAACCTGTAATTATTCAAACCACTGGTGGATTCTGACTTGTTTAAAGGTAAATAAAAGCTAAGAAATATATATTTTTCCCACAATGATGCCTCTTGTACATCATCTTATTATCTTTTGGTGGAAGCCTGCGTCATTTCTGGCCCAAAAAAACTTGCTTGTTGAATAAAAGTAACTAAAAGTCAGAGTTTACCAGGGGTGTGAATAATTCGGGCTATACAAGGACCCCCAAAACCCAAATATGGTATTTTCATAATCTATAATAGAAGCACTGTAATAACTCCAGCCAGCGTGTGTTGTGGTTTTGTGGAAATGTGCTTTCTTTCTTTGTTTCATGCCGGTCTGCTGGTAGAAAGTTTCCATCCAGATCTGTGTGTTGTCTTGTGTTTACTCAGCTACACACTGGTCGATGGAGCATATATTTAAGCCTGCATGTGTGTACATATTTTCGTTTCACGCTCTCAAAAGGCCGCATTCTTGTCCTGCCGAGGAATCCCTTTCAAACGCTGTTGTTTTTGCAGTTGAACATCCTGATTGAAAAGTCTTATTGTTTTTTTTCTGTGCTATCACTATGGTTGCTCTTGGGAAAACTCTTCTCCAGATGAGGAAATGAGTAACATTTTTTTAAGGACATATCCAGACTGTATGTTCTGGAAGTGTTTTGCCAGATTGAATGTATGTACGGTGGTCTTACTGGGTCACTGTGGGTCCAGCTGCCAAGTCAGGATGGTCTGAATTGTTGCAGCTGTTTTATTATTGAGCACAAATATTTGAGTAATGCATGCTGGAATAACTGATTTTTATTCTTTTAATTGCTACTACATTTCACAAGTAACATGTTGAAATAAACATCGAAATATTTAGGAAAATCTAAAAAATGTAGTTAATTTGCAAATATAAAATGGGGTGTGTGATATTTACTATTTAGGATCATGTAATTTTTGCAGTTTTTATGTGTGAACTGGCATATTACTCACTATATTACATTCATTATATTTTTACTAAGGCAGATATTGAATATTAAATGCATGTTTGAATCAGTCATGGAAAAAAAAAGTTAATTTTTTTTAAAGGATTATGTTTTGGAGTACAAACATGATTATATAGATTTATAAAATTGCTATAAAAACTGCATTTTAAATGTTAAAGGAGCAGTAGGTGATCTGCCAAAATGCTAACCGGTTAGCATTTTATCTTTGGACGGCAGGGGAGGTACTGTTTCAAAGCCACGCCTCCTGAAATCACGAACACGCGCACCGTGACATGACAGCAGACAACCCACTAGTTCGTCATTCGCCAGTTAGAAATGTAGTAGTGGTTATTGCAGTGCTTATACTAAGCCATACTTGCTGTTTTAGAGTGAATATTCACAGTAGCATGGTAAACAGTACAGGGAGCGTGTCACAGGTGTCATCAAAAATGAACCAATGTGAATATAAAGGCAACTTCTGCTCAGTAAAGCAGGCTAGGCGGAATAGAGCTGTTAACTGCTGTTTTGTTGTTAAACTAAATAAAAATGAAACCGAAAATAGTCGCATCAATCTTTCACCAGATTTCAGTGGCTGAACAACACTTCTGTGCATATAACCCATTTGTAACAACACAATCTACATCAGCTTTGGGGGACTAAAATAGTTTAAGACAGAACATTACCTGTCTGACAGAAATACTTCAGCCATGGTGTCGTCCTTCCTCCAGCATGCAAAAGTAACTCTAATATTGATTCAGGATTTTAAAAAGTTTCAATTCAGCATTTGATTTTACTGTGACTGTCTCGTATGCACGTGCTAATGGTGGATATGCATAAAAAGAGATGCGCTGAAGCCCAAATCTACATTTGTTGACAGACAGTTTGGACTGCTTATCGGAATTATGGGAGATGTCGGCCCGACAATATTTAATGGGATTAACATTTTTTAGTTTTACGCCCAGAATATAAAAATACATATAAATACATTTAGATCATTTACTTTAATCATTACTATTGGACTGTGAAGAGACAACCAGCACAACAACTAATGTTTCTGAAAACAATCCCCTACTGCACCTTTAATGTTTTGCATAAATATTACATTGAAAAACATAATATTTATTATTGTTAATATTAATACTATGCATAATATTTTACTATTACACTAATGTAACAACTAATGGGGTTTACTATTGTAACAAAGGAGTTGGGGTTCAAGAGTTGAGGGTCCAAACGCAGTTCATTAATAACTTAGTCAGACAGGCAATGGTCAAACAGGAACAAACAGTAGGGATGGCTGAAGTGAAACTGACATTCTAACACCGTGTCGAGATCCTGAAGCGCAAGTGTTTTGAAACACTGCACTGAAGCATGATCCCAAACTCCTTGGTCAGGTGACTAAAGTGATCCGAGATACCCAGTGATTAAAAACACCAGGTCACGTGACTAAAGCGATTTAAGGCATTGGCGAATCTGCGTTTGACTGACAGGGTTGGGAAAAAAAATCTCTATCTCATGTAGCCTAGTGGACTAACTGTACTGCAAATAGCCCACGTTTGAATCCAGACTGGAAGAAATACTCTAAAATATTATTAAAATACATTATTAAAATACCTCAAATCATAATTTCAAACAAGACATCTTTATTCACAAAGTGTTATTTGGACACATTCGGATGTCAGACCAATGTTAAAACAAAACCTGTTACAAGAACAGAGCATGTAAAAACTAACATCTATAGCTGCATCACCCTGAATTTGAACCCATTGTCTATGCAACTCTCACCGCTTCACTAAATCACATGAAACCTCAACTGTTTCTTTGCTGAAGCTATTGCAGAGCAATAGATAAAAAATGACCTCTAGGTGTCACTGTAGAGACGAGTTTCGAAACGTTTCGAAGCTTTGTCACATTTGCTTTGACTATTTCAGTGTTTCATGAAGCCTCGCTCTGCCTACCACTAACAAACATGAGTAGCATGAGGTTATTCCAAAATACAAAGTCAAAAACAGGAAAATGGTCAGGACAAACGGCAAAACAATGAACAAAGCAAAGATCAAAAACCATGGAAGTACAAGTCAGGTAGAAATAGATTGTTTGCAATCAGGGGAAGAATTGGTGTGTGTGTGAGGTACATGATGGGATTTGTAGTTCTCCAGTGATCTCCAACTGCTAGATCTATGCTGATTGTGACAACTATATTTTTTATAGCATTATTTGAGTGTAGGGCTGCACGATTAATCAAAAAAAGATCGTGATCTCGATTCGACCCCACCCCCCCCCCCCCCCCCACACGATCTTAATTCAGCATCTCTACTATTCAGCCAATTATATTTTTAAGTTCAGGAGTAGCATACAGGTAGTCGCACAAGTCTTCACGTTTTTTTGTATACGTTGCTCAACAATGTGAACACCTCCAAATGCTGTATTTATAAGGTATAATTCACCCACAAATGTCATTTAGCTTAATGTAATGACATTTTCACGGCCGCAAAATCACACGTGAGCTGTTTGTTTACTACCAAGAGGACGTGCGCGTGCCCGCGAATGATGTACACTTTTGTGAACAAAACCTGCATAGGCTGTGAATAACAGCTTATAAAGTTGTAAAGAACATTCAGTTTGTTGCACAGAGTGATCTTTAGTGAGGTGCGCAGGAAGTATGATTTGCATGTACAGTTGAAGTCAGAATTATTAGCCCAATTTTATTTATTTCCCCAATTTCTGTTTAATGGGGAGAAGATTTTTTTCAACACATTTCTAAACATACTAGTTTTAATAACTCATTTCTAATAACTGATTTATTGTATCTTTGCCATGATGACAGTAAACAATATTTGACTAGATATTTTTCAAGACACTTCTATACAGCTTAAAGTGACATTTAAAGGCTTAACTAGGTTAATTAGGTTAACTAGGAAGGTTAGGGTAATAAGTTATTGTTAAGTGATGTTTTGTTCTGTAGACTGTCTGAAAAAAATATGGCTTAAAGGGGCTAATAATTTTGACCTTAAAATGTTTTTTTAAATTAAAACTGCTTTTATTCTAGCCGAAATAAAACAAATAAGTCTTTTTCCAGAAGAAAAAATATTATCAGACATACTGTGAAAATTTCCTTGCCCTGTTAAACATCATTTGGGAAATATTTAAAAAAGAAAAAAAAAATTAAAAGGGGGGCTAATAATTCTGACTTCAATTTTTATTTATTTTTTTCTCAAAGTGACGGCAGCCATGACATGAGCCGCACTCGGCAGTGAAGAGAAACCAAAACCATGCACATCATTTACATGATCATATCACATTGTAAAGTTATGATTATGACAAGCATTTGAAATGTTTTTTTCTTTCATAGCGCTAACAAAGTGTTGTGGGTGAGAATAAATGTTTTACAGTGTCAGTATAACTACTGTAGCCTATAAAGTGCTGAATATAATGCAAGAGGGAATCTGATAATGACAAATGTGTAATAATGTTGTCAATGACAAATGCCAAGCACATGTCTCAAACAGAATTATGAATAGTTGAATAGTTATGAATAGTTGTATTCTGATGTAATCACTTTACGGTGCATTAATGACCAGGACAGATTTGAAGTCTAGTCAAGTCCACCATAGCATTTTAATCAGCAGTAGACCTACACATAGGCCTAATATTATTGTTGTTTTACCATATGTTTGAGAAATAGCAATAATAAAAGCCTACTCATATTAACCTTTATTTTACATCTAAAGAATCTTAAGAAAATCGTGATCTTGATATTAGGCAAAGAAAATTGTGATTGTCATTTTAGCCAGAATCGTGCAGCCCTTTTTGAGTGTTTTTTTTGTTTTGTTTGTTTTTGTTTTTGTTTGTTTGTCAGACATTCTGAGTGAATCTTTTAAATGGGTGATTTGATGAATCAATTATTAAATGCAGAAAGCTGTCATGACAGGCTTAAACCAGCCAGTGCACCACATACAACATACTCTACAGAATATTAATTATCAGAAAAACAAAATTTTGTTTATCATAGAGCCATGCTTTTTAAACTATTCCTTTTACTGTACATTCATCTTCAAATCAAATGAAAGGTATAATTATGTAATTGTGCTCCGTGTGAAAGGTATAATTTTGCAAATATGCATGTAAATATGGTATTGTTGAAATATGGTGATGTTAAAATATGTTGTAAGATGAAACTTTAGCAACACGAGTAGTCTAATAGAATGTATAGAAATAAATAATGTAAAGCTTATTTTAAATGCTTTTAATCTTTTAAACAATGATTTATGTTTATTTAATCACGGTGTAGTGGTAATTAATTAATTTGGTAATTATGAGAGTCTATTGAAGAATTATTGACAGTACTTGAAGCTGTTAAGTGCATTATAGATTAATTATGATGATCTGGATTTAGTAGGGATATATTGGCAATTGTCCAAAACAAAGTCAGGGCAAGAAATCTTAATTTTGCTAATAACATGGGCGACATTAGAATAATAATTATTTATTTTAATTGAATTTATTTAAAATATATATTTTATTGTTTTTATTTTAATGTATATCCTTTTGTCTCTTATTTTATTTTTAATGGACATGCTTTTTGTTATTGTTCTTATTTTTTATTTTATTTTATTTTATTAAATTTTATTTTGACACGCTTTTATGATGCTGTTCTTAATGTCTCTCCATAGCCAAAGAGCTCCATGTCTGCCTAAACAAGGGAAAACATAAGCTATTATCATCATTTAATAGTAAAATTAATGTCTTTTTTTTAATAAATCTGGAATTCATTATCAATTTCTCATGCTGTTGGAAAGCTCTTGTCTCTTTATCTCGTTCGTTGTGTGTGTTTTGGACCCAACATCATCACTCGAACAAATGCAGATCTGGCAACCCATTGTACATTTCCAAAAGACCATAATAAATAAGATGATCATTATTTAAACCAGTGTCATGAAAACATGCGCAAGTCATATTTCTGCTCAAACTCTTATAAAAACAGTGTCAAAAAAATTGTAACGATCCTCAAAATAGCCTTAATTTTTTTCTAGCGAAATCTAATTTGTTTTTCTTTTGATTTTGGGCTTAAGCATGACTTCATAAGAGTGTGAAAATCATGAAATCCAGGCAGAGAAAACATGTTGGGATCCACTGCTGTACCAATAAACCCTTCTCCGATTCATACGCTAACGGTTATTCGCCTTTCTGTGCAAATAATCAGGCAGCAATTAGAGTTTTCAGAGATGAACGCTTGATTGATTGCCCTGTTGAAGTGAATCGTTACCATCAGTGGCTTTTTTGCTAATTAGCTTTATTTACACAGACTGTTAGGAATAATTTTGAGCCGCGCTTCATGCTGATTATTGAGTCGGACTTGTTTGATGAATGATGTTATGATGTCATTGTTGTATATTAAATGTAAACGTCATCCTCTATTTTAAACAGCTGTGGATTGATTGAGAGTAAAGTATTAGTGATGTAATATAGCCGATTTCAGAGACTCCTGTAGTTGTGCTTGAAAATTTGCATAAGTTTAAATTATTGGTGAAGCAAATTGTTAAAACAGTGGGGGTGTTTAGATTATGGGCTAAATTAAATCTGCCTAAACAAATAGACTATACTGCAGGGTTATAATTAACTTCAAACCGTTTTTGTTCGTTGAAATATGTTAACAGGAATTAAAAAAGCCGATAGGACGTATTTTACTTGTGCTTTTTTATTTTAATATTTATTGAGGAAATATTTCTTATTTTAATTTACAGCAGTTTAACTTGATGTTCCATAATAATTCAAGTCTATTTTTTTATCCTCCAAAAATTTCACATTTAAAAAAAATAACTAATTACAGTTAATTGAACTGAAATAAGGGACGGCGCGGTGGTGCAGTGGGTAGCTGGGTCATTTGCATTTCTGTATGGAGTTTGCATGGGCATTCGGTGTGTAGAACGTATGCTGGATAGGTTGGCGGTTCATTCTGCTGTGGAGACCCCTGAATAATAAAGCGACTAAGCCGAAAAGAAAATGAATAAATGAATGAACAAGGGCTGTGCGATGAATCTCAATTTGAAACGTTGCGATTAGCTAATTGCAAGGGGCTGTAATATGAAATATATTTGTATTATTTAATTTCCCCTGCTCAGAGCAAGTGAGATAGTCCTCTGCTCTGTGTGATAGTCTTACTAGCAATTGAGTGAGCACAATTGAGTAAGTGTCTTGCTGAAAAGTCAACTGAAAGTATTACCAGTGATACTCAATCTTGTAGAAAGCAACAGTAAGTACAATTTCAGAGTTGTTTTAGCCATGTTAGTTTGCTGAGTGTTCTGTATTTTTATAATTATCACCATCTCCCTAATTTGTTCAACTTGTTTACAGAAAGGTAAGGTCATTTTATTTGTGTTTACTATAGAGAAAAATGAGTGTTTCATTTCTGAATATTTATTAAATGTTTAAGTAAGTTAATATCTTTTCAGTTCCTTTTTAGCTAACAATCGCTGCATTTTAGCAGTGAGAAGCTATGGTGCAGATTAGAGGTGTGAACCTACACTGGTCTCATGGTTCGGTTACGATTATCATGCCATCGATTCGGTTCAATTCGATATCACGGTGCATTGACGATGCTTTCCATACACAGTTTTATATTTTACTTCACGGGCGCAGTTTACCGATGAGTGACACTGATAAACAGCAGCGGTGCAGTGTTGCCAGATTGGGCAGTTTTGGATTGGCATTTCGGCGGGTTTCGGATAGTTTTTGGGCTGGAATCAGTCAGCTACATCTGGCAACACTGCAGCGGCGATCACTGCTGATGCAGCGGTGGAGAAAACTCACACGCTCGTGTCTCGTATCCAGAAGTATCACTGTAACAGCCGAGAGAAGAGGAAAGTCACGCAGCCGGTCAAATGGGCCACAGTGAGAGAGAGAGAGAGAGAGAGAGATTCATTTTCGCAATCGCAGTGAAATAGGCGATTCTGCTGTAAGTGTCAGTGAAAGACTGTCCAGCAAATGCACACGCGGTGAAATTGTGCACAGTTTCTCTGTTTTTAAGTAGTTGTGGTATTGTAAACACTTGCGCTCACCTCCCTCGCCTTAGTAAGCTATGGTGAAATGGCACATATGAGATAAATGACGTCAGTACACAATAACTGATTCTGATTATTACTGAACCGATACCGAATTGTCCGTGCACCGAACAAACAATTCATTTTGACACCCCTAATACTGATTATTGAGCTGACGTTTGACTACAAAATTAAATCACAAATCAAATCAAAATCGCAATATCTGTCAAAAAAAAAAATCGCAATTAGATATTTTCCCCAAATCGCTCAGTCCTAGAATGAACTGAAATACAAAAACTTAAGCTGAAAAACAAAAACAATTCCTAGTTCTACATTCAAGAAATGACTTTTGTTACTTGTTCATACTATTTGTTTAAAATGAGGTGAAACAAAACCATTCGGAAGGTTTTTTTTTAATAAATTTTTTTACATTTTTATAATATTTTCAACCGATAACTGGTTTCAACTGATAAACTCACTGGTTCGAGCCCCGGCTGGGTCAGTAGGCATTTCTGTGTGGAGTTTGCATGTTCCCCCTGTGCTGGTGTGGGTTTCCCCCACAGTCCAAACACATGCGCTATTGGTGAAATGGAGATGCTAAATTGGTCCTATAGTGTATGAGTTAAAATAAATAAATAAATAAAATAAAAAATTATGATCAACCCAACATTTTTTAAAGATCACAAGTTGTTTTTCTCCTTTCTAGCAGATGACTTTTCTGCAAACTCCTTAATCACCTTTACACTATGTACATTAATATCGGTGTCGCAAATTGAAAGAATAGCTATTTTTCTATCCGGGGTTGTGAGACTTACGAGAAACTGGAATATTGCATGAAAGATTTGGGAATAAAGAGGTAGGAGAAGCTACTGTGGGCTTTTTTTTCTTTATTAAATGAGTTATGCAATAAATGCATTGTGGTGGCTTTGAGGCATGAGACACTGTTTTGGATATGCACAAGACAGTTCTGGTGGTCATAATAATAGAATAATAATGATTCTGAACCGCTGTGATGATGGATTTTGACTAAGGCATTTTACAATGAGCAAAACAACACTTCATTCATTCATTCATTCATTCATTCATTCATTTTCTTTTCAGCTTAGTCCCTTTATTAATCTGGGGTCGCCACAGTGGAATGAACTGCCAACTTATCCAGCATATGTTTTACACAGTGCACGCCCTTCTAGCCGAAACCCATCACTGGGAAGCATCCATACACACTCATTCAGACACTATGGTCAATTTTAGCATACACAATTCACCTGTACCACATGTTTTTGGACTTGTGGGGGAAACTAGAGCACCCGGAGGAAACCCACACCAACAGAAGGAGAACTCGCAAACTCCACACTGAAATGCCAACTGACCCAGCCGAGGCTCGAACCAGCGATCTTCTTGCTGTGAGGTGAACGTGCTACTCACTGTGCCAACGTGACGCCCAAAACAACACTTAAGTTTTACAATGTGCTGGAAATGTTCATTTGTTCATTAATGTTTCCCATCATGCACATTTCTATTAATCTACTGTAAATCACATGACTATGATACACGCTCGAATTTATTCGCTACAAGGGTGTCCATCGTAGTTTATATACATTTTTAAATATGAAAATAAAAGTTGATCCTACTCAGTTGTGCGTTTCTACATTTTAATGTTTCCATTAAGCATTTTTATGAAGCGATTATTCCAAAATGTGCATGAAAATAGGTGGAGAGAAAAACAGTGACTGGCATCAAATATCAGCCGTGATCTCTGACTGACAAATGGTGTTTTTGCTGGAATAACTGTACCCTGTCATTCTCGAATCAATCTGATAATATCAGTGTTCTGCAAAGCCATAATTTCTCAGATTTTATCACACACGCATGCTTCTCAGAAACTGTGAAATGTGACAAGCCAACATGCGTTTTCCTGCTAAACAATCTGTCTTTGCCAACTATTTAGATAAGATTCGAGGTGACTGATGTTGTGGCGGATGAAAAGAAACAGATTCGCTCTCTTCCAGAGAAAATATTTGTTTTGTTTTCTCCCAAAAGCCCCTTCTGGCATGTGAACGCATTTCCTATTGAAATCAACAGCGCGTACTGAGGGTAGCCACAAATTTAATCTTTGACAGGAGTGAAAAAAATGAGTACAGTGTGTTCAGTGGATTATACTGTTGTTTAACAACAAACTGACTGTCCAGATGACAAAGCATCTTTACATGAACAACTTTTGATAATAGAAATGAAGCACAGTTTAAGCTTTTTTTAGTTGTGTGTGTGTGCCGTTTTAATACCCTCTGTTTCAATTCCATGTCAAATACAGCATGGCATCAAAGAGACCGTCTAAAAATGCTGGGTTGTTGTCACCCATGTTGAATCGTTCATTCATTCACTTTCCTTCAGCTTGCTCCCTTATTTATCAGGGGTCATCACTGCAGAATGAACCGACAACTATTCCAGCATATGTTTTACGCAGCAGATGCACTTCCGGATGCAACCCAGTACTGGGAAACACCCATACACATTCACACACACACTCATACATGACGGCCAATTTAGTTTATTTAATTCACCTATAGCACATGTGTTTGGACTGTGAGGGAAACTCCCAGAGGAAACTCACGCCAACACAGGGAGAACATGCCAACTACACACAGAAATGCCAACTGACCCAGCTGGGACTCAAACCAGCGATCTTTCTTGCTGTGAGCCACCATGCCACCCATCATAAGGTTGTTTGCCATCCAATCAACATTTAAAACCACCAATTTTAGTTTAGTGTGACTGATTTGACGCTTTGTTGTTTCTTACTGTGGGATTGACTTTGCACCTATCATTCATTTGACGATTCACACTGATCTTTTGTTTTCTGTTCATTTAGTTCCTACTGAGCTTGACCAAACTGGTCTGCCAAAAACAGCCATGTTGTGACTTATGCTGTCACTGTGGTCTGATATTCCACAGGCCGTGATGTGAGGTTTTGCTTGTAGAGCCCACCCGTAATATCACTTTTGGTGTCGAACACACCCAGCTGTAATTTATACCATGACTCTCTGTGTGTTTAAAGTTTTCAAATGGCAATTACAAATGATTAGAAAACATGAAGTGTGACAAACTACCTGTTTCCTGAGCAGGTTTCTGTCAGCTCTGGAAAGCCTCTCACTTTCTCACTGTTCAAGCTGGGGAGAGAAACTTTCCAGAGCTGATGAAGAAAAGGCAGGAAAACAGTAGTTTGTCACTCTCGATGAATTTCCAGTAAATGTACTGAATGCTTGAAAGCTTCAATCTAAAGCACTTTTTTTTCTTTATTCCACTTCTTTTTATTTTATTTATTTGTTTATTTTAGCTTTTTGGATAATAAGATTTGTCTGAATCATTTCCCAGTACTGCAGTCTTTTCTTCATACCTTGCTTAAATGATCTAAGAAGATTTGACCAATCCTGGATCTGTTAATCTTGATAACTGATCTCTGGCTAATTTGGTTCTTCAAACAAGTTCGCAAATCAGATTAAAATGTCTGGATGAACTGATCTGAGATCGCTGTGTGTGTGTGTGAAGGACAGATCTTTCCATCCTCAAAATTATGATTTCAACGATTGGCTGACGGCTCAGCAGCGTAATGACATCATCTGATTAATATTCAATTATCCATGTGAGCAAATTTACTTAAAATTCATAGTAAAGGGTTTGTTAAATATGACACGCAATAACTTAACACATTTGTTGTGGGCTGCTGGCTTTACCCTTTCATGTGTCGAGAGTATTTAGCGATCTATTTAGTTTTACATTTAGAGCACATTTATTAAGAAACTTGAATAGGGCTAGGCTACTATAATGAAGACATTATAGTAGCCTAGGTCAGTGTTTCCCAACCCTGTTCCTGGAGGCACACCAACAGTACATATTTTGTATGTCTCCTTTTTCCGACCCATTAACTTCAGGTGTTGGAGTCTCTTCTGATGTTATGATAAGTTGATTCAGGTGTGTTTGATGAGGGAGAGGTTGAAAATGTGTACTGTTGATGTGCCTTCAGGAACAGGGTTGGGAAACTCTGACCCAGGCCTATTCAAGTTTCTTAATAAATCGCTGTTTAAATTAAAATTGCATCAAAAAAACATTTTTATATCTGTAAAGGTGTCAAATCATATGTATATCTCAAGCGGCATCCTCCCGCTCTCCCCGTGAAGAAAATACGGAAGTAACTGAAACTGCAATTCATCAAAATTCCACTAGTCCTGGCTCCATAATAGAGCAGATTTCTATTGAGCCCACTGTTAGAATGGCCGACTTTAGAGATTTAAACAAGATTGTCTTTTTAAGATCATTATATGCTGTTCTTTATATAATGCCAGAATGACAATATAATATCATCACAATGCAAGAACACACATCATATTTTATTCTTAAGAGTTCTATTACATTTTAGTGCTGCTTAACTATGCTTGATTGATTTGTATAATTTGTGTATTGTTTTTTTTTTTGTTATTGTTTTCCAGAGACAACAGATGAAAAATAGCCTTCTGGCTAATTCTGGTGCATTTTGCAGAAATGCTCATTAATGTACACTGTCCCTGCCAAATAAACAAACAAATAAATAAATAATTAATTATTGTCATTTTTACAGTTTAATAATCAGGGATTGGAATCAGAATGTGAAAACACATCTCGTAAATAAATAATTATACTTTAACAAAAAAGGCCAAGGTAAAAAGTAACAGAGGCTGTCATATCTGCTATATTCATATCTGATCTATTCAGCTGTCAGACACCCACATGAAAATACACTATAGTAATTTGTAGTAAATACTATAGTGTTTTTTTTTAACTATACTGACTCTGACATCTCTAATAGAGATGGAGATGTTGCACAATCAGCTGAAATGTTGCTAGAATTGGTTTTTATGTATGGATGATATATATTGCATCACCAAAAATGATTGAGGTCATGTCCATGTGTTGTGCGATATGCTGATATATTGATTATTGTGACAGGCCTAGATGTCACATACATTACACTGCTCTATAGTGAACCTGGGAAAATTCACCAGTTGCAACTCCACCTATTAACACACACAAACACACACTTAAAGTCATACCCTACAACGCAGACCCGAGTAACATGGCCAGATTTTGTTTGAATCATTGGTTGGAGTCATTTCAGTTCATTATTTGATTTTGTGAAGCCTCATATCAGGGCTGCATGATATTGGGGAAAAAAACTGAGATTGCAATATTTTCATTTGCTGTGATATACACTACATGACTAAAGTCTTGTCATCGATCCAGTTGTAAGAGCAACAAGTAATAACTTGACTAGTAGTTGATCATTTGGAAAAGTGTCAGAAGGTCTATTTTTCTGATCAATCATCTGTTGAGCTGCATCCCAATCATCACAAATACTGCAGAAGACCTACTGGAACCCACATAAACCCAAGATTCTCACAGAAATCAGTCAAGTTTGAAGGAAAAATCATGGTTTGGGGTTACTTTTAGTATGGGGGCATGTGAGAGATCTGCAGAGTGGATGGCAACATCAACAGCCTGAGGTATCAAGACATTTGTGCTGCCTATTACATTACAAACCACAGGAGAGGGCAAATTCTTCAGCAGGATAGCGCTCCTTCTCATACTTCAGCCTCCACATCAAAGCTCCTGAAAGCAAAGAAGGTCATGGTGCTCCAGGATTGGCCAGCCCAGTCACCAAACATGAACATTATTGAGCATGTCTGTGGTAAAATGAAGGGAAGGCATTGAAGATAAACCCAAAGAATCTTGATGAGCTCTGGGAGTCCTGCAAGAACGCTTTCTTTGCCATTCCAGATGACTTTATTCATCAGTGATTTGAGTCATTGCAGAGATGTATGGATGCAGTCCTCCAAGCTCATGATGGAGTCAGACACAATATTCATTCTGTTTCCACTGCAGCATGACTTTATATGTATATACATTTTTATATATACTTTATATATACTGGACATTATTTATGTTAAGTGACAAGACTCTTGTCTAAGCAAAGTCAGACCTTACTGTCCTAATTAAATAATTAAAAATCAAGGCATGATCATATTTTATTTTGCTAAAATAAGCGTAATCTAGAGGCCTTTGCCTTTCATATAAGCCACTTCTGATACCAAATGATCAACTAGAAGTCAACTTATTATCTGTTGTTCCTAAAACTTGGCAAGACTTTAGTAAGGTAGTGTATATTGCGATATAAATGCAATTTATAGTAGCTTGTAAAGAATTTATCATTTTAGATTGACTGGGATGATTCTGTATTATACAGAAACAAAATAATTTCCATATAATGACAATAATAATAATAATAATGTTAATAATAATAATTTTATTAATCACTCTAAGGGGCAGCATGGTGGCTCAGGGGTCACCTCACAGCAAGAAGGTCGCTGGTTTCCACGTATTAACTCACACACACACAAAAAGTCATACCCAACAACAACAGTCTACAACACAGACCCATGCAACATGGCCAGATTTTGTTTGAATCTTTTGTTGAAGTCATTTCAGTTCATTATTTAATTTTGTGAAGCCTAAAAGCCACTTAATATGTAAATCAAAAGAATGGTACCTTCTTAGAGCCCTGGCATACTTAAAAAAAAATCGAAAAAAGTACTTAAATGACGTCATTTCAAACAAAATCCAGCCATAACAATGTTCTTTTTAAATTAGTTTTGTTTTTTGGCGTGCGTTTACTTCTAGAGAGTTTCTCATTCCACAGATGTCAGACAGGAGAACAACAGCAACATCAACATGAACAAACTGGAGAGTCAAGTAGCAGATAGAACAGATGTTTACGGAACTTTTCTCCTCACAGCCACCATTGTTGTGTTTAGGAGTAGACCGGTACACATGAGCAATAGTCTGGCTGTGTGAATGTTATAAAACAGTACAGTCACTCAGCCTTTTAGACATTTTTTTTTTTTTTGCTCTCAAATGAAAACCAAAAAAGTTTGTTCTTCCTTTTCACTTGTAGTATACTAGATCTTTTACACTCTTCATTGAAAAGACCAGGCACGCAAAGCTTTGGTCACTTCATCTGTCTGAGTGAGGGCCTCGCGACGCTCGGTCCGTGATGGGGCAGAAAGGTAGCGTCTGGCCGGCAGAAGGGGGACAGGAGCGCACTCCACAGATCAGGCCAGGATTAGCACTAATGCGGCCTGCTTTATCAGGCATCACGTGGGCTAACACCTGGGATTGGCTCGCGGGGTGTGGAAGCAGCCGGCCAAGATAATCTCACTGTCGCCTCATCCGTGGGACACACATACACGCACACATACATACACATGCACACATGCAATATCTATCTATCAAAATAAATCATAATTCAAAATTATGTTCATCGTGTGTTTAGTTAGTTAGTTACTACTTAATTTTTTATTATATTTGCAGTCTCAAATAATGCATCTACAAAATAAAATTCATACATGCACAGCACAATTGACATTTACAGTTTAGAAATTAAAAAATATATCAAGTAAAAATCATGAATATTTTCACCAAATTAATTGGATTTGTGTAGTTTTGAATCGTGATTTAATTTACGAACTGGATTTGTGTAGTTTTGAATCGTGATTTAATTCACGAACTGGATTTGTATAGTTTTGAATCGTGATTTAATTTACGAACTGGATTTGTGTAGTTTTGAATCGTGATTTAATTTACGAACTGGATTTGTGTAGTTTTGAATCGTGATTTAATTTACGAACTGGATTTGTGTAGTTTTGAATCGTGTTTTGAATTTACAAATTGGATTTGTGTAGTTTTGAATCGTGATTTAATTTCCGAACTAGATTTGTATAGTTTTGAATCGTGATTTAATTTACGAACTGGATTTGTGTAGTTTTGAATCGTGATTTAATTTACGAACTGGATTTGTGTAGTTTTGAATCGTGTTTTGAATTTACAAATTTGATTTTGTGTAATTTTGAATTGTGATTTAAATTTACGAACTGGATTTGTGTAGTTTTAAATCATGATTTAATTTACAAATTGGATTTGTGTAGTTTTGAATCGTGATTTAATTTACGAACTGGATTTGTGTAGTTTTGAATCGTGATTTAATTTACAAACTGGATTTGTGTAGTTTTGAATCATGATTTAATTTACGAACTGGATTTGTGTAGTTTTGAATCATGATTTAATTTACAAACTGGATTTGTGTAGTTTTGAATCGTGATTTAATTTACGAACTGGATTTGTGTAGTTTTGAATCGTGTTTTGAATTTACGAACTGGATTTGTGTAGTTTTGAATCATGTTTTAAACTTACATATGGCATTTGTGTAGTTTTGAATTGTGTTTTGAACTTACGAATTGGATTTGTGTAGTTTTGAATCATGTTGAATTTACATATTGCATTTGTTAATTTTTGAATCGTGTTTTGAATTTACGAATTGAATTTGTGTAGTTTTGAATCATGTTTCGATTTTACAAATTTGATTTTGAGTAGTTTTGAATCGTGATTTAAATTTACAAACTGGATTTGTGTAGTTTTAAATCGTGTTTTGAGTTTACAAATTGGATTTGTGTAGTTTTGAATCGTGTTTTGAGTTTACATATTGCATTTGTTTAACTTTGAATTGTGTTTTGAATTCACATATTGGATTTGGATTTGTAGTTTTGAATCGTGTTTTGAACTTACGAATTGGATTTTTTGATTGTGAATAGTGCTGTGGATGTATAAATTTTATTTTGTAAATGTATTCATTTTGAAACGGATCTAGTAATGAAACATTGATTGTTGGTGGTTTTATTTCTTAGGACTCTATAAAATGTCTAACACAGGACAAGTGCTGCAGATAAGCTGGAAACGTGTAGAGAAAAACATAATACTTTAATCAGACCCCCTAGTGTTCCGCGATTCAGCGATCGCTGAATCGATCTTGCAAAAATCTTAATTTAAACACAGAATAATCTCAAAAAATGTAAGTAATCTCATAAAACATCCAACTCCAAACCATATAATCAAATTATATATATATATATCAATATAACTTGAATATTTAATAATATAACTTAATGTATACTTATTGCAATAAACAAAAGTTTTTGGACCTATTTCCTTTTAGTAAAGATAGTGGATTTATAGGTGTGCATTTTAACTTTATGCATCAAATATGCGCTCTAAACTTCGTTGGGACATGTCTTAGCAGTTTTTTGTATCTGTTTTATCTTTATTATTTTCTGTAAAGCTGCTTCTGATCATTACATGTCCGCACAATGGTTATAAGAGACATGTTTAAGGAATTATATGCAACATCTTATTATCTTATATATTATCTTAGGTAAAGATTTGATCAGAATTGGTGCTTGGTTTCGGCTGCAAAAAATCTGATCGGAGCATCCCTAATAATGATATATGTATGCAAATTAATCATTTACGTAGTCTTACATGTTGTATTTACGATTGATTTTTAAAAAAATTATTATTATTTCTTTTAGTTTGGCTGAAATAAAACAAACTCTCAATATTATTAGCCCCCATTAGAATTTAGAGTCTCTTTTATTGGCTGCAGAACAAACCACTGTTGTCTAATGACTTGCATAATTAATCTAACTTGTCTAATTAATCTAATTAACCTAGTTAAGCCTTTAAACTTTAAGGTGAATACTAGTATTTTGCAAAATTACTAGTAAAATTGTATTATATATTGTGATTAATAGTTTTAAATTCAGCACAGAAAAATATAAATACTAAATAATTCCACCTTTGGTCAACACGGTAGCTCAGTGGTTAGCACTGTCGCATCACAGTAAGAAGGTTGCTTGTTCGAGTCCTGGCAGGGCCATATGGCATTTTAGTGTGGAGTTTGCATGTTCTCCCCTTGTTAGCGTGGGTTTCCTCCGGGTGCTCCGGTTTCACCCACTGTCCAAAGACATGCGCTGTTGAGAAATATTTGTAAAAGCTATACAGGAGGGCTAATCATTTTGACTTCAACTGTAAATACACTGTTTTCAAATTAAACAAATCACATCACAATCCAATTGATTAAAATTCTACTTGGAAAATACGATTTTAAAATATAAAGAAAAAATAGCATCATGCTAAAATAAAAGCACAGTCTCAGCCTCTTGGTGCAAGTATATGCACTGTTTAGTGTATCATAAATATAGGTGTTAGTTCCAGAGTTATAGTCAAATCTGACTGGCCATTCGCAGGTTCGGGACGTGACAGCTGTTGTATTTCAGACATAGCATCCCCACATGCACTGGCTAACCTCCAAATACACAAACTAAATGCTAAATGGTGTCTTTCACAGCTGTCGAATAACACTTCCAGTAAACAGGCGATTTCTGAGAGCAGATGCTCGGAGACTTTGTCAATGTTTATAGCATATTTGGAGATCGGGCCCAAATGTGACATCAGGTTTAGATTATAGGCAACATTTAGGGTCAGTGGATGATAGGAAAGATTGGCATAATAACTGATAACTTAGCATGCTAACTGCTCTTCTGTTTAAATACACATTGGGAAATTAAATACACAGAGACTCAACAATGGATGTTGAAATGGCTGATTATGTAGTCTGGTTATGTAACGGTGACCCACTTCAACTGCAAACATTTCGTATACAGCAGCCCCATCAATGTACAATTTTGGAGACACAATTGCATTTAAAAATGTCATGTATCATTCATTTTCCTTTGGCTTGGTCTCTATTTTAGAGATTTATGAACCGCCAACTATTCTGGCATATGTTTTATGCAGCGGATGCCCTTGTAGCCGCAACCCTGTACTGTGAAACACCTATTCGCACACACTCATACACAATGGCCAATTTAGTTTATTCAATTCACCGGAGCACACGGAGGAATCCCACGGCAACACTGGAACAACATGCAAACTCCACACAGAAATGCCAACTGGCCCAGCCGGGACTCGAACCAGCAACCTTCATGCTGTGAGGCGACAGTCCTAACCACTGTGCCGTCGATTTTTAAAAATGTTTTATTATTGGCTTGAAAAATAGCTCGACTTGGATAATAGATTGAACCACCCCTACTTCCTCCCCCTTTTTCCGATAGGACTACAAGGTGGCCCAGTGGCTAGCACTGTTGCCCCACAGCAAGAACACCGCTGGTCCAACCTCCTATCGGGCTGATTGGTGTTTCTGTGCGGAGTTTACATGTCCTCCCCGTGTTCGCGTAGGTTTCCCCCGGGTCCCCCGGTTTCCTCCCACTGTCCAAAAACATGCACTATAGCCAATCGACTAAACCAAGTTATCACCGAGAACAACCTTAGTTTACACTTCTCGCGCGCCGACAAGCAGGGGAGTCCTCGAGACCTACCTGAGCTCGAACTCCGCTCTCGCCCTTCTAACGGGAGGGAGCCCCGGGCTCGAGGATATTACGAGCTCAGGGCTCTCTCCCGGGACAGCATGCCAAATACGCTTTATTGATTATCAGCTAAGTGTGAACTCTTGAAAAGCAGTTTAATTTATTTTAAGCAACTTTTTGGCATTGTTTTTACCTCAAAATACCTTTTAGGGGTTGGGATTTTAACATTTGTTTCCATAAATTTTGAAGTCTAGTGGGGGAAAATATGTTTTTATATACAAGTGCTATCATGTGGAACAAATTACCAAAATCGATCAAGAAAATAAAGATTTAAGGAGGTTCAATAAAGATATCAAAATATGGTTGATGAGGATAATTAGTTTTGCATGGTGGACGAGGATGTTTTTCTAGTATATGTTACTAGATTGTGAAGAGAGTTGCAGCTGGAAGGCCATCCGCTGCGTAGAACATGTGCTGGATAAGTTGACGGTTCATTCCGCTGTGGTGACCCCTGAATAATAGAGGGACTAAGCCAAAAAGAATGAAGGAATGTATTTGTGAATTATTTTGTTCTTGTTTTTAAAAAGGTGCAGTCACTGTTTGTTTTATGCATCATCTGCATTTTGAAGCCATACTTTGGTTTATTTAACAGCGAGGATCGCAATGGAAACAAGCCAAGTGCTTTGTGTTTTTTTTTTTATCCTCGGCAGTTTTTATCTCAAAATGTATGAGATACTTGTATTTTTGTCCAGCTTGTCTAAAATCTGTCAAATAAAATTCAATTCAATTCAATACCTCTTTTCTGTTCAGCAATAGAAAAGCACATACGTTTGGAATGATATAAATGTTTTGTTTTATGGACTATTCATGGCAAAACAGATGAAAAAACTTGTTTGACAAACAATTGTGTTGTCATTGTTTATCTTTTAAAACGTTATAACATTTTGCGTGCAGATTTTGGAAGGTAAGACAGCAGAATTTCATGGGGTGTATTTCTGCAATGCAAAGTATGTTTCCAAAAAAATAAACAGTGGAAACATTCATACTGGCAGCACGGTGGCTCAGTGGTTAGCACAGCAAGAAGCTTGCTGGTTCAAGTCTTGGCTGGACCAGTTTGCAGTGGAGTTCGCATGTTCTCCCTGTGTTGACGCGGGTTTCCTCCGGGTGCTCCAGTTTCCCCCACAGTTCAAACACATGTGCTATTGGTGAATTGAATAAACCAAATTATCTGTAGTTTGGGAATGAGTGTGTATGGATGTTTCCCAAAACTGGGTTGCCGCCGGTAGTGCATCCGCTGCGTAAAACACATGCCAGTATAGTTGGCTATTCATTCCACTCTGGACACCTCTGAAATAGAGACTAAGCTGAAGGAAAATGGATGAATGAACTTTCATCAAAAAATGTTGTCATTTACCCACCCTCAGGTTTTTCCAGTGTTTTATGAATGTAAAAGGTGAATCGTGAATTTCAACTTTTTATCAAGACTTCCACAGTGAAAAAATGTAACTAGCTATGTTTCTTTCCAAAGATGCAAATTAAATTTATGCACAAAACTGGATTGCATAAAAGATGTGCGAATAAAGCAACGCTTAAATCCACAGAGTCAAAAAAATCGCCACTTCACGATTAACTTTTCATCCATTTTCTTTTCGCCTTAGTCCCTTTATTAATCTGGGGTTGCTACAGCGGAAAGAACCGCCAACTTATCCAGCACATGTTTTACGGAGCGGATGCCCTTCCAGCTGCAACCCATCTCTGGGAAACATCCCATCTCTGGGAAACATCCATACACTACGGACAATTTTAGCCTACCCAGTTCACCTCTCCTGCATGTCTTTGGACTGTGGGGAAAACCGGAGCACCCGGAGGAAACCCACACGAACTCCACACAGAAACGCCAACTAACTCATGCCGAGGATCGAACCAGTGACCTTCTTGCTGTGAGGTGACAGCACTACCTACTGCGCCACTGCGTCGCCCTCCCGATTGACCAACAATAATAAATCCATAAAAACAGAATATGCTGCAGTAGGAGAAGCTGCGTGAATCTTTTCTTTATTTAATAAATGACTTGCGGCTCAGAAGATAAATGCTGACACGCAATGAACGCGTGATGGTGTTTGAAGGCGTGAGACGCGGAGCACAGACGCTCTTGACAATTCTGGAGGTCATTAATAATATAACAACACTGTAGGTCTTTGCACATTGACTTCTGAAATTTTCGTATACGTTGTTTTCGTATTCATTTGCGAAAAGTTCGTCACGTAAAAATACCTTGCACACTGAGTCCGATTATTTAATCCATTCTGAAAAAACGCAAAACATTTCGGAGTCAGTTCAAGCAGTGAGACTGTTCTCCTCTCTTCTCCAAAGTAGAAAAATAAAGGAATAGGCTGCATATTGGGAAGGAGACTTCAGCTCATTATCAAAGAGCTGCGCTGGATTATCCCAAAATGCAAAGTTTATTTTAAGAAATCTTTGGAATTTTCATACATTGCTTGTAATACTACACACATTCACGTACGTAAACAAATCCTGACCATTATAATAGATGGCAGCCACCTTGACATGTCGAAGCAACGAACCGAAAGCAGACCATGCTTTCTATTACAACAGTGTCTATGAGCCACGCATCAAATGTATAGACACACACACACACCCCAAACAGCAGCAGGGCAAAGGTGAATCCAGTATATAGGGGTTCTCAGCTGTCTGCCACATTCTGTCTTTATTTTATGCATTGTGTTTGTCATAAAGTTATCTTGTCATAAAGTTATTTACAGTGAAACGGCTCCAGATGAACATATTTAGTATTTTTTTTTGGGGGGGGGGGGGGGGCTTGTTATGGTGGGCATATCCCTTATTTTCACATCCTAATGTTGACAGGTATGGTTATGCGCATACGGTTTATATGCACATTTTTAAAAATGATATGCATCTTGCCATTTCTTATCCAAAATCTGCATAAGAATAGCTGGATGGAAACATAGCTACTGAATAACATATTTTAAGATGAGTTTAGTTCATTATCTAGTTAAATATTTTGCAATTTCATGTGTTTTTTTTTTCCATCTGTTTATTGAATTGCATAATTGGAGCTTGATCTTTCCTCCAAAAACTTTTGAGGTTGAAAAGTTTGATGGTGACTTTTTTTGGCTTTGTTTAGTAATAATAACAACCCAATACTAATTGGCTTTATCTTGTAAATTATGGTATAAAAACCTGGTAATAATTTGTCAGTACTTTTCCTGTTTAGGCTGTTACTCTTAAAAAAACTGTATATTGATTTGATCTACTAAAATCAAAATAAAAGTCATTCAGTTAAACTATAATTTGAATTTCAACTAGATTAAACCATACCACCCATGCAAATGACTGATATTACATGATATTTGCACATATTACCCATAAAATGACAGATATTGCGTGATATTTACCCACATTACCCATAAAATGACAGATATTGCGTGATATTTACACATATTACCCATAAAATGACAGATATTGCGTGATATTTACACATATTACCCATAAAATGACAGTTATTGCATGATATTTACACATATTACCCATAAAATGACAGATATTGCGTGATATTTACACACATTACCCATAAAATGACAGATATTGCGTGATAATTACACATATTACCCATAAAATGACAGATATTGCGTGATATTTACACATATTACCCATAAAATGACAGATATTGCGTGATATTTACACATATTACCCATAAAATGACAGATATTGCGTGATATTTACACATATTACCCATAAAATGACAGATATTGCGTCATATTTACACATATTACCCATAAAATGACAGATATTGCGTGATATTTACACACATTACCCATAAAATGACAGATATTGCGTGATATTTACACACATTACCCATAAAATGACAGATATTGCGTGATATTTACACACATTACCCATAAAATGACAGATATTGCGTGATATTTACACACATTACCCATAAAATGACAGATATTGCGTGATATTTACACATATTACCCATAAAATGACAGATATTGCGTGATATTTACACATATTACCCATAAAATGACAGATATTGCGTGATATTTTCACATATTACCCATAAAATGACAGATATTGTGTGATATTTACACATATTACCCATAAAATGACAGATATTGCGGGATATTTACACATATTACCCATAAAATGACAGATATTGTGTGATATTTGCACATATTACCCATAAAATGACAGATAATGCGTGATATTTACACATATTACCCATAAAATGACAGATATTGCGTGATATTTACACATATTACCCATAAAATGACAGATATTGTGGGATATTTACACATATTACCCATAAAATGACAGATATTGCGTGATATTTACACATATTACCCATAAAATGACAGATATTGTGGGATATTTACACATTACCCATAAAATGACAGATATTGCGTGATATTTACACATATTACCCATAAAATGACAGATATTGTGGGATATTTACACATTACCCATAAAATGACAGATATTGCTTGATATTTACACACATTACGTGATATTTAAACTCATTTTTTATGCACATATCCAAAATCTGCATAAGAATAGCTGGATGGAAACATAGCTTCAGAATAACATATATTTTGGTGAATTTTGATGCATTCCTCTAGCTGAATGCATCATTTAATTTACTTGATCTTTTCACACAGCACAAGGAGATATGTAGCACTTCATGAATGACAGGGTTTTCAGTCATACAGACTTCTGTGAGCGCAGTTTCCGTGTGGGCCCAAACATGAAGTCAACAGTTTAGTCCTGAGATTTGATTTGTGGTTCCACTGAGGATTTACTGCGGCAGGAATTTGATATCATCATATAACCAAAGCTTCCCAAAGGTTAGAGCGGTCATTTCACCCGCTCTGTGTGAACGCTGTGTGCTTTAGAGTGCATTTCCTGCCATCTTTCACCCCAGTTATTTTTTTTTTTCCATGGCTGGTAGTAAAAATGTACCTCATGCAGGGAAAGACTGGAACATCTGACTGGAATAACAGTCCAGATGCAAAACCAGAGAGACATGTGCGTCCCTCTAGTGATCAATAGCTAAAAAGGACATACTCCAGCCTGATTATTTGTCTAACTAAACCACAATGCGTAGTTTTAATCACGTATACATGATTTAGATTTTCTTTTTAAGCAACAGCTGCACTATCAGATATTACAAATGGATAGTCAAATCTGCAAAGCATAAATCAGCTGCGTTGTGGAATTTTTTACGGTCTGGATTGGCGAATGCCGCGGATGTTTGCTTTCACAATGTTAGTCTGAATCCAGACGGTTCTGCGTGCCGATGAGCAGAACATGCCTAAATAAAACCCCGGTGCTATTGTGCGTGATGGCATTTTAAAAGTCCTGATGATTAGCGACTGGCACACTTGAATGCAGCTTTCTCTGAGCGTGTCGGAGCAGGACAGGCAGAAAAAACAAAACGCACCCATCCAAGACCTTCTGTGCGGAACAAAAATGTGAAGGGATCAACATGAGATGCGTCAAAACTCCAGGTCGGGTTTTGAATGGATTGAACGCTGCACCTGCAAGCCGATTTCCAGAGTTCCCGCTGAGGTCGAGGGGAAAAAGTGTGATTTCACAGCCTGCCGGTGGAAGACCTTCATCAGGCTTGAAAACTAAGCCCAATTCAATCCCAGGTTATGGGAGTTGAAAGGCTCAAGTGAATATAAGCTTAACCTGCCGTGCCTTTGCACACCCAGAATGCTCTGGATTCCATTGACGAGTATGATTAGGTCACCGCTTTTCTAAACGCATTAAAGGAGAGTTAACAATATCAAATGTTCAATAAGAGACTCTCCTACAGAGTAATTTTATTTATTTTTTGCCAGTTATTAAAATAATATGGCAAACTATTGAAATCAAAGTCAACTGTGCAAATTATCCAAGCGGAGTCACAATAAAATCATTAAGTGACGCAAGCATGACACAAACTGAAGTTATGCTGTAAATAAGCTCTAAAAAAAGAGTTTAGTTCAATATCTAGTTAAATATTTAGCAATTTCATGTTTTTTTTTTTTTATCTATTTATTGAATTGCGTAATTGGAACTTGATCTTTCCTCCAAAAACTTTTGAGGTTGAAAAGTTTGATGGTGACTTTTTTTTGGCTTTGTTTAGTAATAATAACAACCCAATAGTAATTGGCTTTATCTTGTAAATTATGGTATAAAAATCAAATTTGAACAACAATTTGAATTTCAACTAGATTAAACCATACCGCCCATGAAAATGACAGATATTGCGTGATATTTACACATATTACCCATAAAATGACAGATGTTGCGTGATATTTACACATATTACCCATAAAATGACAGATATTGCGTGATATTTACACATATTACCCATAAAATGACAGATATTGCGGGATATTTACACATATTACCCATAAAATGACAGATATTGCGTGATATTTACACATATTACCCATAAAATGACAGATATTGCGGGATATTTACACATATTACCCATAAAATGACAGATATTGCGTGATATTTACCCACATTACCCATAAAATGACAGATATTGCGTGATATTTACCCACATTACCCATAAAATGACAGATATTGCGTGATATTTACCCACATTACCCATAAAATGACAGATATTGCGGGATATTTACACATATTACCCATAAAATGACAGATGTTGCGTGATATTTACACATATTACCCATAAAATGACAGATATTGCGGGATATTTACACATATTACCCATAAAATGACAGATATTGCGGGATATTTACACATATTACCCATAAAATGACAGATATTGCGGGATATTTACACATATTACCCATAAAATGACAGATATTGCGTGATATTTACCCATATTACCCATAAAATGACAGATATTGCGTGATATTTACACACGTTACCCATAAAATGACAGATGTTGCGTGATATTTACACATATTACCCATAAAATGACATATTGCTTGATATTTACACATATTACCCATAAAATGACAGATATTGCGTGATATTTACACACATTACCCATAAAATGACAGATATTGCGTGATATTTAAACACATTACCCATAAAATGACAGATATTGCGTGATATTTTCACATATTACCCATAAAATGACAGATATTGCTTGATATTTACACATATTACCCATAAAATGACAGATATTGCGTGATATTTTCACATATTACCCATAAAATGACAGATATTGTGTGATATTTACACATATTACCCATAAAATGACAGATATTGCGTGATATTTTCACATATTACCCATAAAATGACAGATATTGTGTGATATTTACACATATTACCCATAAAATGACAGATATTGTGTGATATTTACACATATTACCCATAAAATTACAGATATTGCGTGATATTTACACATATTACCCATAAAATGACAGATATTGTGGGATATTTACACATATTACCCATAAAATGACAGATATTGTGTGATATTTACACACATTACCCATAAAATGACAGATATTGTGGGATATTTACACATATTACCCATAAAATGACAGATATTGTGTGATATTTACACATATAACCCATAAAATGACAGATATTGTGGGATATTTACACATATTACCCATAAAATGACAGATATTGCGTGATATTTACACATATTACCCATAAAATGACAGATATTGCGTGATATTTACACATATTACCCATAAAATGACAGAAATTGCGCAATATTTACAGAATTCACACAGTCATGGAAAACCTGGAAAAGTCATACAATTCTGAAATGGCATTTTCCAGGCCTGGAAAAGGTTTGGAAAAACAGAAAAGCCCGCAAAGTTTTGGAAAAGTCATGGAAATTAGTTCAACAAATATCTGTAAACTTAAATATTGATTAGTTGTCTTTACTTCTTTTCTGTCTTTGGCCAAAAACATGGTCTCACAATATGAATGCTGTGTACGCATTCATTCATTCATTCATTCATTCATTTTCCTTTGGTTTAGTCTCAGTTTCAGAGGTGGCACAGCGGGAAAGAACTGCCATGTGTAAGCATTATCTACATAAATCTTACATACAATAGACATAAAAAATAAATTCAAACTAAATAAAAGATTGTTGTGTGTTTTATGATAGGTTATAATTAATTTAAACATGCGTTGTTTTTTATTATTATTTACCATGTATACATAGACATTACATTAAACATTAGGTCATGAAAATTTACTTGAATGTCCTGGAAAAGTCATGGAAAAAATCATGGAATTTTAGTAGTAAAAATCTATATGAACCCTGTATTTACACATATCTCCCATAAAATGACAGATATTGCATGATATTGTTGCCTATTACCTAAATTGCATATAAAATGCAAAACATTGCTCAAGATATATGATTATTGGCCATAAAATGGCTGTTCTTACATATGTATGCATATTGCGCATAAAATTCAATGTACTTCAAATATTTCCCTACTATTAGAATTGTAAATTATCATAATATGTAAGAAAGAGAAAACTTGTTTGAAAAATACATATTTTTTTAACATATTGCCTATATTGCATATAAAATGTCAGATATTGCATTAGATTAACCCATATTACCCCTTAAAATGACAGATATTACATGAGATTTACCCATATTCCAAATAAAATGTCAGATATTGCACAAGATTTAATCCATATTGCCCATAAAATGTCAGATTTTGCACAAGATTTAATCCATATTGCCCATAAAATGTCAGATTTTGCACAAGATTTAATCCATATTGCCCATAAAATGTCAAATATTGCAAGAGATTTAACCCATATTGCTCATAAAATGTCTGAAATTTCAGTTGAAATTTTAACACCAAAAGTATACAGCAGAGATCAAGGCCCCATAATGCGATTTATAATGGTAAATATGCGGAAAACACCTGTGAATCTCATAATATAGAAACTGTTATTTAATAGATTTTTTTCAGTGTTATTAATCTAAAGTCTGATAATGCTTCCCCAATTAAGTCAATTTGACCTCACCATAAAAGGTTTTTGTACAGTAATTTATGTTGACAACTAAAACATCCCTTCGAATAAAGCATGTATATGCAGATGTTTAACATGTGAATGCATGGGGTCAGATTAACACCTTGGATTGTTTTAAAGTTCATTGATTTCGACATGAAATATTCAGTTCTTGTCAGTAAAATCATCATTCTGTATCTGAGTATGTTTCTGTTCATTAAGCGTTTCTGTTCATTAGGAATTTTAGCAATTATTTAAATAAAAAATGCAGCGAAAAGTCACCTTCATGTATGTACTGTAACAAAAATGTGTTCTAAGATTGTAAAAACAGATGAAATTACTTATTACTTTTAGCTGTAATTGTTTATCCTTTAAAACATTGTAGCATTTTCTAGGCGACGTCACGATAAAATCAATAAATGATGCAATCTTCATCAAATCTGACACAAATTCAAATTATTCTCAGAGAAATCAGTCAAGTTTGAAGGAAAAATCATGGTTTGAGGTTACATTGAGTATGGGTCAAGGCAAAGAATGTCAAGGTTCTCCAACATTGGCCAGCCCAGTCATCAGACATGAACATTATTGAGCATGTCTGGGGTAAGATGGAGCAGGCATTGAAGATGAACCCAAAGAATCTTGATGAGCTCTGGGAGTCCTGCAAGAACGCTTTTTTTGCCATTCCTGATGACTTTATTAATGAGTGATTTGAGTCATTGCAGAGATGTATGGATGCAGTCCTCAAAGCTCATGATGGAGTCAGACACAATATTCATTCTGTTTCCACTGCAGCATGACTTTACATTCTATACTGGACATTATTTCTGTTAAGTTACAAGACTTTTGTCTAAGCCAAGTCAGACCTTACTGTCCTAATTAAATTTATTCTGATCAAATAAGCGTAATCTTGAGGCCTTTGCCTTTCATATAAGCCACTTCCGATACCAAATGATCAACTAGAAGTCAAGTTATTATTTGTTGGATAGGCCACTAGACTTTTATCAGGCAGTGGTCAACTTTTAAATGGGTAATTCAATTCAATACAATCTTGATTCAGTTTAGTTCAATAAAAAGTGCTGAAATTGCAAAATTATTCAATAATGAAACCTTTGATTGAGCCAAAAAGCAACTCTACACAATACTGAAATGTCAGCAGACACCTCGATATTCAGTTCAGATTTAGGCCCAATCCCAATTCTACCCCTTAGCCCTTCCCCTTACCCCTAGCCCTTGTTTTGCGCGTTCACGCCAAGGGGTAGAGGTGTCCCAATTCTCTTTAGCTTGAAGGCGTAGGGCTAAGGGGAAGGGGTGAATACCCCTTTGAATGAAGATTTTTCAGGACCACACTCGAAACCAAGGGGTAAGAAAATTTCCCCGAATACACCAGCCACAGCTGCACCCGGGAGTAAGGAGATCCACAAATTAGTATTTTTTTGTCATTATTACGAATTTTTACAACGAGCAACCACATGTTTTACTATATTCATAACCGCGTTCAGATTTTACCGTCATGCTTTTAAAAAAACCCACTAAAATAAAAACTGCTAAATTTCGCAATCTATAATTCATAATCATAACTCCTGTACAGCAGTCCCACAACATTCTGTCACTCGATGACACTCGAATACCCTGTCAGTCATGTCTAGTGGCTGGGAATGAGCTTTTACAGTGTCTGGTGTAATGTTAATGTTGTTTTTGGTGTGTTTGCATTGCTGAATATGTTAAATGTACAGTATTACAATCTTATTGCCACATTAGATCGTTGTGATAACATGATATATGCTATTAGTGATTTCCTGAAGATAAATACCAAAAAATAACACAACTGGAATATCTACAGCAGTCGCCATAATCTGATCTCATATGAAGCAAGAGATCGCGTTGACGTGTGCAGGTGCTGTAGTTTGGTCCTGATTCTTAGGGGTAAATTTTGAAGCTCTTCCCCCTAACCCTCTGTTGTAAGGGCCAAGGGGAAGGGGTACAAAAATAGAATTGAGATTGGGCCTTAGTTCTTATCTGATAGTCAGATTAATGCTATTATTGAATATGACACTCTCAGTTTGCAGTTCAAGAGTAAAAGCAGATTAACCCAAAAGCAGTCCCTGAATACCACCAGATTTTCTTCAGAAACTTTTCTAACCTGGTTTACATCAAGCGAACCAAAAATACCCCTGTATCTGAGATCCGCTTTTGAAGAAGGTATGAGTTAAAAAAAGACTTGCTGATCTCAAACGGACTGTAAGTGATGTATGCTAGCCTGAAGCTCTAGGATGGGAATCAAAAAGCTCTTTACTTGGGGACTTTTCAATCTGGGGGTTTGCTCTAATGGTCTAATGTGAAAACCATCAAAAAGGGATTTCCTTTTCATATCTATTACATCTGATATAACGATATAAGATATAAGATTTCAAAGCCCCTAAAGAGAGATGGATACAGTACATGCAGATGTCTTGGTGACTCTCAGCATCTTGATTCGATTAATGAAACAACCTGTTTACTAATCATGATGCATGCACTCTGGCACTGCGGCGTCTCCTGAATCTGTGGCGATCTGTAGCGTTTAACACCCTGGCTGTAAGAAGCAGCTTATGCTAACAAAAGAAGATGTGTCCTTACCAAGTGGCCAGCTAAGCCAGACTTATCAGGGTGGCGTTGCGTTGGCTTGACCTCAGACAAGTCGAGGGGAGGGCAAATCCCTCATGGAGGCAGGATTGAAGTGTGTGATGTCCATCCACGGCGTATATCCATGCAGTTTGTACGGATATTTAAGTGCTTCACCAGTTTCCTAGAGAATCCTTCTCATGGTGACTTCTTCTCCAGGCTCTTTTTTTCCGATATGTGTGTTTACACTAAAATTTCTTCCGGCCACTCTGGAGGTGGGCTCGGAATTTCCTCATCCTTTGACATAGTTGTTTACACAAGTCAAAGACTAGTAGATCCTGACTTCACAGCCCGGAAATGGAGATTCCTGTCAGTTTCCTAGGACTCCAGAGCTGAAACACAAAGCAATATCTGTCATTTTAAGGGCAATATGCATAAATAGTGCAAAATATGTGGAAATCTCATCATTTTATGGGCAATATGGGTTAATCTTGAGCAATATCTGTAATTTTAGGGGCAATATGTGCAAGTTTCGTGCAATATCTGGCATTTTATTTGTAATATGGGCAATATGCATAAATCTTGTGCCAAATCTGATATTTTATGGGCAATATTTGTAAATCTTGTGCAATATATCTGGCGTTTTATGGGCAATATGGTTTAATTTAGTGCATTATCTGTCATTTTATGGGCAATATTGGTTAATCTTGTGCAATATCTGTAATTTTATGGGCAGTTTGTGTAAATGTTGTGCAATTTCAGCCATTTTATGCATAATATGGGCAATAAGCGTAAATGTTGTGCAAAATCTGACATTTTATGGGCAATATTTGTAAATCTTGTGCAATATATCTGACGTTTTATGGGCAATATGGTTTAATTTCATGCATTATCTGTCATTTTATGTGCAATATGGGTAAAATGTGTGCAGTATATGTAATTTTATGGGCAATTTGTGTAAATGTTGTGCAATTTCAGCCATTTTATGCATAATATGGGCAATAAGCATAACTGTTGTGCAAAATCTGACTTTTATGAGCAATATTTGTAAATATTGTGCAATATATCTGACGTTTTATGGGCAATAGGGTTTAAATTCGTGTATTATCTGTCATTTTATGTGCAATATGGGTTAATTGTGTGCAGTATATGTAATTTTATGGGCAATTTGTGTAAATGTTGTGCAATTTCTGCCATTTTATGCATAATATGGGTTAATCTTGTGCAATGTCTGTAATTTTATGGGCAATATGTGTACATTTTGTGCATTATCTGGCATTTTATGTGTAATATGGGCAAAATGCATAAATATTGTGCAAAATCTGATAATGTTTGGGCAACATTTGTAAATCTTATGCAATATCTGACATTTTATGGGCAATATGGTTTAATTTTGTGCATTATCTGTCATTTTATGGGCAATATGGGTTAATCTTGTGCAATGTCTGTAATTTTATAGGCAATATTTTGTGCAATATCTGGCATTTTATGTGTAATATGGGCAATATGCAAAATCTGATATTTTATGGGCAATATTTGTAAATATTGTGCAATATTTTACATTTTATGGGCAATATTTGTAAATCTCGTGCAGTATCTGACATTTTATGGGCAATATGAGTTTATCTTGTGCAATATCTGTAATTTTATGGGCAAGATGGCTTAATCTTGTGCAATATCTGACATTTTATGGGCAATATGTTTTAATCATGTGTATCTATGAATTTTATAAGCAGTATGGGTTATTCTTGTGCTGTATCTGACATTTTATTGGCAATATCTGTGAAATTTGAGCAATATCTGGAAGTTTATGGGTAATGTTGTGTAATCTCACGAAAAATTTATTTGCATAATTATTATGCATTAAATTAATTTGCAAAAAATTATTTACAATATGGTCAATATGCATAAATCTTATGCAATGTCTGTCATTTTATGGGCTATATTGACTAATATCATGCAATATCTGTAATTTTATGGGCTATATTGACTAAACTTATGCAATATCTGTCATTTTATGGGCAATAGGGATTAAATCTTGTGCAATATCTGATATTTCATGGGCAGTGTAGTTTGACCTGGTGCAATATCTGCCTTTTTATGGGCAATATGGGTTAATCTAATGGAATAGCTGACATTTTATATGCAATATGTTGAAAAATATAATATATTTTCAAACAAGTACTCCCTTTCTAACATATTATGATAATTTACAATTGTCATAGTAAGGGGATATTTAAGTATTAAAAGTATGTTGACATTTTATGGGCAATATGCTAAAATATTGTGCAATATCTGTCATTTTATGGAGAATATGTGTAAATATCATGCAATATCTGTCATTTTATGGACAATATGTGTAAATATCGGGAAATATCTGTCATTTTATGGACAATATGGGTATCTATCGTGCAATATCTGTCATTTTATGGGTAATATGTGTAAATATCCCGCAATATCTGTCACTTTATGGACAATATGTGTAAATATCTGGAAATATCTGTCATTTTATGGGCAATATGCTAAAATATTGTGCAATATCTGTCACTTTATGGACAATATGTGTAAATATCGTGCAATATCTGTCCTTTTATGGACAATATGTATAAATATCGGGAAATATCTGTCATTTTATGGACAATATGGGTAACTATCGTGCAATATCTGTCACGTTATGAACAATATGTGTAAATATCTGGAAATATCTGTCATTTTATGGACAATATGGGTAACTATCGTGCAATATCTGTCACTTTATGAACAATATGTGTAAATATCTGGAAATATCTGTCATTTTATGGGCAATATGCTAACATATTGTGCAATATCTGTCACTTTATGGACAATATGTGTAAATATTGGGAAATATCTGTCATTTTATGGACAATATGGGTAAATCTTGTACAATATCTGTAATTTTATGTGCAATATGCATAAATCTTGTGCAAAATCTGTCATTTTATGGACAATATGGGTTAGTCTTGTGCAAAATCTGTCAGTTAATGTGCAATATGGGAAATATGCCTAAATCTCATTGAATATCTGTCATTTTATGGGCAATATGCATACATCCCATGGAATATCTGGCATTTTTGCGCAATATGCATAAATCTTGTGCAAAATCTGTGATTTCATTTGCAGTACAGGCAAAAATTGACGTTTGTGCAATAGGTGTAAATCTCATGCAATATCTGTAATCTTATGTACAATATTGGCAGTATGGGAAAAGTGCAATATATGCATCTTCCTTGTGCAATACACACAATGCCATATGCGTAACAACATTTTGCATTTCGTATAATTTAAGTGTATGAAGTTTTTGTGTATCATCCGTAAAATATTTAAAGCACTTTAATTTCATTGGACATTCCACATGACCCACAATAAAAGAACATTCTAGTCTATTCTATTCAAAGCCAAATGTTTGGTGTGCGGGCTTAGTATGACACAGTCTTTGAATGCAGTTTTTATGGGGAAGCAGGTGGATGTGTTCACTGTAATGCAAAACTTAAGCTTCGCCAAATCCCAATAAAGTATAGTAAAAAGACCTTAAATCTAACGAAATCAGACAACACTCCTTATTCATGTGTGACATGTTTGTAGTACTCAGTAATACGATTTACTTAGCAACACGCAAACTCTATCAAAACCAACCGTGAGTCAAGTTTCCCATGCAAAGCGCTATTTACGCAGTGCGTAGAGTTGGTCCCTATGCAGAGCGTTTCAAATCAATCCCTTATGAGGCTCCCCTAGGTTAAGATGCCTGTGTAGACAACACTAAGGTTTTGCAACAGAGCTGTTAAGTGAAGCCAGAGAATTTTTAGTAAACCTTTTTAAGAGTCTTAATTCATTCCAGATCCTTTTCTATGACTGAAAACCATTTTAGTAAAATATTTAGATGACATTAAGCAGGTTCTTGCTATTTCGGAAGATGATTAGCACTCAATGCATTTCTTACTACTTGTTTGGTTCAACATTGCGAAAGTAAATGCAAATTAAATATGAATAGATTACAGATTTGTGAGTAGGCACTTAAACATTCTAAGCGTATTCTTTTAGTCTTACCTTGTGAAGCGTAGGGTCTGTCCAGATCCTGGTTTGCTTGACAGTGTTTCGTGCGTAAGATCCTTGGCGGTGTGTAAAGCGATGAGTTGCGTGTGTATGTTTGTAGGGGTGTGCGCATGGAGAACTCCCCTCGTCCCTGTCAGTCTTTCTCCTCCCTGTGTGTGTGTGTGTGTGTGTGTGGCTCCTCCTCTACCAGCACACCGATCACTGGACGGCTCAGATTACCACAGACTGTAATCACTGAGGATGCTCAAAACCAGGATGCAATGAAGGGCTTTAAACACATATACACTGGAAACATTATTAACTGACTTTACTACTATTTTTTAAAGGTACAGAAGGTGGTTGCAAACTATTTATATGGACTGAATTTAAACAAACAAATTACATGTATTAATGTTCAACTTAGTTCGTATGTTTAAATTCAGCCCATATAAATAGTTCGTAACCACTTACCTTAAAATATAATAATATTTATTTCATTTGTGCTTGACACCTGTGATGTGGGACGATTCCTATATAATTCACATTTACCCTGCCAGACAGACTACAGGGAGAATAGCTGTCTTTGTTACCCTGATGCCCTTCGCTGACTCTCAATCAGAGTTAGGGTTGGGTACCAATACCTGGTGCCATTATAGCACCGGTACCTTTGTAACCGGTATGCACCGGGCTGAATCAGCATATTAATTTTGGTGCCTAAATCCGGTGCCACTGGTGCTGCAACAGGAACGTAAAGCAGGTCACACACCAGAAGCGCCGCTCGGCGACGCGCAGCACCATGCATTATGGAATTCTAAACATAGGTTTCTATCAGGGTACACACACTGGCGCCGCAAGTCGGTGGCAGTGCGCGACGCCCAGCCACGACTCGGAACACTGTTCATATTTCTGCCGTGCCACAGAGCGCCATCTGAATAGTTTCATTTTAAATAACATGCGAATGTGTGTGTCTGGTGTGTGATACTTTTAACTGTCATGTGCGCGTCGTGTCGCAGCTCTGAGCGGCGCATCTGGTGTGTGAGACGCCTTTAAGAAGCATCAAGGGGTGCATCAAAGGCACACATAAGTACACGTTCTGTCACACCATCTCTAAATATTTAATTCTGAACAGCTTTGAGGGATACGGATGTCAGCGATGTCAGGCGTTTGTTCTTGTTTCTTATAGAAGGCAAAGCGCGCAGTACGGCGGTGAACGACTCCCTTCATGAACACGCATGATCGCATTCATCGAATTTGCTTAAACTAAGCATTCTACAGTATGGCTATATTTTACAAGCAAGGATTCTGACACACCAACATGAAGCAGATACTTTACAACAGTTGCGTGTAAGGGGGGAAACACGTCAAACATCTGAAATTTAAGGGCTCATGGAATCAACTTAAAGGTGACATTTTTTGACAGCTTGTGACATCATCTGGCACTTTCAGTGAGTACATTTACATGGACACCAATACTCTGGTTTTAATATGATTAAGACAATACTCTGATCAAGAGTCGACTATGTAAACAGTGATTTTTAATTATCTTAAAGGACCACAGACTGCGGAGGAAACATTTATAGGCTGGTGACGCAATGGCGTTAATGGATCTATGTGCTATAACATATAACTGGGAATCATGAATGTAACATTGAAAAAGCAACTCATGTAAACCTGAATCATATTATTGTCTTATTCAGATTAAGGCAAATCATTAGATCACTGATGTCCATGTAAAAGTAGTCACAAACCCCAAACCCAGAAAAAAGGTGTTCCCTGATTTTGATGACAGCCTTTCCACAGGTTAGTAGTTAGCTAATGTTATGTTAATAGCATAATGCAAATCTTGCATTCATGCTAACAAACAAATGATCAAAAGAAATATATTAAAGCAATTCAAATATATTAAATATGAATTGATGTCTACTTTAAACTTATTATAAATATTTATATTGTTCAGTTATTATGATTAAAATATTTTTTTTGTCAAATAATTTTGTGGCTAAAAAGTATCAGTTCAGGCACCGTTTTGGCACCGGTACCGTTTTAAAAGTATCGATTTAGCACTGGTACCGAAATAACCCCAAACGATACCCAACCCTAATCAGAGTTTTATTTATTTATTTTTTTTTAAGATTTATTTTTGGCCTTTTTGCTTTTATTAAGTGGATAGGACAGTATTTCAGACAGGTTGCAAAGTGAGAGAGGGTAGGGATGGGAAATGTCCTCGAGCCGGGAATTAAACTCGGGACGCCCTGAAGTGCTACTGCACCATATGGCAGTGCGCTAACCACTAGGCTATTGCACAGACAGAGTTTTTTTTTGTTTTTAATCAGTAAATTCATTCATTCATTTTCCTTTGGCTTGGCTTAGTCTCTATTTCATAGGTCACCACAGTGGAATAATCCGGCAACTATTCCGGCATGTTTTACATAGCGGATGCCCTTCCAAACACGCAAACACTCATTCACACACACTCATACACTACGGCCAATTTTGTTTATTCAATTCACCTATAGCGCATGTGTTTGGACTGTAAGGGAAACCGGAGCATCCGGAAGAAACCCACACCAACACGGGGAGAACATGCAAACTCCAAACAGAAATGCCAACTGGCCCAGCTGAGACTCGAACCAGCGACCTTCTTGCTGTGAGGCGACAGTGCTAACCACTGTGCCGCCTATTTTTTTTTTATTATTGTCTTGAAAAATAGCTCACCTTGGATATTAGATTGAATGATGGATGTGAGGAAATTAGTGATTGATGGATAGACGGATGCACAGATAAATGTTTCGGTAGATGGATATAACGATAGCTATCAGACTGATTCAAGTGTCCCATTTGAAATATGAGACCGTTACAGTCCTCGTTTTTTTGTTGTGTGCTGTTCTGTCTGTCCTCCATCTTTAAAAGCAGTTTAATTTATTTGAAGACTTTTTGGCATTGTTTTTACCTCAAAATAATAATGTCTTTTTTTGTTCAGCAATAGAAAAGCACATGCGTTTGGAATGATATAAATGTTGCCGGGCCTTGAACCAGCAACCTTCTTGCTGTGAGGTGACAGTGCTTACCACTGCGCCACCATGCAACCCCTAATCAATATATTTTTATTATTTAATAAAAAAAGATGTTTTATAGAATATCTGTTGTCTTAGACTTGACACATGGCAGAGAATTAGGTTTATTAAGTCTTTACCTCTCTGACTCGTCATCCCTCCTTTTTGCTTCATACAAAAAATCTATCAGGAGGCATGCTTAGTAAGATCACCATCATATTGTTTAAACTTTAGTTTTGTCGACTTGCAAAACAAAAAAAAAGGCTGTTATGCCGGTTTTACAACCCATGAGCAATGCGTGAGCAGCAAGTTTTTTTTGACGTGCATGTTAACTACTGGGACTCGCACCGGGAGAAGAGCAGCATGTGCGAGAGGCATACTAGGTTCTCTGCTCACACGCAGAGATGCGTCAGTTTGCTTTTTGATTAAACTACATTGCTTTCACCAGCGTTGCACATAGAGAATAACGTCTTTATTTCGGAATTACCACTCTTAATAAATACACTTGCAAATGAAATAAATCACATCTCAAAGCATTTACTGGGGCACTGGCGATTTTTACTGGGGCACGTGTCCCAGTAAATTGGGTCTAGCGACGCCCCTGTACATAAAGCTGCTTTCTTAAATCCCTTTAAGTTATTTATCAAGCTGTTGATTGCTTGATTCTGATTGGCTGATGAACATTCTAATGTGTGCAGCCAGATTAATTGTCAGATTAATGCACAAGAAAAAGTAGTTCCAGGAACATTTTACTGCATTTAGTTCCATATCGCTACACTGAATAAGGTCAGTTTCTTCAAATTACTTTACTACTTACAAACCAAATTAAAAAATGGCTTTGGATGTTATGCAAAAGCAAAAAATAAAAATTAGTCCCACACACAACAGTGGTTTGAGGGCAATAAACATCTGAACTCAGTGTCTTAAGGTGTGGTAATCACAGTATAAGTGGAATAATTTATCACAGCCTTTGAGTTATTAGAAATTAATCCACACCTCAGGGCGTCTTCACCCCTGTGCATCAATAGCCCAAAATTCATGACTTTTTTTTTCATATATGCTTAATTTGATCTCCGTAACACTTCACTGTTACTCAAATATTTTACCTGTGATGCAAGAACCCTATTTATATTCTGTTGCTTCTGTCAGTATTTGCACCTGCATAAACAAATTGATGTTTGTTGCTATTTATACTTGCTGTAAACTGCACCAAGCAGTATTTGTACTCAATCTAAATAGCGGCCACCATTTTTATACTCAGTGTAAATAGCTGCTGTCCAAATTATGTCATCATAGCTGTTCATTTCTAAAATGGATTGCTTTTGGAATTGCAAACCACACAAGAGTTTACATAAACTAGACCACCTTTAAAACTGATTCAGTTTTTTTTTGTATGTAGATTGTAGGGCTGAATTTAACTTGCATGAAAATTTGTGTTTGCACGAGTTAAGTCCCTTAGAAAACCATTATAATTGTGAAAATATCATTTATTATCAGTACAATATATGATGATTTATAATATACACACTACCTGACAAATATCGTGTCATTGATCCCAGTTGTAAGAGTAACAAATAATAACTTGACGTCTAGTTGATCATTTGGAAAAGTGTCAGAAGGTCAATTTTTCAGATGAATCATCTGTTGAGCTGCATCCCAATCATCACTAATACTGCAGAAGACCTACTGGAACCCACATGGACCCAAGATTCTCATAGAAATCAGTCAAGTTTGAAGGAAAAATCATGGTTTGAGGTTACATTCAGTATGGGGGCGTGTGAGAGATCTGCAGAGTGGATGGCAACATCAACAGCCTGAGGTATCAAGACATTTGTGTTGCACATTACATTACAAACCACAGGAGAGGGCAAATTCTTCAGCAGGATAGCGCTCCTCATACTTCAGCCTCCACATCAAAGTTACTGAAAGCAAAGAAGGTCAAGGTGCTCCAGGATTGGCCAGCCCGGTCACCAGGCATGAACATTATTGAGCATGTCTGTAAGATGGAGGAGGCATTCAAGATGAACACAAAGAATCCTGATGAGCTCTGGAAGTCCTGCAAGAACGCTTTCTTTGCCATTCCAGATGACTTTATTAATCAGTGATTTGAGTCATTGCAGAGATGTATGGATGCAGTCCTCCAAGCTCATGATGGAGTCAGACACAATATTCATTCTGTTTCCACTGCAGCATGACTTTATATTCTATACTGGACATTATTTCTGTTAAGTGACAAGACTTTTGTCTAAGCAAAGTCAGACCTTACTGTCCTAATTAAATCATTAAAAATCAAGGCATGATCATATTTTATTTTGGTAAAATAAGCGTAATCTAGATGCCTTTGCCTTTCAAGCCACTTCTGATACTAACTAATCAACTTGAAGTCAAGCTATTATTTGTTGTTCCTTGTTGTTTTCTCAGGTAATGTAGATGAATTATTTTAAAATATTTGTATTTTATTTATTTACATATTTGATAAAATCTTTCAATGAAAATTTCATTCTGAAATATAGGTACACTTTAGGTATAAAACCATATTTTATAAGGTAAAAATATGAAGCCTTTTGATATAAATGTATACTTCTTGAAAAGTTACCACCCCATTGACATCTGTTGTTTCTTTATTTCTAAGAGTGAATTCAAAGAAATGGCAAGTAAAATGCAAGTATTGAACAAAACAATGAAATCTGGAACTGTATTTTTCATAAAAACCTGTATATGTATAAATATAAATTATTATGACTGATTAAAAGTGAAGCATTTCCTAAATGATTCAGATTTATGACCATAAGATAGATTTATTTTACAATTGTTATGATTTACTCTGCACATGATCGTGCCTCTAGAATGAGCTGATGCTAACTTTAACTTGTAGATGTTTGCAAACGTTTTTTCCTCTTCAAAATCCCTTAAATATTGATGATCAGTCACACTTTTCAAGTCAATAAAAACACACAACACATCACACTACTTGATAACTGAACTTCCTGCACAGCTCATAACTGAATCCACCATGGATTACTGTGAAATGTTGTTTGGCATGCATCTCTGAATGACTTCATTTCTAAAATAAACAACAAATCAATAGGCCTACATGTAATCTCTCTTGTTTTCATCGACCGCCTCTCTGCATGTTAATGCAGGTTTGTGTCATAGACTGTAAAAAAGTTCTGGGTACCTTAGGTTGGCAGGTTTTCGTGTCCAATAACACTTTTGATTTGATAACCATGTGTATTCAGGTTAAAGCTACTATAAAAAATAAGCTGACTTGAAGGTCTTACATGGAATTTTGAAATATTGAAATCTGAAGTATGGCAATATATTTAAATTACATATACGCTATACTAGTTCATGTTTGGATTTCACATTCAGTGGTGTGAATCCAACCGACAGTGTTTTCAAAGGCACCGATTGACCCGCCCACCACCTTCGCTAAATCCAACCGACAGTGTTTTCAAAGGCACCGATTGACCCGCCCACCACCTTCGCTAAATCCAACCGACAGCGTTTTCAAAGGCACCGATTGACCCGTCCACCGCCTTCGCTAAATCCAACCAACAGCGTTTTCAAAAGCACCGATTGACCTGCTACCGCCTTCCCTAAACCCAAGCGACAGTGTTTTTAAATACACCGATTGACCCGCCCACCGCCCTTCGCTAAATCCAACCGACAGCGTTTTCAAAGGCACCGATTGACCCGCCCACCACTTTCGCTAAATCCAACCGACAGTGTTTTCAAAGGCACCGATTGACCTGCCCACCGCCTTTGCTAAATCCAACCGACAGTGTTTTCAAAAGCACCGATTGACCAACCCACCGCCTTCCCTAAACCTAACCGACAGTGTTTTCAAAAGCACAGATTGACCCATCCATCGCCTCCACTAAACCCAAGCGACAGTGTTTTCAAAAGTACGGATTGACCTGCTACCGCCTTCCCTAAACCCAAGCGACAGTGTTTTTAAAAGCACCGATTGACCTGCCCACCGCCTTCGCTAAATCCAACCAACAGCGTTTTCAAAAGCACCGATTGACCCGCCCACCGCCTTCGCTAAATCCAAGCGACAGCGTTTGCTAAAGCACCGATTGACCCATCCACCGCCTTCCCTAAACCCAACCGACAGTGTTTTCAAAAGCACAGATTGACCCATCCATCGCCTCCCCTAAACCCAAGCGACAGTGTTTTCAAAAGTACCGATTGACCTGCTACCGCCTTCCCTAAACCCAAGCGACAGTGTTTTTAAAAGCACCGATTGACCCGCCCACCGCATTCGCTAAATCCAACCAACAGCGTTTTCAAAAGCACCGATTGACCCGCCCACCGCCTTCGCTAAATCCAAGCGACAGCGTTTGCTAAAGCACCGATTGACCCGCCCACCGCCTTCGCTAAATCCAACCGACAGCGTTTTCAAAAGCACCGATTGACCCGCCCACCGCCTTCCCTAAACCTAACCGACAGTGTTTTCAAAAGCACAGATTGACCCATCCATCGCCTCCCCGAAACCCAAGCGACAGTGTTTTCAAAAGTACCGATTGACCTGCTACCGCCTTCCCTAAACCCAACCGACAGTGTTTTTAAAAGCATAGGTAGCTCTGGCTGCATAATTTGCGATCTCCAGAAATGTATATAGGGCTACGTTTTCAGAATGAGCCTATGTTGGAAAATGCATTTTAAATTTAAGCCCGTCAGACAATGATGCATTATGTCTGCCAGATCGAGAGATCCATTCAAGGTTACTGACTCAGTGACTGACTGAAACGCATCAACTCGTAGCACATACAGTGTTAAGAATCCAGTAACGCACAGCAGATGGAAAAGACCTTGAGAGAGTTAAATGTCTGACTGTACGACAGGATGGCACACGTTCAGTCTGCAACCTGTCCAGAGTCTCCCAACAACCCCTGACTCAAAGAAATCTGACTCTGCTGTGATTCAGCATCTGTCTCGTGTGTCACGGAGAAAAGAAAGTGTGCTAAACGGTGAAGCATGCCTTTGCCCAGTGATTTAGGAAGATGGAATGATGGTTTGTTTAACTTGTTTGATGTTAAAATATTTTCTCTTTCCATGCGTTATGTGCAGAGGCGACTATGAATCATTTGTTGGCTGATTCACTTGAGATATAGTGAATACTTGTTCGTTCATTCATTTTCCTTAGACTTGGTGCCTATATTTATTAGGGGTCGCCACAGCGGAATGAAACATCGACTATTCCAGCATATGTTTTATGCAGCAGATGTCCTTCCAGTCGCAACCCAGTACTGGGAAACACCCATACACACTCACATTCACACACACACTCGTATACTATGGCCAATATAGTTTATTCAATTCACCTATAGCGCATGTGTTTGGACTGTGGGGGAAACCGGAGCACCCGGAGGAAACCCACACCAACACGGTGAGAACATGCAAACTCCACATAGAGAAATGCCAAATGACCAAGCCGAGACTTGAACCAGCTGCCTTCTTGCTGTGAGGCAACAGTGCTAACCATTGAGCCACCGTGCTGCCATCATAGGTGCTTTAATTAATAATTATTAGGTATAAATTATATTTATAATACAATACTAATTGACCTAGCCTTTATTACAGTATTAAATACTATAAAATTGTATGATTTCTTTTTGATTCTGTGATTTTAAAAAAGTATCTGGTCACAAAAATAAATAATTTTTATACACTCAACAGTTGTTATGGATGTAGATTAAAAGTAAGTCAGTAAATATTTTTTATAAATGAACTCAAACATTCAAAAGTATTCCACATGTAATGCTGTCGTAATAAACCTTTGCAAAGACCAGTTATGGGTTTTATCGTTATTACGATGTCCAATTTTTAATTTTTTTATTGTGAAGAGAATTTTTATCAGTGTATTGCTAATAAGATATCACCCATAGTAGACAAGGATAGGAATAACAGCCTTAAAAAATAAACCGCATTACTAAAGCAGGAACAATTTTCAAGGCAAGCAAGTTTATTTATATAGCACATTTCATACACAATGGCAATTCAAAGTGCTTTACATAAACGAGAATAAAAAAGACAGATAATAAAATAAATAAAACAGATAAAAACAGATTAAAATGTGTTAAAACAGGTTATAAAAGAATTTTAAAAAAGAAAAGAAAGACACAATAGTGCGATCTGTGGGACGTAGCACAGTGCTCATTCAGTAAAGGCACAGCTAAACAGATGTTTCATCCTTGATTTGAATGTGCCTAATGTTGGAGCACATCTGATCATTTCTGGAAGCTGATTCCAGCAGTAGGGGGCGCTGTTAGTAGCTGAAGGCTGATTCACCCTGCTTTGACTGAATCTTGGAATTTCTAGTTTATGTAATCCTAAAGATCTGAGTGAGGTTTGTATTCAGTGAGCATATCTGTAATGTAAAAGGTCCCAGGCACTTTAGTGATTTATAGACCAGTAGTAATACTTTAAAATCTATTCTGAATGTAACTGGGAGCCAGTGTAAAGACCTGAGGACAGATGTGATGTGCTCTAATTTTTTTGCTTCTGGTTAAAATCCTGGCCGCAGCATTCTGGATGAGCTGCAACTGTCTGACTGTCTTTTTGGGAAGGCCAGTGAGGAGGCCATTACAGTAATCCACCCTGCTGCTGATAAAAGCATGACAAAGTTTTTTCAGTAACGAGTAATCAAATTAATTACTGTTTTTACCCATTAGAAGCCGTAACTGACAATAACATTCGCCATATATATTTCATGTATAATTTGCTGTAATTGACAGCTTGCCATAAGTAAAAGCAGATCTGGCCATATGCAGTCATGTAAGGAAAAGCATGAAAACACTTTACTACAGTTATACCAAGATTAAAACATGAATGAATATTATAATTTGTTTAAAAGAGACACACTGTAAAATAAAACCTCATATATAATCGCTGAGAATGTATTTAAACTATGGAAAGATGTACATGTTGTTTTTATGTACAACCCCAAATCAGAAAAAGTTGGGATAGTATGAAAAACGCAAATGAAAAAAGAAAGTAGTGATTTCCAAATTTACTTATTTATATTTCATTGCAGATAATATGAACACAAATGTTTCATGTTTTTTCTGGTCAACTTAATTTTGTCTGTAAATAAACATCATTTCCTGTCATTTAGACCTCCAACACATACCAAAAAAAGTTGGTCCAGGAACAGTTTAGGGCTAGTAATCAGGTAAACTTGCTAAATAGCAATATGATTTGAAACAGGTGATGTCAACAGGTGATTGTAATTATGATTTGGTACAAAAGCAGCAACCAAGAAAGGTCTAGTCTTTTAGATGGGCCGAGGATCGCCAGTTTGTCAACAAATACATGAGAAAATTATTGAAATATTTAAAAACAATGTTCCTCAAAGAAAAATAGGAAGATATTTGGATGTTTCCCCTTCATCAGTGCATAATTAAAAGATTCAAGGAATCTGGAGGAAGTTTAGTGTGTAAAGGACAAGAGTGCAACTACTCTCATCTCTGATTTCTCAGGCGGCACTGCATCAAGAATTCTCATTCATAAGTGATATCACCACATGAGCTCAGGACTACTTTGGCAAAGCTTTGCCAAGTACCACAATATGTAGCTACATCCACAAATGCCAGTTAAAACTGTACCGTGCCAAAAGGAAGCCCTATGTTAACAGTGTCCAGGAGCGCTTTCGACTTCTCTGGGCTCGCAGTATCAAAATGGCATTGAATAATAATATTTTAAAGATATCGTATCGAAGTTAGAAATTTCAGTGTAGTGACAACACTAAATAGTATCTATAACTCATTGGTTTTTTAAATAAAGTGCCCAACACGGGTGGTAGAGAGTTCAAGATTCACAGTCGGTTTCTGTTTGGAGAGTCTGTTGTTGCAGAATGAACACACCTTACCTTTAACTGGAAATGTGTACATGCTGATGTCTATAATTATAGAGTGCTGCATTTTTCCAGTGTGCTTGGGTGTCATTTATTTGTAATAGTTGTATATAAAATCACAATAGCAACATACACACTGTGAGGGATGTCTGCATTTAGATGCGGGAGTGAGTAAAGTATAATTCTGTCTGTTTATGGAATACAGGAGTCACTCCTGAACTTTAACATTTGACATTTTGCATGAAGCTTGACTGTTTAAGTATATTGGCTGTTTTTGACCAATATTATGTAATGAGCAGGCATGTTATTATCCAATTATTATATAACTGCTCTGGATTTAATTTATTTGTGCCAAAAGTATTTTATTTAAGCATTTGTTTATATTGTTCGCATGGCTAAGATAAGGATATGTACAAAATGACTACTAAATATTAAGCAAACTGAAATGTTAAGTAAAAGTATAATTCATTAAAAATAACAAAAATGACATGATTTATATTTTATTTATAATATAAATATTGCTACTCATTGCTATAATTACTAAAGCTTAAAGGGCACATATTTTACCCCCTTCTCAATATTTAAGATAAGTCTTTTGTATCTCCAGAATGTGTCTTTAAATGTTCAGCTCAAAACACCCATCAGATTATTTATTATACCTTTCAGAATATTGGATGTTCTGCTCTGAACACATTGTAGCTGTTTCTGTTGACTGTCTTTAATGCAAGTTCTCCCCGTCCACCGTTCCCACATTACTGTCAGAGTGGGCCTCAATCTCAGCCTCGGCTGCATCAGATAAACAGCACAGTGACAGACATGAAGGAAGCAGATCTCGCTTAACGTTTGTGAGAAATACTACAGTAAGAACTTTCCCAATGATTATTTGATGTATTTGTTGTGGAGTTAATTCAAGCCTTTCGATGAGTCGCACACAAAGTCGTTACAAAGTTCGCGCACATACACAGCGTGTGCGTTTAACTTTGCATGGCAAATGTGACAGGATAGACGTTAATATCCGCTGCTGTAAGGATATCCGTTATGTTAATGTACAAAATAAACCTGATTTAACGTCCATGAACCGGGATTGAAGCGTCTTCTTTTATAATTGTACTGACATGCGGCTGTGGTGATAAAGGCGGTAAAATCGCTGTAACTCATCACAAACATGCACTGTTTTAAAAACGTTATAACCTTGTAAAGCTCACTCTTGATCACATTTGATGATGACTGATGATCACAGAGAGCTGAACAGATCTTTTAATCCCTGTTGCTTTGGACATGTTTTGTCTTCCTGATATGATTATATGCATTACAATGGAGACAGGTTAATACATGGCTGTCAATCAATTCGTTGGGAGGGGAAACCGCACTCCTATGTCACGTTTCAGTCGGCCTCAAGATGGGAGGGATTTGCATGCTTTTTTAACGTCAGGAAATAATAAAAAAAAAGAGACTTATTGTGTTTATATCACCCCAATATGACTGTGGACACTCTATACCTACAGACCGTTCTGTCCAAACAGCTTACAAAAGATGATTTTCATCATAGGTGCCCTTTAAACTAAAATCAAAAAGGCAAACTTTGTTTTATTTTTTCACTTGTAACTTCAAATAATTGTGTTGAAATGAATAGAATAAAAAGATTTATTTTTTTAAAGTTAATAAAATTAATAAAATATCATTACTTAAAATGAACTAAAATCAAAAAGGGAAAATTAATCTAAAAGGAACAACTTTGAAATAAATAATAAAAGCTAATTTTGTTATTTTGTTTTATTATCAGTCATTTTGTTAGTCTTAAACAGAAAAAAAAATGCATTATGACCAGAAAATATTTTCATTTTCACTTTTACCTTCAAATACTTTCACATTGTTCTGTAGAAATAAATTGGGTTGTAGTGATACCATTAATTCATATACCAGCTGAAATATCACAATACCTAGTAGTATTGCAGTACTGTAATCATAGGCGGAGGGTGAACAAGCTCCAGGGTAAGGCTAAGATATGCGCTGACCTTTAATGCATTTAAAAAGATTTGCGACTGACCAAGAAGAGGTTTCCACAAAAGCATTGCCTATCAACAAACGTCTTCTATTCAACACGCACATTAAATTATTTTATTAGATTCATTCAATTATTATAGTCACTTTCGATACACAGCCAGGGGCCAGAACTTTTAAAATGAGTGGACCTAAATAGGGTGGACTCTTAAACTAAGTGTATAATAGCTAGTTTCTTATATTTATGATCTCTGGTAATTTACTAATTGATTGAACGAGTGGCATTTTTAAATATCCAACCCTTTTGCAAAAATAAATAAATTGCAAAAATGTGTCAAGAATCCGAAATCATTCACTTTGCCAATCGAAAACTGAACTTGTAATTCAACAATAAATATATAAATTAAGCATTTTTAAACTGTGATTAGGATACTGAACTTATTTTTCTTTATTAAGCTAGAAACAACAAAAAAGACGATGAAAATATGACAACATAAACTTGGTGTTTATTTGCGTTATCACGCGCTGTGGTAAACTTACAGGCTCTAAGAAATTAGAGGCAACTATTGCAGAGTAAAGGTGATCTAGTAGCCATTAGCTAGCGTGAGTAATGGTTTGTTTAAGTTAGATTCATATTATTCAAAATAAAACATAATTTAAAATCTTGACTTCCCATCACCCCTGTAGAAAACACAACAGAATTAAAATGCAAAACAAGATTACTACACTAGGCTAGAATACTACAGCTACAATGAAACAACCAAAATAAGGCATTTCATTTAATACTGAAAACCAGTTAAACTAGAATAATCTATTATTATACCGCTCCCGTAATACTCTTTTGTCATTTTATTTCTTGCGTCCTTGACAAGCAAATGAGAAAAGCCCACTGGCCAGCACTTTCTGTTTCGTTTTCAGAGCTGCTGTGAACTCCAGTCAAAAACAGCGCTCATCAGTGCGGAGTTGGACAGTTCCATTATTGTGTCGAGGGGGAGTTTGAATTTGATTGACAAACTTACAATAACTAAAGTGTTCTGTTAATCATTAACATTAAATTACATTCATATTACACCTTACACCCGTTACATGTTTTCTATGCAGGTTTTTTCTTTGCAGCTATCACCGTGGTCTCTGGCCAGGGGGAGGCTAAGCCTTCCCCAGCCTTACACACGCTCCGCCAATGACTGAAATTCATAATCTCAAGTTATAATGAAAATGGTCAGAAATACTATATTTTACGTTATAATAGGTCTACTTGAGTTTAATTCGTAATTCCCTTATTATTAAAAAATTATGTAAAAAATTATTTGCACGTCACTTCACTTACATTTTATTGATTATTTTTGTTTATTTCGTAGATAACCGACTAACAAAAAACACATTAAAATAAAGAAACAAATTAAAAGAAATTGTATTTGTTACAAAAAATAGCATTTTTCCAACAAAATTAGGCACAGTTGTTGTAGCTGCTAAATCATATTGACAGGAACAGAAGACCTATTATAAAATATAAGCACGCCGATGTGCGTTCGAAACATCAGAAAACGTGCAACCTTAAAGTGCTC